>NC_139162.1:2157500-2732500 GCF_964270905.1 Leucopleurus acutus
GGCCCCGGGCGGCGGCCCCCGGCCCCGCGTGGCGGCGCGGCGCGGGCGGCAGCATGGTGGAGAAGCGCTGCCCGTTGCAGAGGGACGGCGTGTACCGCTGGTTCTCGGAGCTGCCGTCGCCGCAGCGCGTAGAGTTCCTCTGCGGCCTGCTGGACCTGTGCATCCCGCTCGAGCTGCGCTTCCTCGGCTCGTGCCTCGAGGACCTGGCCCGCAAGGACTACCACTCGCTGCGCGACTCGGAGATCAAGGCCAACAACCCGGCCGACCTGGGCAGCCTCACCAACCTGACAGACGAGGTGGTGCGCAGCAAACTGCTCGTGTCGCTGGCGCTGCTGGGCTCGGAGCAGCGCGAGGCGGCGGGCGTGCTCTACCGCACGCTCACGCACATCGACTCCATCATCCACAACTACGGGCTGCAGCTCAACGAGGGCCGCACAGGCGATGAGTTCCTGCTGCTCTTCACCATGGCCTCCAACCACCCGGCCTTCAGCTTCCACCAGAAGCAGGTGCTGCGCCAGGAGCTCACGCAGATCCAGAGCAGCCTGAGCGGCGGCGGCGGCGGCGGCGGCGGGGGCCCCGGGGGCAAGAGCGCGCTGCCCACATGCCCGGCCTGCCACAAGGTGCGTGCCCGCGCCCCAAGCCCCCGCCTGAACCCCAAACCTCACACCTCGCTCCCCAAGCCCCCACTGGCATCCCACATCACCGCAAACCCCTAACCGCACCCCAGGCTTCCGCCCCACCGTCTCCTCGCCACCCCAAGCTTCCACTCCGCACTTCACTCCGTGTCCCACGTCTCCCTCCTGCACTTCAGACCCCACCCTCACCTCAACCCCCTATTCCCTCCTTGCACTCCAAACCCAAACCCCTAGACCCCGCCCGGCACCCCACGCCCCCTGGGGCCCGTCGCACCAGCCTTGCTCGGGGCCCGGGGGAGGGGGCTCCGGGACTGGGGAAGGGCGCACCGGGCAGAGTTCGCGGCCCGCCGGGCCTTCGGTACACGTCTTCCGCGGGAAGCTGGAAGCGCGATAAAGCCTTTGTCCCCTTCATCGGGCTCTTGGGCGACAGATAACCGTTACACATTGTGTCCTCTTGGTTTCTCCAAATCTGGTGTTTATTATCAGAAAAGGAAGCCGCTAGTGAGGTGGAGATTAGAAGGCGCTGTAACGATAGGAGACGTTCGCGGGGTGCTGTGCTGGGGCTCCCACGGCCTAGGTGTCCATTTCCCGGGAGTGGTGGGGTCGGCGTCGCCCCGAGGAGGTTAGGGTCGGCGTGGGCCGCAGGCCGCCATGGGCCGCAGGCCGCCGTGTGCACGTGTGTCAGTGTGTGCGTGTACGTGAGTACACGTCTGCTTGAGTGTATGTGCATTGTGTGTATACGTGAGTGTGTGCTCATGTATATATGTGTATAGAGTGTATATGTGTATTTCTGAATGTGTACGTGTGTCTGTATTTATATTGTGTGTAAGAACAGGGCTGTTGTAACAGACGGAAAAGCAGGTTTGGAGCCTTCAACGGATGTGAAACAGTTATTTCTCCGTGACCCGCCTTCCTTTTTAGAAACAAATCCTAGGCTGATTGAGAGTCCAACTAGGATGAGTTAAAAGATCTCCTGTCTCCAAATTAAACAGGAAGGGCAGAGTGGTCATTCAGTTAGAAATGTGAACTTTTGTCTAGATGTTTAAAAATTATGTAAACACAAAGCATTTGGGGCTCCAGTGTCTTTTTAACAGCCCCCTGGGACCCTGTGCCAGAATTGTGCTCCAAGCAAAAGGATTTATCTTTGACCATGTGTGTTGTGTGATTTAGGATTAAAACTGACTTTCTTTGGTAGTAAAAGATTGCAGTCACACCAGTAGTCTAAGTGCTTTTTGATAGTGTCTGTGCTGTCTGAAACTAAAGCTTTGTTTCTCTGGTTTGCTAGTGGTGGTTTTTAAGCTCTTTCAACTGTGGATTGTGGCTTTTAATGATTTCCTTTGAGACGGGGTTGTGATACCTACATTGGTTGGTTTTTTTTTTTTAGCTGCATTGGGTCTCCATTGCTGTGCGCTGGCTTTCTCTAGTTTCCGCAATCAGGGGCTACTCTTACCTGTGGTGCGTGGGCTTCTCATTGCGGTGTCTTGTTGTGGAGCACAGGCTCTAGGCGCTCAGGCTTCAGTAGTTGTGGCACGCAGGCTCAGTAGTTGTGGCTCGCAGGCTTTAGACTGCAGGCTCAGTAGTTGTGTTGCATGGGCTTAGTTGCTCCGTGGCATTTGGGATCTTCCCGGACCAGGGCTCGAGCCCGTGTCCCCTGCATTGGCAGGCAGATTCTTAAACACTGTGCCACCAGGAAAGCCCCCCTACATTGGTTTTTAACTTGTCGTATCTTTTTTGAGATATGAACCACCTCTGAGACTTTGGTTTCCTGTTTTAAGCGTGTGTTCAAATCCCATCCTAAAAATGTTTTTCCAGCTATGACAAAGGGAAAGCAGGGCCCTATAAGATGTGGTTGTCCACAGGGCACTCAGTAGGCTCTGGGGTGCTGGTGTTCATGGGGTTTCAGTCCCTGGTGGCCGGTTTCATGAGGTCTCAGTCCTCTGTTCGTGTTGGTAAACACTGGTAGAGTCGTACTCCCCTCTTGAAGCGGATTCCTGTGTGTGTACAGATGAATCACCTTATAAAAGCAGAAGGTGCCGATTATTCTGGCGGGGCAGCGAGCTAAAGCTAGAACCAAAATACCTTTTTTAAGAGAGACTTTTTGTCAAGCCAGAAACCCTTTTGATGAGATGCAGGGGCTGGGAATTGACCAGCTGTGTGACCTTGGCCAGAATCCTCTCTCCTCCTGGTTTTCCCTTTTGGGGTGGAAGGCAGGTTACCTGTCTCATGGGCTCGTTTGGAGGGATCCATGAGGTCCCATGTGAAGCGCCCAGGAGATGTTCTATGAGTGCTCTCTTGGCCCTGTCCTCTCTGGCTTTCCATAGAGGAGCGCTAACTTTGTTTTTGGCTGCAATGCTGGGCTTGTAGGATCTTAGTTCCCTGACCAGGGATGGAACCTCGGCCTCTGACAGTGAGAACGCCAAGTCCTAACCACAGGACCGCCAGAGATTTCCCTAGGAGTACTAACTTAAGCAAGGCACGTTGTCAGGGAGTGACATATTTATGGTTTGGAGTTTTGGTGTTTTCTAAGTTGATTTTTGAATACGTAGTTACTTGGAGCTGGCTTTTTTTTTGTTGTTCTGTTCATCCGTGGGAAATTGGAGAATTTTGCCTGACATTTAATAATGAGGTTATAATGAGGAACCTTGGGGCCATTGCTTCCATGTTTCAGAAACAATCATGGTGTCTAGTTTTTTTTTTATAAATTTATTTATTTTATTTTATTATTTACTTTTGGCCGCATTGGGTCTTTGTTGCTGCGCGCGGGCTTTCTCTAGTTGCAGCGAGCAGGGGCTACTCTTCGTTTTGGTGCACAGGCTTCTCTTTGCGGTGGCTTCTCATTGCGGAGCACGGGCTCTAGGCACGTTGGGCTTCGGTAGTTGTGGCACACAGGCTCAGTAGTTGTGGCTCGCGGGCTCTAGAGCACAGGCTCAGTAGTTGTGGCACATGGGCTTAGTTGCTCCAAGGTATGTGGGATCTTCCTGGACCAGGACTTGAACCCATGTCTCCTGCATTGGCAGGTGGATTCTTAACCATTGCGCCACCAGGGAAGCCCATGGTGTCTAGTTTTACCTGGTACATCCCCTGTGTCACTGCTGAACTTAACTTCACTCATATTCATTTAACTTTCTGTTCCTTTGCTGCTTTCAAATTTATGCCTGACACTGATGCACAAGTCCTGTGAAATCTAACAAGTAAGCCTTTTGCCTTGTTAGTATCCCTAAATCTAATATTTAGTGCAGTCCTGAAAAAGCAGCCCCTTAAAGCTGTGTTTGCATTTCTTTTGTAAGATGTTGTGTTTTGTTTTGAACTCTTTGAGCTTAGAGACTTTGTGTTTATCTTTTAGAGATAAAGATGTTGATTGTTTTTTATTCTTTATCCTATTTAAAGGGACATACTTCTTGTAATTAAATTTTCTGATATAGTATTTGCAGTTCCTTCTCCAAAGTCTCACTGGGTTATTTTAAAATTCTTCTTGCTCCAAGGACTTGTAGAAGAAGTTTAAAAGTGTGAAGAATGTAAAATAGACATTTTTACTTTCCGAAAGGAAGGTGTGCATAGGCTGGAGGGAGAGTGGGTGGCTTCACTGCGCTCAGTAGCTGGTGCTGCAGGTGTGCAGTGCGAAAAACGGTCTTTCCCTTTTATTTAATTATAAAGCCATAGTTTTGGGAAAAGTTTAAATTTATCCTTTACCATCTTTTCTGTGTATAAGTGATAAAGTGCTGTGGCATATGCTTATTTATTTTTTGAGACTTAATTCGTATATCATGAAATTCACTCCTCTGAAGTGTATAATTCAGTGGTTTCTAGTATATTCACAGAGCTGTGCAGCCATCACCACTGTCAGATTCCAGAACATTTTCATCACCCCTAAAAGAAACCTGTACCTATTTGCAGTCACTTCCATTCACCCTCCCCCAACGGTGACAACCACTAATCCACTTTCTGTCTGTGGATTTGCCTGTTGTGGGCATTTCATGGAAATGGGATCACACACTAGGTGGCTTTTTGTGGTTGGCTGCTTTCACTTAGCTTCCTGTTCTCAAGGTTCACTCATGTTCTGTGTAGCCTGTGTCAGCACTTCACTCCTTTCAGGTTGAATAATTTCTGTTGTGTGGCTCTACCCCGTTTTGTCTGTCCATCCATCGGTTAGTTGATGGGTTTGTGAGTTGTCTCCGGTGCCTGCTTCTAGACTTCTTCATTCACGGCTAGCAGGCTCGTGTCTTAATCCCTTCCACCTAACACTTGCTCAGTCGTCTCGGGAGCGTCGCCCACACACGGCCGTCCGGAGGGACCTGGCTCTCACGTTAAGAGTCCACCTGGCGGATTGCTGGGCGTCGGCGCGGCGCCCGGCAGGTCTGTCCCTGGCCTCCCAGAGGAGCTGCAGTGAGAGGTGGCGGAGGCCACTCTGCTCTCAGGACTGGTGGTCAGCTCCGTGGTCACGCTGTGAGCCCCTCCTGCCCTCCCTTTCCGGAATCCTTGTAATCAGGATCCTCACGGACCTATTTCCAGAGGGCGTCGAAACTGTGTCTAAAGTGCTTAGTGCAGGAGTGTGGTGGGTGGTGGCCCTTCTCTGGGTGTGTGTCCTCCTCTGGGGGCTGAGTGCCCGAGAAACTTGGGGTCCACGCAGATACGGTGAACGAACCTGCTAATAATCTCTTGCCCAAGGCAGGCGAGAGCTTGCTTTGTCTCGTTGCTTTTCGTAAGCTGTTGGAAATCGTTGCAGTTCAGAGGTGAGACACCTGGTGGTTTGTCATGTGCTGTAGAAACGGCTTCCTCTGGTTTCTCCTTTAACCCTAAACCCTGGACTGTTGGAGCTGAAAGTAGTCTGAAACCACAAGAAGGGACTTTGCCTGGAGCTGCTGTTGTTCCCACTCAGGTTAAAGGAAGAGCTGTGCCTGGAAGGCCAGTGCGGCTCCCTGTTCACACTTGTTCCAGGCAGCTGAGGTCCAAGGTCACCAGTCTCCACGCAAGTCTGGCTTCCTTCATCACACTACAGGAGAGGGTGTCCTGAGAGGGATTGGTGTTTTTTTTTTTGGCCAGCTTTTATAGGTCCCAAAGAGTGTCCTCTTTTTGTAGTGAAGTACATGATAAGGAATTGAGACATCCTGGGGTACAGTTTTAATTGCTTTTCTGCTGCTGGTGTGTTCATTGAAAATGAAGACCCCTCACCTGTCCTTGGAGTCGCAGTCCTGCTGTTTTTCTCCTGTATAATGGCTCAGATTGTGTGGCACTTTAATGACTGTCTTTTGCCCTCAGGTTAATTTGAGGCTGTTTCCTTTGACACGAGCTAGTTAGCATTTGCTTTATTTAACTCAGCAAACATTTTTGAGCTCCTGTTCCACCTGTGTTCTGGAGTATAGTTGTAGAAGCTGGAAGTGTCATGTCATATTAGGGTGTGATGAGCGATGGGGTAGCATTACTGATACAAGTTAGAACGTAATTGCAGATGAACATCAACATTAGCCTCGTTTCTGCAGTTTTTGAAGTTCATTGTTCACTTAGGCTTTATTGTACCCATCTTTCTTCTCAGTCCTGTGTACTTTATTTACCTTCCTTTTGGATTGAGGACATTTTGGATTAGTATACGTATTTTCCCAACAAATTCACTTCCGAGTTTTACAACTTGAAAGGAAGCTAGGAGAAGGGACCCGAGCTGGTACATCCTTTCTGTTTGCTAAATCGTTGACTGCTGACCTCCTTAGAGGCTGTTAGTAAATCAGAGGAAAAATTTTATCACATCTAGGAAAAACAGTCTCTACTTCAGTATTCTTTTTATTTTTTCCTGCCTTAGATGGATTGGATTTTAGAAAGAAAGATCCTTTGGGTACCTTTTTTTTTTTTGAGAACCCTCCTCAGAACACTACTTGTCTCATTAGTTTGAGTAGGAACTGTTGCCCCAAGTTCACTAACTGGTTTACAGATTATTGAAGGGTTTCTGATGTTTGACTTTACCCTTGACATATACAGTTTAGAAATCAGTTTCAACCAGGCAGCTTTTCTCCAGTCTCTGTAGCGGTTTTGTGGGAGCCTCCCTATTTATAATAGCCACTCTATTTTATGGCTGCCCTGTGAGACCTAACATATTATAGCAGCGTTTCCTGTCAAAAGCGAAAAGCAATTATCAAGAACTAATAAAATATTTGGTTAATTCTTAAGCAGTCTGTTTTGTTTTGGGTTAGAAGGCCTGACGTTATTTAGAGTGAAGAGAAGACAAAGGCAAGACCCACTATCTTTCAAGTAATTGCTCATTTCACATAATCTCTTTGGCACAGTATATGGCCAGGACCTCAGAGGCAGGGCCAATGGACGCGCCTCTGGGGGTTGGAGCTTTGGGTGGACGTTTTGGGGCAGAGGTTGCCTTTCTGTCCCAGGCAGTCCCTCTGTCTCTGTTCTGGTCACATCTGCCTGTTTCCTCAGGGACATCGTTAGGTCACGTGCTGCGCTTTGCTATTTCCTGACCTCCCCACCTCCCCACAGCAACCTTTGACCTCCACTATTTTCCCACTTGGAGCATCAGCCCTTTCGTGGAAACAGCGAGACCCTTCCTTCCACGTGTCCCCTCCGTCATCCGCTCACGTCTTGGTTCCTTTGTGACCAAGTCCTGCCCCAGAGCAGCCAGCAGGCCTGCGCTCCAGGGAGAGCCCATTTTTAACAGTTTGGTGTGAATCCTTCTGATGTTCTAATGCCTATATAAATATGTACTTATGTATTCTTTGAAAACATCATATATACATAATTAAATACAAATAGGATCTCCCATACATGCTATTCTGCCCGTGTGTGCGTGCGCGCCGCACACACACACACACACACACACACACACACACACACACACACACACACGAACCCAGTGGTAGAGAATACAGCCAGCCTCCTGGAACCTGGCTTCTGCCCCCAGCCTCTTCAACTAGAACAGTTTTTATTAAAGGGAACCCAATAAATCTTTTAAATTAAAAATATTTTAATAGATAATGAGAAGTAAAAAGAAAATTGAAAAGCTACAAAAGAATCTTCAATGAAACATCCCCTTCTTGCCCCTCCCCCATCCCCCATGCAATCAGAGGAGGACACACAGGACGTTTCAAGGTTCCTTTCCTTTACCTGGTTGTTGATACCTTTTATATCACATTAAAAAAACAAGTTTTTGGTTTTGTTTTTTTTTTTACCCAGGAACCCATGCAGTTCCGTTCCCCTCTTTATTCCTTGTAGAACCTTCTAGAAAGACTCTCTGTGTTTACAAATAGGTAACTGGTGTCTTGCTGCACACACAGGTCTGTCTCTTGTTTGCTTCTCTTGGCGACTTTCTTGATGAGCACTCATGTCAGTCCACAGAGCTGCTTCATTCTATTTTGTGGCTGCCCTGTGTGTCTCTACTGATGAGCACTGTTCCCATCTTACTGTTACAGACAATGTCTGTCACTTCCATATCATGTACACGTCGCCTGCATATGGCCTTTCACATGTTGGTAAGTGTGTCTCCAGAGCAGAAGCCTGGACGTGGCGTTGGTGGCAGGTCACATGGTCTGCGCTTATGTAATTATTTGGGGTGTCGCCGAGCTGCACCTTGTGGGACCTCCACAGCGTGTGTGAGCACCTGTCTGCGTCCCTCCCCTCCTGCGGGGCGTCAGTGCACCGCTGGCTGCTGCCGGACACTTAGGCGAGGAATGCTGCTCAGTGCAGGGACATGTTTGCAGGTGATCCATTTTATTTATCTTTGTTGAGCTCTCCGTATCCTTTGCCCCTTTCTGTTGGGTTGTTGATCTTTTCTTTGTTGTTTTTTAGGAGCTCTTTAAGTTTCAAGGAAATTGTCCTTTTGTCTTTAGTGGAAGTTGTAGGTATTTGTTTTCCAGGTTTGGGTTTTTTCCAAAAGACTTTACTATGCAGTTTTTGTTGTTTGTTTGTTTGTTTTTAGTGTCATTCTTACCAGTCTCGTTTGGCTTCTGGGTGTTGTGTCCCAATTAGAAATGCAGTGTACACAATGTGTCGTGCCTAGTACTAGACATATGCATAGATTGTGCTCATACACACATCATGCATTATACATGATAACCATTCCCGGTGGTGTCTCCTTACGAAACTCGTGTGGTTTCTCATTTTACATTTAACAGATCCATCTGGAGTTTATTTGGTGTAAGGTACAAAGCTGGGTCTATATTTTCCAGATGACCACCTAGTTGTCCCAGTGCCGTTTGTTGAATATGCATCCTTTCCCTCTCAGATTTGAAGTGCTGTCTCTCACGGTACGGCGTGTTTCCCAAGTATGTTTCGGTTTACTTCTAGACTCTCTATTGGGTCTCACTGATGTCTCTATCTTGATGACCTCTTATTTGCCAGATTCGTTGGCTACTTTTCAGCCCTTATCCTTCTCATCTCTCATTTGTTCTGTGGGTTCCCTGCGCAGTGAAATTCCCCAGGGGATGGTGTTATTTATTTTATTTTTTTTTAAACAAATGGGGCTGCTGAGATGCTGGGTTAAAGGGTCTGGGCGGGGCCTAGTCACCCGCTGCCTGGGAGCCGGGCCCCCTCCCTTACCTCTCTGGCACCGCCGACTTCCTCCTGCTTCTGTGAGCGTTTGTTTTCCGTTTCTCTCCTGCCCTCTTGATGATGGTACTCCTCAGGCTTCTCTCCTCCCTTCTCTTCTCCTGTCACTTTATAATTCATGACACATTCAGCTGTGATTTTGCCACTCTCCCTGGTTACCCCCAAATCTCTAACTAACTGGGACTGAGCTGCAGCTGGGTGTCCCAGGGAGCTCAGCGTGTCCAGAGGCAAGGTCCTCTCTTCCCATCCTTTACTGCTGCGCCCTTGTCCTGATCCCCAGCCGGGAGCCCACGCCTGCTTTCTCATTTTCAACCAGCTTGTTCTCGGGTCCCAAGCATCTCCACAGCCTTACTGTTCTCCATCGGCCCTGCCGCAGCCCGGGTCAGCGTTGCTTCTGTCTGTCTGTCTGTCCCTTGCTCTCTCCCCACCTCACCTCTCCCTAACACACTTGGCATGATGGTTACATCTGTGGGACACTCCTTAGTAGGTGGATTTGGGGTGGTTTATCAGGGATTCAGGGTACAGATTAAAGCCATCTTCTGGGGACAAGCACAGCCCTAGCCCCACGCAGCCCCGCCTCATCCCAAGTCAAGAAGCAGACGGGAATGTGAGTGAGTGACGACCTCTTTGTAGAATTAACTGATGCCATTGTTTTAAGTCTACAAGAGGCAACTTTATAACTTGTCTTTTTTGTTTGTTGATTAAATTTAAAACAGAAATTTCGGTACCTTAACTCCTTTTAGAAATAACAGTGACATGTTCAGGTGCCGACCTTAACCTGGTTGTAGTCGAGTACCACACCTACTTGTGTCCCTGGCCTGGGTCTGTGTACTGTAACACCCCGTAGTCCCCCTGGGCCCCTCTGAGCCTCTAACGGCAGTTCCCAGGGTGGCACAGGAACGGTCCTGGTAAGATGCCCGTAGGAGGGTTGTTCTCTGGCACGCAGCTCTCAGCATGGTGTGCTGCGTCCTTTGTGATCTGCCCCTTGCCTGGCTATATTCAGCTCTTATATTGCTCCTGTTCACTGTGTTGCCTCGTTGCCCTGAGCCTTTGCAGATGCTGTTCTCTCAGATGGGACACCTGCTGCCTGGGGCACCCTAGCCCACACTTCCTGGTGCACACGTATTAAATAAGCCTTCTTCTGGCTCCTGCTGGCCTAGCCCTTACCCTACTATAGTAGGGTTCTTTAAGTTTTCATCACCAAACTTTGCCTTATTGGAGGGCAGAGACTGTGTCTCTGTCTTTCAGTCCCAGAGGCCAGCGGTCCCTGCCACTTAGTAGGAGCTGTGTCCTGAGAGTCTGTGAAAACCCTGGAAGGGACTTGTTGGTGTTTATGAAAGGCCCCACCAGTGAAAACCTTTTCTTCCTTAGTGCTTTTCTTTTCTATGGCCCTAGTAGTAATATCTGTTACCAACTCACACTCTCCGTAGCCTTTATCCAATGGCTGTTTCTCTTACGCATTACACAGCCGTAGATTCTAGTGAAATTTTAACATCTGTATCCTACTTGGTTTTTTTTCAAAAGCCAGCATGCAAAAGCTTCTGTTGGGAGAAACTCTCTGAGTGGGATGGTTTGGCTTTATATTACGCTGTGACAAAACTAAGTTTATGGACAAGTACACCCAGAGCTGGGGAGGAGGCGAGAGCTGGGGACAGGGCGTATGGCCGTCCGGTGCTCTGGTGGGCTGGCCACTTGCGGAGCCGTGCACGTGGATCAAGTCGTCTTGGAGAGGTGGCTTAGAGCTCGTATCTCTAAACATAAGGCTCTTCCGCTGTTTTCCTTTAGTGTTTGCAGAATTGTAAATCATGGTAAGCCTAGATGTTTTTTAATGTGCTATAGAACGGCAGTAAACCGAGCGACTGTTACCATCCCAGTTGTTAGTTTATATGTCTTTTATACTTTAAACATTGACATCAGATTCATTATAAGAAGGGAGCATTACAGCATCATTTCCTAGTTATTTGGGACTTTACATAAGAACTTCAGTAGAATTACTAGAAAGAAATTGTATCCTCAATTTTCTTACTGATTCACAGTGAATCTAATTAAAACATGTATATGTAGGAACCACTTCTAGAAATATTATAGTCTAGGCTAGAAAAAGTAACTTTGAAAAAGGAGGAGAGTTAATTTGTGGGGAAGAGAAACAGTCCCTTCTCCCATCACATTTGGGCATTTTAATAAAAATTAAAAGCTTGGGAATAATGGTAACAACCTAGCTATAATAAAGTCAATTAAATTAATGACATACTTTGAACGTACTGGGTGTTGAGGTTGTGTGGGAAGCGCTGGGTGGTGCGTGTACTCCACCTGGACGCAATTAAGTATTAAAATACTCTCCGGAACTCCGCTCTTCCCTGTGGGAGGATGATCCTCCTGTCGCCAGCTTCCTGACAGAGTATGTTTCTGGTACGGGTACTTTGCAGGCTGGGATTTTTCTGAAAACACTTATTTTGTGTGGGTTTTTTCCTGTACTTTAAAGACTGGGTGTGAAGCTCGTGAACCAGTGTGCTGTTCATATTCGTGTTGGGGAGGCTGATTTACCAATCACAATGACTCTCTTTCTTTCAGAATTGTTAGGAAAGAGATGAGTAGAGGACAGGTAGCATGCACACAAGAGGGGTACGTGCCCCGTGCGGGGCACTCTGCGGGCTGCTTCTCATGTGTGTGCGCGGTCTTCCCAGTGAGCCTGTGAGGGAGGTTCCATCCCATCCCGTCCTGTCCCCATTCTGGCAGCAAGGAGACAGACACAGGGCTTAAGGATGCGTAACTTCAGAGGTGACATGAGTAAGGGGCTGTGTGTATTATGTGACACCAAAATTATGTTAAAAGTGGTGGGGGTTTTTACTTCATCATTAAAAGTGAGAGGAAAACCCTGAAGAATATGAAATGAGAAGACAAAGGAGGCTAAGCTCTGTGGCTCGTGGAGTAGGAAGTGGGAGGCATTGGCAGTTATGTGAGCTGCGGGCGCCCAGCCACCTCTGGGCGGCTCTGATTGCTCCTCGGAACCTTTTGTCATAGTGATGTGGTTCTTCTCCCAGCCACCCCACCCCTACTCATTCATTTTTATTCTTTCAGTAGCCTTTCGTTGATATCCTCAGTATTACAGCTCAGTGTATGTATAGTTTAGTTTAAAGGTAAAACTTACATTCTGTGACTTGCACACTTTTTTTTTCTGTTTTAACCTTTTTTTTTTTTTTTTTTTTTTTTTTTCCGGTACGCGTGTCTCTCACTGTTGTGGCCTCTCCCACTGCAGAGCACAGGCTCTGGACGCGCAGGCTCAGAGGCCATGGCTCACGGGCCCAGCCGCTCCGTGGCATGTGGGATCTTCCCGGACCGGGGCACGAACCCGCCTCCCCTGCATCGGCAGGCGGACTCTCAACCACTGCGCCACCAGGGAAGCCCTAACCATTTTTTAATTTAATTTAACTGATTTATTTTTTATCATCTTTACTGGAGTAAAGTACAATGCTGTGTTAGTTTCTGCTGTATAACAAAGTGGATCAGCTATACGTATACATATATCCTCATATCCCCACCCTCTTGCGTCTCCCTCCCACCCTCCCTATCCCACCCCTCTAGGTAGTCACAAAGCACCGAGCTGATCTCCCTGTGCTATGCGGCTGCTTCCCACTAGCTAGGTATTTTATATTTGCTAACCATTTTTTAAAATTAGAGTATAGTTAATGGACAATGTTTTGTTAGTTTCAGGTGTACAGCATAGCGATTCACTTATACATACATATATTATTTTTCAGATTCTTTTCCATTATAGATTATTACAAGATACTGAATATAGTTCCCTGTGCTATACAGTAGGCCCTTGTTGTTTACCTATTTTATATATAGTAGTGTGTGTATGTTAATCCCAACCTCCTAGTTTATCTATACCGTCTCCCTGTCCCCCCGCCCCGCTGTCCCCTTTGGTAATCATAAGTCTATTTCTGTTTTGTAAGTAAGTTCATTTGTACCATTTTTTAGATTCCACATATAAGTGATATCATATGATGTTTGTCTTTCTTTGTCTGACTTCACTTAATATGATAATCTCTAGGTCCATCCATGTTGCTGCACGTGGCATTATTTCATTCTTTTTATGGCTGAATAATATTCCATTGTGTGTGTATACCATATCTTCTTTACCCATTCATCTGTTGATGGACATTCCATGTCTTGGGTATTGTAAATGTGCTGCTATGAACATTGTGGTGCATGTATCTTTTTGAATTAGAGTTTTCATCTTTTCTGGATATATGCCCAGGAGTGGGATTGCTGGATCATATGATAGCTCTGTTTTTAGTTTTTAAGGAACCTCCATACTGTTCTGCATAGTGGCTGCACCAATTTACATTCCCACCAACAGTGTAGGAGGGTTCCCTTTTCTCCACACCCTCTCCAGCATTTGGTGTTTGTAGACTTTTTGACGATGACCATTCTGACGGGTGTAAGATGATACCTCATTGTAGTTTTGCATTTCTCTAATAATTAGTGATGTGGAGCATCTTTTCATGTGTCCGTTGGCCATCTGTATATCTTCTTTGGAGAAATGCTTATTCAGGTTTTCTGCCCATTTTTTTAAAAAATAAATTTATTTATTTTTGGCTGTGTTGGGTCTTCTTTGCTTTACGCGGGCTTTCTCTGAGTTGTGGCGAGCGGGCTACTCTTCTCTGCGGTGTGCGGGCTTCCCATTGCAGTGGCTTTCTTGTCGCGGAGCACGGGCTCTTAGGTGCACGGGCTTCAGTAGTTGTGGCGCACAGGCTTAGTTGCTCAGCAGCATGTGGGATCTTCCCAGACCAGGGCTCGAACCTGTGTCCCCTGCATTAGCGGGTGGATTCTTAACCACTGCGCCATCAGGGGAGTCCTTCTGCCCATTTTTTTGATTCGGTCTTTTGCTTTTTGGATATTAAGCCGCATGAGCTGTTTGTATATTTTGGAAATGCATCCCTTATTGGTCGCACTGTTTGCAAATATTTTCTCCCATTCCATAGGTTGTCTTTTCGTTTTGTTTATGGTTTTCTGTGCTGTGTAAAAAGCTTTTAAGTTTAATTAGATCCCATTTGTTTATTTTTGTTTTTATTTCCATTATTCTAGGAGACAGATCAAAAGAATACTGCTATGATTTACGTCAAAGAGTGTTTTGCCTATGTTTTCCTCTAGGAGTTTTATAGTATCTGGTCTTACATTTAGGTCTTTAATCCATTTTGAGTTTATTTTTGTATATGGTGTTAGAGAATGTTCTAATTTCATTCTTTTACATGTAGTTGTCCAGTTTTCCCAGCACCACTTATTTAAGAGACTGTCTTTTCTCCATTGTATATTCTTGCCTCCTGACTGTAAGTGTGTGGGTTTATTTCTGGGCCTTTTGTTCTGTTCCGTTGATCTATATTTCTATTTTTGTGCTAATACCATTACTGTTTTGATTACTGTAGTTTTGTAGTATACTCTGAAGTCAGGGAGCATGATTCCTCCAGCTGCATTCTTCTTTCTCAAGGTTGTTTTGGCTATTGAGGGTCTTTTTTGCTTCCATACAAATTAAAAAGTGTTTTGTTCTATTTCTGTGAAAAATGCCATTGATAATTTGATAGGGATTGCATTGATTCTGTAGATTGCCTTGGGTAGTGTGGTCATTTTAACAATGTTAATCCTTCCAATCTGAGAACATGGTATATGTTTCCACCTGTCTGTGTCGACTTCAGTTTCTTTCATCTTGTAATTTTCAGAGTACAGGTCTTTTGCCTCCTTTGGTAGGTTTATTCCTAGGTATTTTATTCTTTGTGATGAGATGGTAAATGGGATTGTTTCCTTAATTTCTCTTTCTGATATTTCATTGTTAGTGTATAGAAATGCAACAGATTTCTGTGCATTAATTTTGTATCCAGCAACTTTACCAAATTCATTTATAAGCTCTAGCAGTTTCCTGGTGGCATCTTTAGGATTTTCTATGTATAGTATCCTGTCATCTGCAAAGAGTGACAGTTTTACTTCTTTTCCAATTTGGATTCCTTTTATTTCTTTTTTGTCTCTGATTGCCATGGCTAGGACTTCCAAAACTACACTGAATAAAAGTGGTGAGAGTGGGCATCCTTGTCTTACTCCTGATCTTAGAGGAAACGCTTTCAGCTTTTCACTGTTGAGAATGATGTCGGCTGTGGGTTTGTCATCTATGGTCTTTATTATGTTGAGGTATATTCCTTCTTTGCCCACTTTCTGAAGAGTTTCTGTCATAAATGGATGTTGAATTTTATCAAAAACTTTTTCTTCATCTATTGAGATGATAATATGGTTTTTATTCTTCAATTTGTTAACGTGGTGTATCACAAAATGCACACATTTTAAGTGTATCATGTGAGTGAGTGTTTTTCACCACTTGAGTTTTGGTAAATGAATGAACCCCTACCAAGATACAGAACATTACTATCACCCCAGAAAATGTCCTCATTCTTTTTTGGGTCAGTTCCCACCTTTACTGCCACCAAACCCTGCTATCTCCTACCTCCTGCCTTTTTTCTTGTTTTTCTCTTCTATTTTCCCCCCACCATTGATTAGTTCCACCTTCTCTGGAGCTTCATTTAAGGGGACTCATAGACTCCATTTGAGCTGTGGGCTTGCTTTGCTGCACGATTTTTGGTGGCTGGTCCAGGGGTTCCTGAAGTTTCACAGTCTGCCTTCCTGGAGTTCATGTGGAGACTGAGAACCTTGCAGTTGTATTGTACCCATAAGGTTTCTCTGTCCTTCATGCTGTGGTTAAATATGTGTTGCTTCTATATAGGCTGTTTAGTCCTACAGTATATTTTTTGCTTTAATAGGAATATATAGTTTTTAAGTTAAGATAAAATATAGTCTTTTACTTTTACCCACGTATTTGCCATTTCTTACAGAAGAACCGGTTTGTTACCATATCCCTTCAGTCTGGAAATCTTTTCTTCAGCATGTTTTGGAGTGCAGGGCTGATGGCAAGAAATTCTCTGTTTTCTTTTATCCAAAAATGCTTTGTTTTGCCCTGTATTGTTAAAGGGTGTTTTCACTGGATGTAGGATTCTTTGTTGACTGTTCTTTTTCTTCTAGCTTTTAAAAGAGTTGAGACATGTCTCCTGGCCATCATTCGGTTTATGGTTCTGTATCCAAAGTGCTCTTTCCCTCCGGCTGGTCTCAAGATCACCTCTGGCTTTGGTATTGGAGCAGCCTGACCGTGTTGTTTTCTTGAATTTATCTCGTTTGCTGTTCTTTGAACTTCCTGGATCTGTAAATTTATGTCTTTTACTAAATTGGGGAGATTTTCAGCCATAATTTCTGCACGGTTTTTCCTGTCGCCATCTCTCTTTCCTTCTGGGACTCTAGCTGCAGGTATGTTAAACCTTTTGATATTATTCCACAGGTCCTGGAAGCTTTGTTCTTCTTTTTTTTTTCCCCAAAATATTTCTCTCTCTCTGTGTTTTGGATTGGACGCTTTCTGCTGATCTGACTTGAAGTTCACTGACTTTTCTATTAATTCCAAACTGCTGTTAAGGCCATCCAGTGGATTTTTTATTTCAGAAATAGCACTTTTTGTTTTAGAATTTCCATTAAAATTTTTTTTGTTATTTTAGGACAATTTTTAGAGCACTTTTAGGCTCCCAGAAAAATTGATCATGATCACCCAAAGTCCACAGTTTACGTTAGGGCTCACTCTTGGTGTTGTATACTTTATAGGTCTGGACAAATGTGTCATGACATATATCCACTGTTACAGTGTAACAGAGTATTTTCACTGTCATTAAAATCCTCTGTGCTCCACCCATTCATACCCGCCCCCCCCAACCCCTGGCCAACACTGATCTTTTGACTGTCTCCATAGTTTTTGCCTTTTCCAGATGTCACATGGTTGGGATCAGATGGGCTTCTTCACTTAGGAACATGGATTTAAGCTTCCCCCACGTCTTTTCATGGCTGCAGAGCCCATTTCTCTGCAGAGCTGGGTCATAGTTTATTGTCTGGAAGTTCACAGTTGATTTATCCATTCACTTACTGAAGGACATTGGTTGCTTCCTGAGTTTCCATTTTTAGAAACAGTTTCTGTTTGTCTCCTGAGATCTCCTCTTTGGTTCGTATACCATGGGCATATTTTCCCTCCCGTCCTGGAGCCTCGTTACAGCAGCCGCTTCTCGCCCCTTGCCTCGGGCCCCAGCTCCGGCTCCTCTTGTGCCTGCCCTCCTTTTCTCTCTTTGTGGGTCTTGTTTTCGTTTCTTTATGTGGCCAGTAATTACGGATCGCTTCTTGGACTTTGTGTGGGAGGCGTTGTAGAAACTCTGGATTTTGTTCTGTCCTCCTGAAGGGTGTTGGTGCCCAGTTGCGTTTGTTTGGTGTAGTGGACCTGGCTGGGCTCCTCCCAGGCCCTCGCCGGTGTCCGCTGGCAGCTGCGGCCTGTGCAGCTGATTGGTCCTGGGGTGACCACCAGGAGCCTGCCCTTGGCGCCCGGCTCAGGGCTCACGCGGAGCGTGGGCAGGAGTCATATGCAGGATTTGCCGTTCCCCCTCCGGGCGCTGTCCTTTCGGGGTTTCCCTCTCGCTTTCCAGCTGCTGGAGTCCACCAGCATTCCGATCTCTGGCTTTCCGAGTTGGTGAGGCTTGGGGCCCTCCCTGAGCTTCAGCTGCTCTTCTCTCTGGTGCGGCCTAGGCCTGCTGCACAGGAGCTCACCCGTGCACGTCTCACTTCCAAGCTGAGACCTCCCCCTGGTTTCTCCTGTGTTTGGTTGTGTCGGTTCATTGTTTTATATGCTTTCTCCAGAGCTTATGCTTATCTGCAAAATATTGCTCTGACTACTCAGCTGTTATTGAATGGAGAACCACCTGTGTTTTGTAATCCAAGTGTTGTGGTCAGTGTAGACCATGGGTCCAAGAAGGAGTAACGCTCCCCGAGGAAGTATAGCTGTGAAGGAGTGCTTCCCGCTTGCTGGGACTCGCGTCACTGTCAAGGGGAGGCTCTGGGCAGAGGTGGAGAAACGGGCTGGCCCGGTGCCTTGAGATCAGCGTGTCCTTTGGAGACTGCACATGAGATGCTTGCTGAGGTGTTCTGGCGCTCAGGGTGCTGAGGAGGGTCTGGTGTGTGAAAGGGCAGGCCCAGCGCCCATACGCGTGTGCCTCTCAGGTGCAGGGTCTGCTGCCATCTGCGGCTGGAGGTGCCTCTTGAATTTCTTGACCTGAGTGTCTTCTCTGATCACGCGCTGGGCCCTTTCCGGCCTGATCGTTCCCTGAGCAGCTACCTGGCCCTGAGCGGCTGAGCAGCTTGGCCGTGCTCGTCACAGGCGTCTGCTCAGGTGGCTCCTGTAGAAGCAACGCCCCAGGGCCTGTGTTACTCATGCTCTCTGGACCTTTGGTGCGTCCTCGTCTGCAGCTGGGTGGCTGCTGCTCGTTTCCAGCTGCTCTGGGTGCCTGTTGTCCCCCATCCCGGATGCCCCAGTGCTCTGCACTGAACCCGTATCGTGGCTCACACCCCGGGGGGTCGAACAGCAACCACTGGAACGTGTGCTGCTCTGCGAGGTTCATGTCTGGTGCTTGACTATTACGTCTAGAACCAAAATGGTCATTAGAGCCCAGTTTACTCGTTATGACTAGACTTTGACTCATGTTCTCAAAGAAAACCCCAATATTTAAGCACACTTCTGGCCATGTGCACGCCAACAATATGGCGTGTAGTACGCACTTAATGTCAAAAGCCCTGAGGGTAGCAAGGACCGACTCTGGCTGTGATGCCCACGAGAAGGAGCGCTACCTGAAATGGACACCGCCGCGCAGAAGGCCACAGCCCTGCATTTGAAGTGGTTTCCACGAGCACACTGGTCACACGCCTTACCTTTTTCCTAAAGGGGGAGGGGCTGCCTTCCTGAATGTATTTTACATTCAGTGTTGTCTTCAGAGTTTATTGAGATCCCACGTGGCTGTGCCTTTCGAAGTTCTGGGTTTAATAATACTCCTGTGTGACCCCTTGCGTCATTCATGGTCCTCACCACTAACATTGCGCCTTTCTTTCGACACCACTGTTTTTAATGCTCTCCCGCCCCTGCCTTAAATTTGCTGCCTGTTGTCTGTTCAGTTCTAGGAGAATACACCTAAGCTGTTGACATTGTTTAAAATAAACCTCTGAATGAGAGGCTGGCAGTGCGGCTGTCCAGACGAAGCCTGTCCTGCTACGCCCTGCGCCTCGGCCATGTCACCAGCTGGATGATGGTGGCCCCTGCTAGGTGTCAGGCTCCGGGCGCCTTCCCCCACCGCCAGGCTCTGGTTTAACTGCCGGCTGCCGGCTGCATGGTGGCCTGGAGTTGAATTTCTGAGCTTCCCGGTGTGCACAGTGAGGCTGGGTGCGCAGTGGGGCTGCACCGCCCTGAAGGCTGCTAGGGAAGAGCATGGCTTTCAAGCCGCTTTGCTGGAACTCATCTGGTTACGTACTTGGTACCTTGTGCTGAGATTTTTGAGTGGTAATCGTTTTTTTCTCCCTCCTTTTCTCTTTTTTAATGAGCAGAGCCCTAGGGTAAGAAATATTAAAAGCAGTGTTTTTATGTGGAAAACGGTTTTTGGTTAGCTCTGGCTTCCGCTTGTCCTAAGTCAGCAAATAGCTTTCACTATTAAACTATCTATTTTCTTGTTCTGGGTTTTAGAGACACATAATCACTATTTTAGTAAAATGCTTACAAATCACTTTTCTTTTTGATTTTATGTATTTTTTTCCCATTGACTTAGAAGTATTTAACATGTTGTTCTTTCCAGTATAGAGGTGGTACTTGGAAAACACGTTGAAAATCAGGGACTCTGTTTGTAGTTGCTGGAGTTCATGCTTGTGCTTGGAGGTCCCTGGCGTTCACGAGCTTCGGCCAAGGAGGCCTTGCTCTCCAGCTCTTGGAGACTCGGGGCCCCAACCCATCTGTCCCTGCTCCTGGAAGCCCTTCCTGCAGGTGTTTGCTTGGCTGACTCCCAGTCCCACGAGGCCTCAGCTCCGCCGTCCTCCCTAGACCACGGGGTTTCCTGTCCTGCCGGTGCTGCTCAGCACCTCCGACAGCTCCCAGACCGCTCCAGGCCTGGGGGGGGCAGGACAGCCGCGCAAGGGATGAGCAGCTGCGGCTTTAGAACTTGCTTTTGTTGGACTTTTTCATGCTGTTTGCATCTTGTAGGAAGGTGCTCTCATTTAGACTTAGTATCTTTAACTTTTTCCCTAATTCTAATAGTGATTGTTCCTTCCAGAAAAATTGAAAAACAGAAAAGTGTATTTTTAATCACTCAGATAGTAAATACTATTAAAATTATGGCGTGTTTTCTTCTTTTTTCAATGCCTGTAGTATATGTATCTACACAATTTATATATTACAAGATTCACACATCTAATTGTGAGTGTTCTCCGTGCCTTTCATTTTCTGAAATTATTTTTTAAAGGCTGCGTAATATTTAATCATATGGATGTAAATTTATTTATTTATTTATTTATTTATTTGGCTGCGTTGGGTGTTCGTTGCTGTGCACGGGCTTTCTCTAATTGTGGCGAGGGGGTGCGCGGGCTTCTCATTGTGGTGGCTTCTCTTGTTGCGGAGCACGGGCTGTATGTGTGAGGGCTTCCGTAGTTGTGGCTCGTGGGCTCTAGAGCTCAGGCTCAGTAGTTGTGGTTCGCGGGCTCTAGAGCGCAGGCTCAGTAGTTGTGGCTCACGGGCTTAGTTGCTCTGCGGCATGTAGGATCTTCCCAGACCAGGGCTCGAACCTGTGTCCCCTGCATTGGCAGGTGGATTCTTAACCACTGCGCCACCAGGGAAGCCCCTGGATGTAAATTTATTTACGTACTTAAATATTAATCTTGCTGGATATTTATGTCATTTTTTTTTTTTCGGCCGTGCTGCACGGCTTGCGGGATCTTAGTTTACCAGGGATTGAACCCACACCCTCAGCGGTGAAAGCTCGAAGTCCTGACCCCTGGACTGCCAGGGAATTCCCTATTTTTGTCCTTCTAAAGCTAAGATGAACCTTCTTGCACACAAACCTTTGTATCGCTGGCTGTATTCTTAGGATAGATTCCTCCCCGCGGGATTAGTGGGTCCAAAGGTACAGATGTAATAAAAGTCTGTTACATGCACCTAATTGCTGTTGGGACACTTGCACCGATTTGCACTCGCTGGTTGGGGATGAGACTGCTCGCCTGTGACATGTGAGCATTGCTCGTAAGGGCATTTGTCTACCTGTAGTTGCAGTGCGCTGATCGCTTGTCACGGAAGAGTCCATCTGTAGGTGGAGTGTCTATTTAGAGGGGGAGGCGGCCCCCAGATTCCAGGGACGGGGATGTGGAAACCGTGGGGCTCCCTGGACCTGGACCCTGGGCGTGGTCAGCAGTGCAGCTTTGCGTGCTGCACTCGGGGTGCGGACAGTGGGGTCGAGCACGGACGCTGCCCCCGGATTCGAGGCCGCCCAGGGGAGCTTCTCTGCGGGACCTCGTGGGCATTTGTCGCCTCCACGTGTCCTCACAGCGCCGCGTGTTGGCACTTGAGCCTGTGTAATGGCCTTCATGGCTGGCCGGCACGTGCAATGGTCATAGCAGCCGCTAACATCTCACTGAATCCTGGCTGTTTTTCCAGCACACTTAGCTACTTTAAATGCTTTTCATTTAATTCTCACAAAAACCCTACGAGCTAGGTGCAGTGGAGGAAGCTGAACGTTGCCAGACGAAGTTTTGGCCATGGTGGCATGGTCAGCAGGCTGCGGCCGCAGCTGTGGAGCCGGAGCCGTGCACGAGATGGGGTCGAGGGGCTCCCGGCTGAGGGCACAGCTGGGGCAAAGGCCTCCCGGCCATCGGTCCCACCCCCAGTGGCCGCAGTGGATGGAGCGGAGGGGAGCCGTGGGGGATGTCAGGGCCGTGACAGGAGCCAGACCCCGTGGGCCGTAGGAGAGGCCAGCTGTGAAGGTGAAACGGGAGGTGAGCTGGCCGGCAAGCACGTCGGGCGTCGTTTAGAAATAGAGCCGGCTGCTTGCAGGAAAAGGGACTTTGAGCCTAATGCGAAACATCCGTCCAGGTTGAGCTGGGCTCTGTCATTGGAGAGCATCTTCTCAGCGCCTTCCCAGCAGCAGCAGAAGGCGACACTGGGAACCGAGCGAGTCTTTATTCTCGTGTCCACCAAGCTGCTGACTGGGCCCTGCTTGTGAGCCTGAGTCAGAGAGCACTTGAGCTGAACTGCATAGGTCACGTGGGGCAAATTAACTTGACCAGAAATAACCCCAAACAGCATTTCTGGGAAATGCAAGTGAAGACAGCTTTCAATGTAAACAAAGGAGCAAAGGAAAGATAAAGGCTTGGTTGGAAAAAGTGAACATTTGGAAGAGTAGGAGGAAATGCTTTGCGGAAAAAGTACCAAGGAAAACAAATATTTTTTTCCCAGTAGTTACAGTTTTAAAGAGTTTTCTTTCATGTATTTATGTCAGATGCAGTGCATACATTTCGATGGGGAACTCACAGATTTTTCCCTTTCTGTTCGTAGCCACGGCACATTGACCTACACCCTGTAGCTTTTCCTGTGAATCCAGGGAAGGAGCTCGCTGTTCTCCTCTGGGGACAGTCAGACATCTGGACGTGGGGCCCTGGGAGCTTCACGCACAAAACAAAAGAACCACCCCAGTGTCCCGGCCGCAGTCCAGAAGTCCGGGTTGGGTTGGCGGGGTGTCGGCCTGCATTCTTTTAGTGCCCCGGAGTTCCCCGTGCAGTCAGGGCTGAGAGCCCCGTGTGGGTCTGCTTCCCCTGCTTCACAAGCTGCGTTCTCCAACCACAGTGTTAACCAGAGGGACTGGAGGGCACTTGGTCCACTCTTGCATCCACCTCCCCACAGGCTGAGTCTGGAGGATGGCGTTCTGCTCTCGCCGTTTGGGCTGTTGCAGGGTGGGCAGGGGCATGTGTGTCTCTGCTTGGGGCGGAGAGGTTCCTCACTGGCCAGCAGGCCCAGTGTTTCCGTTGTTGGTTGTTGAGACAGCTCAGCCTCTCTCTTCTTAGGACCAGGACCTAGAATTACTTGCCGGGGCAGCTAAGAGAACACAGGGATTCCTAGGAGTCAGGTCAGATGCGGGGAGTCTGCTGCCGTTATGTTCAGTGTGTAGCTGAAAATAGTAACCTCCTGAGTTGTTTCCCAAAGTAATATTTACTGTTTGGAATTTAAAATCTTGCTCTTTGAGTAATTACTTGTACCTGTTAGTGCTATTATCTTATTTAATAGGAGAGAAGTTCATTTCTGGAATACTCTGACCATTGGATGATGAAAGAAACTTTGCCACACCTAAGGAAATAATCCAATTTAGTTAAATTATAAATATAAGTAACTGAAAAATGTAGCTGTCTTGATAACATCTTGGTAAATGTTATCAAATGAATTGACCTTTTGGAGGAATACTGGGTGGGGAGGAGTTCTTTCCTCGAGCTACATAAACTTGCAGACTAACCAGACCTGCGGTGAGCTGCTGTCCTTGCGTGGGGTCCTTGCGTGTCCCCGTGCACAGCAGGAGGCCTTCCTGGCCAGAGGCTGGCAGGTCGAGCAGGCGGAGCTTGTTGCGGGCAGCCTGTGGTGTCGCTGCGGCTCCGTCTGTGCAGGGTTGGGTGTCCTGTCTCCGAGATGGCATGTACCGTCCTGCCCTGCAGGAGTGGTGCCACCTCCGCCTGCTCCAGGCCCTCTGCCTCGGCCTGATGCCCCGGGCCCGGGCTTTACAGAGCAGGGCATGGGGCTGTGCTGCCGCCCACCTGCTGTCCAGGTAACAAGGAGAACCAGGGACAGTGAAGGCCAGAGAGCTTCCTGACACGGGTCAGGGTTGGGACCAGAAAGGCATACTCCACTTTTTCCCAGATCTTCTCCTTTGTTGTGTATGTAGCATGGTGTTTCTCCACCTTTTTTTTAAAAATTCATTCATTCATTCATTCATTTTTGGCTGCGTTGGGTCTTCGTTGCTGGGCGTGGGCTTTCTCTAGTTGCAGCGAGCGGAGGCTACTCCTTCGTTGCGGCGCGCGGCCTTCTCATTGCGGTGGCTTTTCTTGTTGTGGAGCACGGGCTCTAGCACACGGGCTTCAGTAGTTGTGGCACGTGGGCTCAGTAGTTGTGGCTCACGGGCTCTAGAGCGCAGGCTCAGTAGTTGTGGTGCACGGGCTTAGTTGCTCCACGGCATGTGGGATCTTCCCGGACCAGGGCTCGAACCCGTGTCCCTTGCATTGGCAGGCGGATTCTTAACCACTGCGCCACCAGGGAAGCCCCTCTCCACCTTTTAAAACTCACCTCTTTTGATAAACTTTAAAATTTTAATTTTTCTCTACTGTCCTTTGAAATTTTGATGTACATTAAATTGTGAATATGAAGACATTAAAGCATTGGTCCTTTTTATTCTTCTAAATCCTACAAGTAGTAAATATATTTGGCTATAAAATTTTCAGATACTGGTCATTATTACAGGGAAAAAAAGAAAGTTATTGCACCCTCCCCACCCTGCCCAAGAGAGCCTCCTCTCATGTCTTGAAATCACTTACGGTTACGAGTTTGCCGTATCCTTCTGGGCCCTGACTGTTTATTTACACATGGACACGTTCACTGTAACCCTAAGACGGGAGGGGGCAGGGAACACTCCTTCTGGCTTGTTTTGGACACTTGGTCTAGGTGAGCTTTCCTTATCGTGCAGGGTGGGGATCTGTGGGCAGCAGTCCTTTATTTATTGGGTCTCTATCAGTAGCTGTTTAAGGTGTTTTCAGTATCTTACTATTACAAATGCTGCAGTGAGCGTCCCACCCCACATCTTTCTCACGTGTAAGTACTTCGTATGACAGATTCCCAGAAATGGAATTGTAATTTTAGAATCTGCTTTTTAGAAATGTACCCCCCCAATACATCAAGTTGTATTCTGTTCTTTACTGGGTTTTTTTAGAGCATTTTATTATTTTTTTTTCAAGATTTATAGAAGGACTGTATTAAGTTCTGCTGTGTAATTAATTTTATAGGAAACTCTATGATTTAAAGAAATAAAAAATCAGGTTGTACCTCACATATAGGTATATGATTCCTGATGGCTTGGTTAACAGTTTCTATCCAGCGAGTGAACCACTGGCACAAGACATGAACTTCCACGTTTGCTCAAACTGGGGATGTTTTTAAGTTTCAGTGGTGAGGAGTGGGTTGGTGAAATTTTTGTCTTTTGCTGGAAGTGCTTTCTAGTTGCACTAGCAATACACATTTTATAGAAAAGTTTGAAGATACAATAAACTTAAATGTCTTTTAAATAAAAATGGAAATCATTCCATATGAACTACATGGAAGAAAATAAGATGTTTCTATTTTTGTCCCCTGAGGTCACTCCCAGGACGGAGACCCCCGTCAGCAGTGTCGGTAACAGTTTGGAGAACGCCCTGCACACATCCGCGCATTCCACTGAGGAGTCGCTGCCCAAGAGGCCTGGAGGGAAGCACTCCAGAGGTGAGCGCTTGGTCTGCAGGGTCAGAGGGGAGCAGCGTCGGATGTAGGGGGAGACGTTCGCAGTGGCGTTTGGTTAAATGCTCTCAGATCTTTGGGGATGCTAGTCTTAGTAAGATGTACTGTTTTTCTAAATTCTGCAAGTTACACACGAGTGGATCTTGGCTGTAAACATCTCACATCTTGATGTTTATTAAGGGGGAAAAAGTGAAAGTTGTTGTGCCTCTGCCCGCCCCGCACCGCAGTGGGTCCTGAATTGTAGGGCAGCGCCGCCCTGTAGCGCTCTGTGTAGTAACGGTATGTTCTCTCTGCACTGAGGCAGTTGCCACCAGCCACATGTGCCTTCCGAGCCTGGAAAATGTGGCTCACGCGAGTAAGGGCCTGAACTTTTAGATTTATTTCATGCAGTTGCACTAGCTCAGTGTGGACAGTGCACCTCTGGAGGCGGCAGGGCACGTCTGGGAGGAGGCCGAGCTCCCTGGTTCCTGAAGGTCTGGTTTGTGCAGCCACACTAGACAGAGTCGGGCTGGCTGTCCCCCGGCCAGCTGTGCGGGGTTTGGGGGGCTCGCTGGGGAGAGACAGGGCTCTCTGGGCCTCCTGGTCTAGAGCCAGGCGCGGGTGCCTGGAAACGCGCTCGGTGTGTGTGGGGAAGATCGCGCTCCTAGCAGCCCTGGGAGCGCATGGTTGGCTCACCTCTGGCTCAGCGGGAGGGTCAGTCTTTCTGAAGACACAGCAGGACCTCAGTTTCTGGGTGGGTGGTTGTCGCTCACTCGCTCCGAGGGACTTCTTCCTTGCATGTGTCGCCCAGGGAGGAGCGCCTCCCGATGGGGCGTTGCTTCCTTTGTCCCCAGCCCGTCCCCGCACCTTTGGAGCCTGTGTCCTACACCCTCGCAGTCTTAAGGGGAAGGCCTTTCCTTCACCATTGTGCTTTTTCCTGTAGGCACAATTATCAAGACCCCCTCGTTCCTGTTTTTTAATATAATTGCCAGTTGAACGGCTGTGTCTGTCACTCTCTTGCCGATGTGCCTGGGTGCGGGAAGGCAGATCTGTGGTAGGACCGTTATTGTCTGCGCTCAGACATCATAATCCTTAGAGAATAGGCAGACCTTGCTAATTATCTATGGTATTCTCCAGCCAGTGGTCATGGGGATGATGGTCTCCTCCGCCCAGAAATTGACCAGCAGGTAAACCTGGTTTTGTCGTTCGCACTTTTCCCGGTGCCCTGTTACTGCTCTTCGGAAAGTCTGAAGCCACTCTGAGTGTTATTAAAGTTTTCTTGCTGTCTTTTCTGTATCCCACTTCTGTTGTGGGTTGTCTCTGCTTCTTAGAAGTTTTCAGTGACACAATTTAGCTTGTAAAGAGGTCAGATTTTTGCATTTCTTCAGTACTGAAGCTCAGGGGACAGCAGTAAGGACAATCTGAAACCCTGACTGCTCTTGTCAGGTGGTGTCCAAGCTCGTTACATACATTAACTCATCTGATCTTCCTAAGAACCTGTGGGGCTCAGGTATGAGCTGGTTCATTCTAACAACAGTCCCCATTTCACAGACAGGAGAACTGAGTCACAGATAAGCAGTGTTCCTAAGATAAGCTGGGATCCCAACACTTGTGTTAGAAGAGAGTAGAAAAGGAAACTCAAGTACACATGAAGGGAAAGCATTACCTTTTCCTCTGTACTATTGATTGTGAAGATTTTCAGGTACAGCCTTCCTTGGGAAGCCACTTGGAGTTTGTGGAAGCCCGCCAGGTGATGCCGCAGTCCCACAGAGCACGTTTTGTTCAGGGATTAAATAACTGCGCCCAAGGTCACGGAGCTGGAAGGTGTCATGTTTCAGACAGGCTGTCTGACTGCAGAGCCCCTTGGCTTCCCTGGCCCTGCCGAGTGGGTTGTGGGTCTGTCCTCTCTGCCCTGGCCTCCTGTCACCCGTCTCCGCCACGGCACAGCTTCGTCCAGCACAGGTGCTGTCGTCCCTGGGCCTTGACCCCCGTGTCGCTCTGCCCGCTGGGCCCTTCCCTTTGAGGTCTAGCCCCACAGCACTGCTGTGAACTGTGTCCTTTTTCCATCACTTACGGCTGCTCCTGTGCCTCGTGCGTACTAAGACTGAATAAAACGTTTGCCTTAATACATAAACAAGTGAATTCCTCAGGCCCCTAGATTCAAGTGCGTATCACTAACCATTCCAATGGAATGTGTGTTCATTTCCTACTTTTGCTACTTTAGAAATATGTTCTATCAGCTTTATGTTTTCTGGATCATGTACTGCTTTTGTTTCTATATTTCTGGAGAACTAACAGATCCAATTAATGCAAGGTAGCTAGATGATAAAAAAAATCAAAGAAAAATAAGTTGCAGAGTTCTTAAATATAACATGACCTAAAAAGATGTAGGAAGGAGGATCAGTTTAATCAGCATAGTAGTGTATGTTTGAATTTTAGGGACAGTTAAAAGAAGCAGTGTTTTTAAAAAATTATTCCCATCAACACAGACGACTAAATGAATGTGAGAAAGTAACTTGATATTTTAGGAACGTCATTATTCACCTGAGACTTTTAAGAATACAGGTTTTCAAGTTTTGGATGAAAACTAGATTTCAGTAATAACGATTGTAAAGCTGGAGGTATCTCAAATATTAGTCTGGTTTAGTGTCTTTAAGTATGAAGACACTGAGTACTGTTGTATACAACTCGAGAGAAGACGGTGTTGTGCTGGAACATGGCTGTTTCCGTCTCTGCCTTTCCTCGTGAATAATACCCTCTTTACTGTGCTTTCTTTTGGCACAGTTTTGGTAATTTTTGGTTTCTTGTTATTGAGTGTACAGAATTAAGCTATTTCATAAAGATACTTTGAAATCAAGTAAAACACATAATTGGCAGAAAAATACCAACCACCCGGTTTTTTCCAGAAGACTTTAGGGAAAATGTTCCAAAAGAGGGCCGCATTCTTGGGACATATTAAAGCCATCATCTCTAGGTGTCGTGTTCTCTCGGTGTGAGGTGGCCGGCCATCAGCTCCTGTAGATCGTTTGAAGGCCTTTGGTGGCCCTTAGGCTGTGGCGGTTTTCGCAGGAGCTCCCCGGGCTGAGGTCCGGGGAGTGGTTTTCTGGTCCATCTGTGACTCCGCCAATCCCGCTCAGGCCTTTGGGGACGCTTGCCTGGGCTCTTACTGCGGGGCCTTTTACAGTCTCTTCTACGCACATCTCCCTCCCTCCCTCCTTTTTCAGTTACGTTAGTGTTCTGGTTTTTAAATTAGGCATTGATCCAATTATAAAAATGGTAGTTCAGTGCAATTACACATCTTAGTGAAGGCGGTGTGCTCTAACTTGTAAGATTTGAGGAGAATTCCTAGTGTACGTCATGAATAAGAAAAGAAGAAAGGTTTGAACACACGAAATGTTAAAAGCAGACAGCACACCACCTTGCTCTTTGCATCTCTACGTGAGAGCAGGCTGGTGGCCTCGAGTCCCAGGTTCCCAGCCCTGGGTGCCCTGCCCTGAGCCTCTGCACAGTCTGGACCCCAGCGAGGCTCACGTCCTTCCCAGCCCCCTAGCGCTCTTCCCATCACGCCCGTTCGGGCTCGGGGTCTTTCCAGTTGGTGCTAATCCTGTCTTCGGATGTGTTCTCTCCCTGCAGGTGATGGTTTGGTATCTAGCCCCTCAAGTTGGCACAAGTTTGCTGGCCCTTTTCAGAAAGTACTGAGACTTCGTGTGTGACAGATGACACAGTCTGCAGGGCTCACGAGGGTGGTGGGAGGGAGGGAGGCCGCATTATCTACCAGTAGACTTTAAGTGGGTCGTCAACAAATTTATATGCGTGTAGGTAAACACTCTAAAATTATGAAACTGCATTACAGAAATTTGACAGGGAAACTACCCATAATTCCACAACCAAACAAAATTAACCGTATCATTTTTTTTTTTTTCCAGTACGTGGGCCTCTCACTGTTGTGGCCTCTCCCATTGCGGAGCACAGGCTCCGGACACGCAGGCCCAGTGGCCATGGCTCACGGGCCCAGCCGCTCCGCGGCATGTGGGATCCTCCCGGACCGGGGCACGAACCCGTGTCCCCTGCATCGGCAGGCGGACTCTCAACCACTGCGCCACCAGGGAAGCCCAACCCTATCATTTTTGATAATTTATTTTTAGTCTTTCTTTAACATTTTAAACAACTATAATCATGTTATACATACAGTTTATAATTTTTCAGGTAATATTATAAGCATTTTTCATGTTTTAATTTTTATAAACATAGTCTTTAATAGTTCCAAAATCGAGAGTATGCTTACACGCCTTTGAAGCCCGCCCGGTTCAGCACCCCCCAGCCGCCCCTTGTGTTAGCCACCGTCGCCACTCTCATCTGCTACAGAAGTCCGTCTGCACGATCTCTCCCACCCGCCTTGCCCCCGCCCCAGCAGGCCGTCCTCCCACCCTCAGAGCCCCGAGTGGCCACACAGTGGGCGCGGCACCAAGAGAAAAGCAGCAGAACTCGTCAGCCGGCCGTGTATCTGGTCCAGAGCCATCCTGGCAGTGCCGGGGCCGCTGCAGCTGCCTGCAGAGGGCCGATGGCGCGGACACAGAACACCGCGTCAGGTGGGCTGGCGATTTCGAAGAGGTCTCACAAACGTTTCAGTCCTGTGGTCCAAAATGCCTCTTTTATTTGAAAACAGCTGAGTAACATTCATCTGCTTTTCACATTTTCCTGTCCAGATATGAGTCACTTCCCGCTTTCAGTCCAGTTGGGGTTTTTTTCTTTTTTTTTTCATAAATCCTCATACTCAGTCCTGGAACTTTTAGGTACACGTTGGTGTTCTGTGGCCTGGGAAAATGCCGAATAACATTTTTCTGTATTCATTGACTTTGTATATTCTGTTGTTTAAAAAAGTAAAGGATCTGGATTAGGGTGAGGTCATTGTGGGTAAGTTTTTAAAAATAGTGATTGGGAAAACATAAGAGCTGTTTATTTGCTGACAATCTGACTGGGGAAGTCAGACAGGAACAGTGAGTAGTTTCACTGAGTGAGGTTGGGCAGTGCACAGCTGCTAAATGTAGTGTTTTCTTTGTTTTGCCAGAAAGGAAGAAAACATTCTTATTTTTTTTTTTAGAGTAATTCCTTCCTGTGAGCTATTTTAAGCTACAACTACTCTAAACCAAATGGGTTCTCGTGTCTCCCAAGATCCATATCAACCCCGATGCAACTTTATAAAATTAGGGAGACTCGTGAGGAAAGTTGAGGGCGTGAAAGCGCTTTTCCCCAACAGGCCATAACCTCTGCGAGTGCGAGAACCCATGGACGGTGCTGATCGCTGTGTGCCCAGCCCTTGGAACACAGCCCGGGACACAGCAGGAGCTTTGTAAGACGAGTTGGTGAATGAACAGTTGTTGGTTTAGGGCAGGGATTGGCACCCTTTTTTCTGCAAAGATCCAGAAAGTCAGTATTTCTGGCTCTGGGAAGCGTGCGGAGTCTGGCACCGCCGCCGGGCTCTGCCGTCGCAGGGTGGAGAGCACCCATTGACGGTACGTCGGCCCACGGCGTGGCTGTGTGCCCCGGAGCCTGTTTACACAGGCAGACAGGCCGAGGGCAGCCTGCAGCCTGCCTGCCCCTTGCTTAGAACAGTGCCGCCCAGTAGAGCTCCCTGGGATGACCGGGCTTCTGTGTCTGCTGCAGTATGGTAGCTGCTAGCCACGTGTGGGAACGCTTAAAATGCGGTTAGTGCAACCGAGGAGTGAGATTTTTAATTTTACTCAATTGTAATTAGTACCAACTTAAGTGGTCCCGTGTGGTCAGTGGCTGCAGCAGTGGGCAGTGCAGGGTTAGAACCTTCCCCGAAGCCCGGTGCACAGAGCTGCTCGCTGCTCTCTGGGGTGCTCAGACGTGTTAGGGGAGGAGAGAGTTCTGTGGCCAAAGAAATTGAGGAATTGTGGTTTAAAAATGTAGATTTATTTGTTGCAGGACTTCTCAGAGCCTTTAATATGCTAATGTACATGGGCATCCTACAGAAAGGAGTTTCTCAGATATTCCCTCCAAACTTTTGAGCACAAAGCTTTCTGGGGGTGGCCCGGAGAAAACTATGGAAGGTATGGCCGATCAGGAGATGGGGCGTCTGCAGAAAGTGTAACTTAATAGCTTTAATAAGTTATGTTGAGTGTGTCATGCTAGACATGTTTTGAAGCTTTGTAGAAATCCCCATAGTGCACAGCCAAGGGACCTCTGGAAATGTCGGTGAGAAATAGTGCAAGAAGGTGCGTGTGCTGTTCAGAAAGTAAAGCCTCCCTCATTTGCCAGGGTCTTTGCATAAGAGCTGACTGCCCGTGTGCCTGCCCAAGGTTCATAAGCTTGAAGAGTCAGTTAACTCGGTACTTGAGAAACTTTAGTATTTGAATCAGAAATAGGACATACGTACCTTAATGTGGTTTGGGAGTTTGGAAACTACATCATGTTTGGTAAGTGCTGTTTTATTTTCAACAAATATTTGTGCTCAGATATTTGCATCTTAAAGCTTAAGGGCTTAGAAGCTTAATTGTATCATTTTCTTTTTTGAGGAGAAAAAAATGCACCCTTGCGTGTGAAAAGGGAGGTATGCAGAGGTGATGGCTTTGGAACTCTAACGGTGACGACCTTTTCTCATCCCTGTTCACCTGTGCAACTGCGGCCTCTGCCCGTCCTTGCTGTGTTTTGCAGAGGCAGTGCTGGGGGTCTGCAGGGTCTCCTCCGCAGCTGCTCTCCTCACACCTCCAGCCTGGCTTTGTCCTAGAAGGAGGAGATGAGGAGATGCCAGTGAGAGGTTCTGGGCAGCTGTGTCTCTAAATAATCACAGTGGAAAACGTTGAGCATTAGTTTTTCAGAAATGAGAACAGATCATAACTAATCTTCAGTTATAATTATGGCCTGTGCCCTTGTGCATTTTCAAGCACCGATCTCTTTCTTTTCTATGATTTGTTTTTATTTTTTGCCTGTTTTTTCTGTGTCACTTTCAACTTCGCCCTCCATTCCCGCGCGAGCAGCCTCCTCGTTCCTGGCGAGCTCACCCACCACAGAGGAGACGGGGCCGGGTGTTGGGAGCCGTACTGTGAAAAGTTGCTAATGTATCGATGCAAACTAATCATATGTACTTCAAGCTCTTACTTCATTTTTATAATTTTGTTTGTTGTTGTTTTGTTTTGTTTTGTTTACCTTTACAGTGAGTGTTGAAAAGATAGACCTGAAGGGATTATCACACAAAAAAAATGAAAGAAATGTTGAATGTTCCTTTGAGGTAAGACGCTAAGTTTTTTTTTCCTTTTCTCCTCTAAGGGATAGGAAGGAAACATTTACCATGAAGTGGTACTTTTATGTCTCTAAATAAAAGACGAGTCTTTTGCAAAGCACTGTGCCACTGCTGCGGGAGACAGAAGTGGGGACTGGGCCCTGTGGGTGGACCGTCTCCGCGGTGGGCTTGTTGGGCCTGGGGGGCTGCTCCCCCTGGACCTCAGCAGGCTCCACGAGGGGGAGGGGCTGGGCTCGGCCACAGCCTGGAGTGCGCAGTCCTGTTGTGTTCCTGTTCGCCGTGTGACCGAGGACAATGCTGGACTTCTCTGTGCCCCAGCACCTCCATTCAGTCGAACAGGATGGAGTTTGGGGGGGGAATTAAATGCGACAGTTCATTCAAAGCACTCAGTACAGGGTCTGGATATAGTAAGCGGCTGCAAAGATGAGCTGTTGTTCTTCTGTGCCTCCTGGATGACAGAAACTCCTTGGTGTGTGTGGGGAACATTCTCTAGACTGACATGCTCAGCTGCTGGTGGCTGGCCACCAGAGTTGGCTAAAGTAGAGAACTGTGAAAATTGAGGCATACTGTTCATTAGAATCTCAGATCTACGATAACAGTGGCTTAAACAACATCGGAGTGTACAAGGAGCCGGCCCTGGGGCTGGAATGGCATCTGTGCTCCATAAAATACGTAGGGAGCCAGGTTCCCTCCAGCTGACTGCTTTGACATCTCTAGGAGGTGGCCCTTAGCCTCATGGTCCAGGATGGCAGCTAGGACTCCAGCCCTCACGTTTTCATTCCAGGCAACAGGACATGGGATGAAGAGGAGAGTGAAAGGTTACTTTTACCTCTTTTTCATGGAGCATTCTTAAAAACAGCCACTAGAGGGACTTCCCTGGCAGTCCAGTGGTTAGGGCTCCTCGCTTCCACTGCCAGGAGCGCGGGTTCGATCCCTGGTCGGGGAACTAAGATCCCAAATGCCGCGAGGCGTGGCAAAAAAAAAGCCACTAGACACTTCCACTTACGTCTTACTGGCCAGACTGAGTTTCCTGGTCCCGCTTAGCTGCGTGTGCGTGGCTGGCTGTGTCACCAGGGTTCTGTTACTACCCCATTGTTGTGTGAGGTTCTCCTTTGACCACATGCATCGTAGGAAAATCTGCTTCCAGCCTTACTGGAGAGTGTTCTCAGGCATAGCAGCTTCTGGTTAGTGTCTAGTACTTACACTGTGGAGCTTACTAACCTTTCCAAGAGTGTAGCCACATCAGAATACTTCCAGTACTTTTAATACCACAAGGATAAAACCCTCATTTGATTTGGGAAGTCCTGCATCGTGCAAATCACTTATCACTCCGTAGATGTATGGGAAAGGCTTCCCTTCGGTTTTGGAGGTTGCCAGAGCTTGCGACCAGCAGCCAAGTGTCAGCAACCAGAGAACCTCAGGACCCCAGCATCTTCAAGGCCTGCTGGGGTTGGGAGCCCAGCGAGTCCCTGAAACGCTGGGTGTGTTGGCTCCTCTCCTCTGCAGTCAGCCTCTGGCTGACGGATATCGCCTGAGGGGCTGGTGGTGGGCGTGGTCCCCGTGCACAGGGCCTGCGTGTGTGGGAACTGCTGAGCGTCAAGCCCTTCAGGTCCCACTCACAGCCCTTCAGGTCCCACTCACAGCCCTTCAGGTCCCACTCACAGCCCTTCAGATCCCACTCACAGCCCTTCAGATCCCACTCACAGCCCTTCAGGTCCCACTCACAGCCCTTCAGATCCCACTCACAGCCCGTCTGATCAAACTGGGCTTGGACTCGGCCCCAGTCCACAGCCTCTCTGCAAAGAAATGAGCTTTGGCAGGGTAGACACTTGGCCTCTCGTGGCCTTTCCCCAGAGGAGGGCCTTGTGATCAGGGTGGGGAGGCGGCAGGCTGGCAGGATAGGGCGCCGTGAGTCTTCTGAAAGCAGGGCGGACAGCTGGGTTGAAGTTCAGTTTAAGACGCTTCGAACCCCAAATGGTTAAGCTGAATGAAGTGTTTTGGTACTTAAAGAAAAAGGTTTGGTTATCGGAAAAGCTTGCTTTTCCTGATGCGATAACTGATAAAAGGATTCTTGTGTTTAGGAAAGTGATAATCCTTCACTAGCCAGCGGTCCGACTCATTTTCTTTTGGGATACTAACTTGATACGCCCTAAGGGATTTACTGCCCACACTACATTTGTTGATGGTAATTTGAGGCACAAAGGAAAGATACAAGGAAGATTTAAAAAAAACACAACCATCTTCTTATTTATAAAGCACACCGTTCATTTGCGCAGCTTAAACTGTGTGCTTGTTCTCTGCAGGTGAGTTGCACTCTCCTACTCGTAAATAAGTGGCTGCTTGTAGGATACGAATGTGTGATATGCATGTGCTTAGGTTTGGGACTCCTGTCACACTCGAAAAGTGAAGCGCCTTGTAGTTACATAGCTTCGGGCGTTTAACCGCGGTCTCCCTAGCTCGTTGTGGTCAGGACTACAGTTCTGTAAGAGAGAGAACCTGTGGACAGTGGGAGAACATCATTCCATGTACCTTTAAACTTACAAACTTTCTGTCATCTTACATGACCACCCGGCAAAAGTAAGTCCCAGTAGCATTTTTCTGTTTTAGAAATCAACAAGACGAGGGGCTTCTCTGGTGGCGCAGTGGTTGAGAATCCGCCTGCCAATGCAGGGGACACGGGTTCGAGCCCTGGTCTGGGGAGATCCCACATTGCCGCGGAGCAACTGGGCCTGTGAGCCACAACTGCTGAGCCTTTGCGTCTGGAGCCCGTGCTCCGCAACAAGAGAGGCCACGACAGTGAGAGGCCCGCGCACCGCGATGAAGAGTGGTCCCCACTCGCCGCAACTATAGAAAGCCTCCTCACAGAAACGAAGACCCAACACAGCCAAAAATAAATAAATAAATTTCAAAGAAAAAAAAATCAATAAGACGATTCTAAAATTTATATGGAGGGAATTCCCTGGTGGTCCAGTGGTTAGGACTCCGCGCTTTCACTGCCGAGGGCACGGGTTCAGTCCCTGGTCAGGGAGTTAAGATTCCTCAAGCCTCACAGCGCAGCCTGAGTAAATAAATAAATAGTAAATAAAATAAAATAAAGTTTATATGGAGAACACTATAGAGCAGTCCAAACAATTCTGAAACGAAGAAAACACTGGAAGACTCACGGTACCCGATTTCAGCACCTGTGTTAAAGGTGCTGCTGAGAGGGAGGAGACGCCGTGCCCCGGGGCAGTGGGGCCCGAGCTAGACTCACATGTAAAGTGCTCAGTTGGTTGTTTTGAAGACTTTAGGAGAATATCCTTGGTGGCATTTTTAAAGATTAGACGGTTTTAAAATTTTCTAATTGACTTTCTTCTTTACACCTCTGATGCGATAGATTTCACATAACATAAAATTCATCCATTTAAGCTGTTCAGTGGCTTTTTAAAATTTATTTAGAATTTTGTAACCATCACCACGATTTAATTTTAATATTTCCATCATCCCAGGAAGAAGCCCCATACCCATTAGCAGTCATTCCCCACTTCTCCTCCCCAAGTCCCTGGCAAATACTAACCTACTTTCTGCCTCAGTGGCTTTGCCTATGCTGAATATTTCACATAAATGGAATCATACAATATGTGATCTTTCGTGATTGGTTTCTTTCATGCAAATAATGTTTTCAAGGCTTCTCTATGTTATATCATGTATTAGTGCTTCCCTTTTTATGGCTGAGTGAAATTCCACCGAGTGGATGGACCACATTTAGTTCATCCACTCAGCAGTTAGTTGATGCACTTCTGGGTTGTTTCCACTTTTTGCCTCTTATGAGTAATGCTGCTATGAACATTTATGTACAAGTTTTTGTGTGGACAAGTGCTTCCATTTCTCTTGGATACACACCTAGGACTGGAATTACTGGGTTGCAGATATTTTCTTCCATTGGGTGGGAATTTTCTTCATTTTCTTGATGCTGTCCTTCGACACACAAAAGTTTTAAATTTTGATAAAGTCCAGTTTCCCTACTTCTGCTTTCATTCCTTGTGCTTTGGTATTATATTTAAGAAGTCGTTGCCTAAGCCAAGGTCGCAGAGCTTCACTCGTGTGTTTTCTGCTAAGAATTGTATTGTTTGTGCTTTTGCATTTAGGTCTTCGATGCATTTTGAATTGATTTTTTGTGTATGGTGTGAGGTAGGGGTTCGAATGTGTCCTTTTGCATGTGGACGTCCTGTTGTCCAGCACCCTTTGTTTGTTTGTTTATTTTACAATTTTTTTAACATCTTTATTGGACAGCACCATTTGTTGAAAAGACCATTCTTTCCCCCACTGAAGGGTCTTCACACCATTGCTGAGAATCCGTTGAGCGAAATTGTGAGGGGTTGTTTCTGGACTCTCAGTTCCATTCATCTCTCTTGTTGTTAGGCCAGCACTGCTCTGTCTTGAGTACTGTGGCTTTGACGTTGGAATTGGGAAGTGTGAGTCCTCTTAGGTTTGGTCTTCTTTTTCAGGATCGTCTTGGCTCTTCTGGGGATGCTGCATTTCCATGTGAATTTTAGGAGCAGCTTGTCAGTTTTGGTGCCAGCACTGGCAGCAACTCAGGCTCCCGCTGCCCGCGGCTCCTTGCAGGGTGGCCCTGGGGTCGGCTCGGGGCCTGGCGGTGGCGACTGCTCTATCCCGCAGGCCAGGCCGCGTCTGCTTCGGGCTAAGGGCCCCGGACGCCACACCACCCTGGTCAACTGATTATTGACAAAGGTATAAAGGCATTTCAGTGAAGAAAAGACGGTCTTTTCAGCAAATGGTTCAGGAGCAGATAACCATATGCCAAAAAAAGGAACCTTCATCAAACCTCACCCTTTATATAGAAATTAACTCAAAACTGATCACGGACCTAAATGTACGACGTAAAACCATAAAACTTCTAGAAGAAAGCATAGGAGAAAAGTTTGTGACTTAAACAGGCAAAGATTTCTTAGGTAGGATACCAAAAACATGAGCCATAAAAGACAAAGTGAATTAAACTTCATCAGAGTTTAAAACTTGCTCTTTGACAGGCACCGTGGAGAAAGTTAAGCCAAGCCACAGACTAGGAGAAAACCATTCGTAAATTGCACGTTTGATAGAGGATTTGTATTCAAACTAGAAAAAGAACTCTCAAAACTCAGTGGTGAGAAAATAACCCAATAAAAAAAGTGAACATTTTACCAAGAAGGATGTATGGATGGCAAATAGCACACGTGACAGATGTTCAGCATCGGTAGCCATTAGGAAAACACGGATTAAAACCACGGTGAGCTCATCCTGCACGCCCGTCACAGTGGCTGAAGTTGACAGCTGCTGGCAGGTGTGTGGAAGGACTGCCATGGGAGTGTAAAATGGTGAGATTACTTTGGAAGACAGTTTGGCAGTTTTTAAAAAGTCAAACATATCCCTAAAATCTGATTCATCGGTCCCGCTTCTAGGTCAATAACCAAAGGAAATGAAAGTACACGTTCGTACAAAGGTTTGTACACGAATGTCCATAACAGCTTTGTTTGTAACGCCCCAAATATCCATTATCAGGAGACTGGATATACACTGTGGTATCGCAGCCACACAGTTCAGCGTTCAGAATAGAGGAGTGAATTACTGATACACTTGGCAGTGTGGGGGAAAGTGCGTAATCGTGCTGTGTGAAAGAAACCAGAAAAAAGGAGCATACACTGTATGCGTTTATTTATGTAAATTGAGAAAATGCAAAATAACTGCAGTGATAGAACGCAGATCAGTAGCTTCCTGCGGAGGGACTGGTGGGTATGTTCATTATATAGATCGGAGTGATGGTGTCATGGGTGTATACGTATGTCCAAACTGGTCAGATTGTACACTTTAAATATGTGCATTTCATTGTCAGTTATATTCAGTAAAACCTTTAAAAACATCACCTGAGGATTGGGACTTCCCTGGTGGCACAGTGGTTAGGAATCCGCCTGCCGTTGCAGGGGACACATGGTCCGGGAAGATCCCACATGTTGCAGAGAAACTAAGCCCATGCACCACAACTACTGAGCCTGTGCTCTAGAGCCCACGGGCCACAACTACTGAGCCCGCGTGCCACAACTACTGAAGCCCACGCGCCTAGAGCCCATGCTCCGCAATAAGATAGAAGCCAACACCATGAGAAGCCCGTGCACCGCAGTGAAGAGTAGCCCCCATTTGCCGCAACTAGAGAAAAGCCCGCACACAGCAACGAAGACCCAATGCAGCCAAAGAAAGAAAGAAAGAAAGAAAGAAGTTTACCTGAGGATTAATTTTTGTCCACAGAGCCCTAAATAATTAGGATAAATTGTCCTTTAAATAGGTTGTCTTTTGAACATGGATATAAATAGCTATTGTGCTGTGGCCAGAACAATAAAGAACTTTATTAGGAGTCTCTGCCTTAGCCACGGTGAGATGGACCCTCTATTGCTAACAGTATAGGAAGACTCGAGAAGCGGTTTTTTCTGAAAGCTTTCACTCATTCAAGGAGAAGTCAGCGACTTCCCCCTCCCCTTTTTCTCAGCTTTGTTTGTCTCTACTTTTAGTTTTTATGTGTCATTGTTTTCCAGGAGACAAATGAAAGGTTGTTATTTTATAGGAAGACGTAAGTAACAAATGGACTGCGAGCAGGAGTTTGAGTTTCCTGTTCTTTTTTTTCATGGAGTTGGTTTTGTTTTTGCTGAAGTTGTAATTACTAGTTACTGAGGAAAGCAAATACAGGAAGAAAATGACAGAATCTTTTAAAATACAAAAATTATTTTATATCTGTGTACATGTGAAATGTCCAAATTTTACCAGCTTTTCCAAATTCACTGTTGAATAACTAAAACTTTTTTAAAGTATACTTATTACACATGAAGGACAGGGTGGGAAAAAAACATCAGAAGATTACGCGAACAGTTGAAACGCCTGTAGATGGGAGAGCTGTATTGACTTAAAAGGAACTGTGGAGCAATACTCATTAAAAGACCCATTCTTTTTATGCCAGTCTTTGTTAAGAATCCAGACATTACATTTTATTTTAGTGCTGTATCTTTTCTTTAGAAGTTTTCCATCTTGAAACAGTCTTAACTGCTCTGAACATTTTATCACTATTAGCTAAGGATGAGTCTTGACAACTGTTTTTCTTTTCTTTAGTTGTTTTCATCAGCTCTCTGTGTGCAGAGAGTCCAGTAATTGTGCCTACATCACCCGGAGGAGCAGGGAACTGTTTCTTGTGATAATACACCTCATTGCTTGTATGATAATTAGCCTGACTGTGTGAAGGTTGTTGCTACCCAAGCCATGTGGTATATGCTTATTTAGTACCTTTCCTTTCCGATACTTTATTCTACCTGGAGTTAATTGTCTCTTTTTGTTTGTTTGTTGCTTGTGAACAAGTACTTAGAAAACAAAGTCACCCCTGAAGTTTTCCCTGGTGGTGTTCAAATGCATCCCGCATTCCATCGGTGTCGTCTCTGGAGCTACGGCCCTGCTCCGACCTGGACTCGGCCTGCTGCAGTCTCATTGCGGGGCCCCCGTACCATCACCCGCGGGGTCCCTTCCTCCCTCCTGGCTCTGATACCCTGTTCTCAGCTCTTAACTCATCTATTGCCTTGGGTTAGTTCTAGGTTTTAATAGTTGTTCTAGTAGCTTCTTAGAAAGGGGTCCTGGGGAGGTACGGTTTCTGGCTTTCTGTTTGGCAGTGTCTTCATCCATCTGACCTGACATGTGACTGGGCATACAGTTCTAGAGCAGGCGTCATTTTCCTTAGGCACTCGGAAGCACTTCTTGTTTACTGTCTTGCAGTGTTGCACTTGAGAAGCACGATCTGCTCTGGCTCCTGGCCCGGTGTTGGCCCTGTTGTCATTTCTAAAGGTTTTAGGATCTCCTCCTAGTCCCCAGCCTTTGCACATTTCTCAGAGCCAGGCTTGGGTGTAGGTTACCATCCACTGTGCTGAGATGCAAGTCGGCCCTTTTAACTTAAGTCCATTAATTTGAGTTCCTTTTCTGGAATCATTCCTTTTGATTTCCTGTGTCCTGTTTTTCTCAGTTTTCTTGTTTTGGAACTCCTGCTGTCTGCCTGTTGGACCTCAAGACTGGTCCTCTGTTTTATTTAGTTTTTCCTCTATTTTCTTTCCCTTTGACTTTGATCTATCCTGCGGAAGATTCCCTCATCTTTCATCTCTTGAAGTGAATGTCTCACTTCTGCTGTCCTGTTTTTAACAACAGAGACCTCTGTTCCCTGGCGATTCTTTTCTCATAGCATCCTGTTCTTGGCGATGCTGTCTGCTCTTAGTTCACTGAGAATCTCGTTGATAGTTTTTAGTCCTAAAAGCGAGTTTTGAGTGCATGGTCCGTGCCAGCTCCAGGCTGCCTTGTTCTTTGCGACTGCTTTGCCTGTCCTTGTATTCGACTTCAGAGCTCCTCAGAGGTCTGGTGGCAGGTCTGGTGGCTCTGGGCCGCTTGCTCACGTGAGGGCTGTGGCCTGAGCAGTGGCAGGGCCTTTGCCTGAGCTGCTGCCTGTGTGAGTGAAGAAGACGCTGCTCCCCCTTCTCCAGAGGGTGCTGAGAGCTGAGACGGACAGTGGGTCAGAGGAGTTAGACTCTGAGCGTGAAGAAATCCTCAGTACCCTTATGTATTCTGTGCATACCGTGCTTTTCTTTTTCTGGCTGCGTTGGGTCTTTGTTGCGGTGCGCGGGCTTCTCATTGCGGTGGCTTCTCTTGTTGCAGAGCACAGGCTCTAGGCGTGCGGGCTTCAGTAGTTGTGGCACGAGGGCTCAGTAGTTGTGGCTCACGGGCTCTAGAGGGCAGGCTCAGTAGTTGTGGCGCACGGGCTTTGTTGCTCCGCGGCGTGTGGGTCTTCCCAGAACAGGGTTCGAACCCGTGTCCCCTGCGTTGGCAGGCGGATTCTTAACCACTGTGCCACAGGGAAGTCCCCATGCTCTTTTGTGTATGTTTAAGATACATTAAAATCCATCTCAGCAGGTCTCAGTGGCTCTTTGAGCGACTATGGTGGTAGAAAAACACTGGGCCGTCATTTGATTGGCAGTGTTTCTTCTTGGTGGTACATCAGCAGTGGGGTAGCTTATGATCGATGCTGTCTTGGACATGGTAGATCACGTGTCTCTAGCACGTGGCACAGTGCGAGGCTGCTCTCCCGTGTCCATGCCCCTCCAGGGGCCCGCCCTCTCAGGGGACTGGGTCAGGCCAGCCTGCGTCAGGGGGTTTCCTCAGGGGACTGGGTCAGGCCAGCCTGCGTCACCTGCAGAGCAGAGTGCTGCTGAGGTCTGCTGGTTTCCAGTCCTTGCCCCTGGTTGGAGCAGCAAGTCCTTTTGGAAGTCAAAGAAAAGTATACCAGGAGCAGACAACCTAGAATAGTTGCGCCTATTTAAAATATATAATTGTCAGGGAAGCAGATTGTCTGTTTCAGCATAGAATGGTGTGTCCATGCCGTGCTCCCCATTTGGGTGTTGGGTTTAGTTGGGTTAGGGTGCGTTCGTGCCACGTGACATGCGGCATATTTTACTGAGAAAACCACGTCAGCCGTACTTTGGGGTCGTACATCTAATGCTAGAAAGTTCTCACCTTTAATCCTGGATGTTACTGGTGTTTTATGTGCGGAGCAGCTCACTCTCCCCCAAACTTCCTTTTAGTGTTGTTAAAAAGATTTAATTATTTTAGACAGAAAAAATGGCGTAGGTGCTTTGATTTTAGTGTAGGTAGATTTGGGACGGCACAGCACGTTCATTCAGAAATGCCAGCACTTGCCTTGATAAATTCTGGGAGGCACAGGGAATTCAGAGATGAAGAAGAGAGGTCCCTTTCCTTGATTGGCTTGTATTTTGTGGGGGCTTGAAAAACATACCTTAGTAATTGTTATGTGATGTGACAGCCACCAGAGCAGAGAGGAACTCACGTGAATTTCAACAGAGAGGAGAGATGGCCAGCGCTTCAGGCCCCGGAGACCGTCAGCAAACATGCTGGGCTGCTTCTCAGAAGATGAAGGCCAGCGCGGGGTGGGAGGAGAGCATGAGAGTTGTTTGGTGTCTCCAGCCTGTTTTCTCTAAATCAGTGTAAATACAACGCTTTCCTATTGGTGATAAAATACACTCAGTCATTTTATTTCCCGACTTGAAATCCTCCAACGCTCCTTCTGGATTTTAGGGTCAACGTCCTCGTTCGTGGTTTAACCCTTCTTGTCATGGACCCTGCTTCCCTCCCATCTCATCCTGTCCCCTCTGTCCTTCTCGCGCCTTCTGAGTTCAGCTCACGCTTTCCTCAGTGCAGGAAAGCCCTCTGCCCCGGGGAACGTACAGTCCATTTGTGGAGTCATGAACTAAAACTGCTGCTGTCGTAGGTGCAGGAAGGGAAAACAGACACACCGGGCTTTGTAGAACTTCCAGAAAGACCTTTCTGATGTTTTCTCCCCGAATTCTTACCCCGCCCCCTGCGATGGAGGATGTTCCCCGCTATTCTGGTACTGACTGCCCTGGCCTGTGTCAACCCCCGCCCCCAGTTCTGTCAGATTCCTGAGGGCTGGGACCTGGCCTCCTCCCGTCAGCCTGCCCCCAGCACTGAACATGTATGGAGTACTTACTGTTTGGATGGGCTCGTTTCTGGTAATCTCTTGATTCCACATCCACAGTTGCGTAGACTGACCTGAACAGAGGAGGTCAACGTGAGGATGACGTGCTCACACACATACCCGCAGTTGGGGTCGTCAGGGACTTTCTGACGCTTTGAGGAGCAGCCTTAGACTCCACACTTGAGTGATAACACTGATCTTTGAATAATTGCGCAAAACAGGAAGCTAAGCTTTAATGCACTTGAGTTACGTGAACATTCTTTCTGTAACAAACCAAGGGGTATATAAACGCTCCAGGCAAGAGGCGCACTAGGGCTCGTCCCACTACCGCGCCTGTACCGGCCACGAATCCCTGGACAAGTGTGTTGGGAATTAAGTATGTGGCGTCTGTTTTTAAGGTTTGTTTATTTGTTTTTAAGGTCTTGTGGTCTGATTCTTCAGTAACATCAGTAACCAAATCTTCCTCTGAAGTGACTGAATTTATTTCCAAGGTAAGGTGATTTAAGGGCTCTTACAAAAATTAAAAGGGTCTCATTCCCCACGGTCCACTGGACTGCCAGGTAATTTCCGTGGTTGCAGCCTTCAGCGGGTGCAGTGAGTGCAGTGCCGGGGATTCGTGCTCCAACAGGGCGAGTGGCCCTCAGGGCCACGGTCCACATTCCTTCCGGTTGCGGAGAACGAGATGGGACAGAAAGATGCGAGTGTGAAGGTGCCCAAGGGGTGTTTTGTTACAGCTCGGCTGAGGCTGAGTGAGGGGCCCACGTGGAGGCAGTGGGCGGACACTTCACCTTTTTCCACCTTATTCCGTCTACATATTGAATTTTCCTGTTTGTTTTTATTTTTTAAAGTTGAAATACAGATGATGTACAACCTGTTTGGTTTAAAATTGATTCAAAAAATACCGTTTGAACAAGCTGCACTACTAAAGAATTACCTCTTTACCCCCATGTACACGTGTTACATACGTACACACCTGTGTGTCTAAAGTCCCCTGGCCTGGCCTGTGCTGGAGCAGTGAACCACTGTCTTTGCCGCAGTTGTTCAGCTGAAGTAGTCACCTTTGTTGTGTGGAATAACATAGCTGAAGTGTCTCCAAAGTGTGGCTTGCCATTTGATTATAAAATTAAGGATGTAATCCCGTAGGAGAGAATCGAGTGGATGGATCCTGTGTGAGAAGCTTGGGCAGAAGTTGTTTGCGTGTGCCCCTTACTTCGGCCTGCCATACGCTGAAGGACGCCACAGTGCTGTGCTTTCTAGGATTGATCAGTGATCCTCCCCGGGGGTTCCCTGATTCCTCTGCACCACTTAGAACACTGAATTTCCTCTCCTTTGTGCCTATCCTCTTGTCTTGTGAAAAAGCGCTTCTCTGGACTCCGCTGATGCCGGCCGACTTTGCCACCCTTTTGTCTGGGTGTTTGCAGTGGCTGATACTCACCTGGCTTGGGGTTCTCTGCCCTTCCTGGTCTCTGCCTTGCTGTCTGTCAGTAATTTTGGAAACTTCTTGTCCATTATCTCTTCAGATATTTCTCCTGCCCCACTCTCTCTTCTTCCGGGCCTTGAATCATGTGTACGTGACCCCGTCTTCAAGTTTACTTACGTTTCTCCTCAGCTCTGCCCAGGTTGCTGACGCGCTGAATTCTTCATCTCTAGTACCATGATTTTGGGGTTTTTTTGTTCTTTTGTTTTCTGTAGCTTTTCCGTTTGATGATGTCTTTTAATAGAAAGTTTCCATCTCTCTGATGAAATTTCCCACTCGTTCATGCATGTTGTTCATTTTTTTAAACGAAGTCCTTTAGTATGTTCAGCAGTTATTTTCAAGTCCTCGTGTGATAGTGCCAACATCTGGGTTATTTTCCAGTCTGGTTCCGATGATTATCTTGATGATAGACTGCCCCCTCTTTTTTATCTTATAATTTTTGACTGAATGTGAGACGTCACGTCTAGAAACCAGCCTGGAGACGGGCCTGCTGCTGCGTCTGTCGGACCGGCGGTGGGGCTTCAGGTTGATCTCATCAGGAGCGGAGCTGGGTTTGGGTTTTGCTGTTGCACCACAGGCCTCAGGTTCCTCCAGGGAGGCCTGCTGGTGCCTTGAGCCTTGAGAGGAGGCTGGCGTGGTCTTGCTTCACCTGTGGCACAGAGGGGTCTCCCTGCTCCGCTGACTCCTCCCTCCCTGGGAGACTGCTGTCACCTGTTGCGTGGCGATGCATGCGCGGTGAGGGTGGAGCGGTTCCCCGTCCTGCTGGTGCAGCCTCAGCTCTAGCCACAGGGTCGTGGGGGGCCTTTCTCAGCATCCCTGCCCCTTCCTTCCCCAGCAGCAGCTGACTCGGCTCAGGAGGGCTTTCTTGCCCCTTCCTTGGGGCCAGAGGGGTTTTGTTTTCATCTTCCCTGAGAAGCAGGGTATCTCTGCCTGTGACCTGGTGCCGGGAGGACTTTCCCCTCCTCCTCCAGAGGCATGAAGGCATTTCAGCCCCCAGAAACGGGGGGTTTTGCTTGAGCTCTGGGAGCACGAGCAATCTCGTCCCTCCCCCGGCGGGTTACAGGCTTTTTGCTTTGGATTGAGAGCAGGCTCCAGGGAAAGGCATGGGGTTTCCAGCCTCACCCCCGGGGGCAGCTGCCTCACCCCTGTGCCACCTGTGCAGACTCTCTCCAGCCTCCCCACCTGTGGAAGGGAGCTCGGGAATGAGGACACAGGCCCCCTGTGTCTGGGCTCCGGGCTGACTGCTGTCTGACGCACACTCAGCCTGTGGGGATGTGTTCATCCCAGCCGATCTCTTCTACCTGCTTGTACGGCAGCCATCTCTCCCGCGGGCTCTGCCACGGCTGAGACAGTTCCCGTGCCCTGTGTCCTCAGAGGGGCAGGTCCGTCTTGGAATTCGGTTCACCTGGTGGCCTTGCAGCTCAGCCCTCTGCTGGGCTCAGAGCAGGCACAGCGGTGTGGGGTGTCGAGCTTCTTCTTGATGTCGTGGTGGGTCGTTGCTTCCTGCGTCCCAAGTGGACGCAGAAGCCCAGGTGGCTCCCAGAATCACAGCAGCAGGTGTCAGCAGCCAGGACCTGCCCAAGTGTTTCCCGCAGTGAGGAGTTCTGGTTCCGTAAGATGAATTGTGACATACTTCCTATGCCTTTTCGTCTTTCAGTTATCTCAGCTGTGTCCTGAAGAAAATTTGGAGAAATTCATTCCTTGCTTAGCTGGCCCAGATGCATTCTATGTAGAGCGAAACCACATGGATCTGGAAGCGGACCTGAGGTAATGCTCGTCACCCCACCCGAGGCCACAGCCAGCGGCCCCCCTGCGGCGCTGTGGCCGCCGATGGCCCTGTGCAGTGCGGGCAGCCGCCGATGGCCCTCTGCAGCGCGGGCGGGGCCCGACGTGAGCTGCCTATAGGCATCTGAGGGGCTCCTCAGGTGACATGCGGTCCGGATGGTTCAGGTCTCCTGTTTGCCTCTAGGGGTTTTCATCAGTTATGGAGAATTTGAAGGAGTTTAATAATCTAGGCATGATTTTGAGAATATATAAGTGAAGGAATTTCAAAGTGTATGCCACCATTTAATGTAATTTTGACAGTCTTAATGAAATAAAATCTGCTTCTGTCCTATAGTTGAAAGGATAAAATGAGGACCTAATAAAAAGTCTCTTGGGCCCGGTGGCTCTGGACCCTTGATGACGTCCTGGCGCGTTGGTCTTGTACGTGCGCACAGAGGGCCCCGGGGACTGGGGCCAACATCAGAGTGCCACACAGCAGCTGTGACGGCCCCAGCTGTGCTCATGGCCCGGGTCGTGGGCCCTGAGAGACTCAATTCATACAGCGTAGTACAGTGTAAATAAGGAAAAGGGGCACCAGGAAACAGTATGAATCATACCAAGAATGAAACTGAATAAAGCAGGAAGAATATAGGTTAAGGCACTTCTGTTTAGTTTTTCTCTGCTATATATATCTCTTAATTGAAAATTAAAATTTCTCTGCCAGTTACTTTTTGGTAACACGTTTTGATGCTGATAAAACCACTCTGTTTCATTTCTAGGTATTTGGCTTCATTACCTTCTCACATATTAAAAAATGACCATGTTAAGAAATTTTTCAGCACTTCATCTCCCACCCAACAGCTTCAAAGTCCAAGTGAGTTTGTAAAATATAATTCAATAAAAGTAGAAACATTTTTATGGTCTGTAAATAAATTATATCTATTTTAACTTGTAGGTCCTGGCAACCCTTCCCTGTCTAAAGTCGGTACCATGATGGGCGTGTCTGGAAGGTGAGACTTCTACCATGTAACCAACACATTTCCAGTCAGCCTTGTTACAGAGCTTACTTTTCATTTTGTGTAAATAGTTGTTTCTAGAGTTAAGTCACTCTTGATCTTAGTCTTGAGTAATAATATTGAGAGAAGAATTGGATAGAGATAATCCACTTTTTGATTTCTTAAAAAAAAAAAAAAAAAGTGGTTCTCGGAGCCCCTGGAATTAGAATTCCCAAAGACCCTTATTGCAAATGCCAGTTTCTGGGCCCTGCACATTCTAGGCAACCAAAATTTCTGAGAATCTTCATTTTTACAAGCTCCTGGGGAGTGATTAAGCCCACGAAGGGCCAGAGTCGCTGCTCTGGAGGCCCCTCTGCCAGCACGGGGCCCAACAGTGATGGTGGCAGTGCGCGGGTGACAGACAGACTGCACATCTGGACTGACAGCCAGCATTAAGATGGGCTAACATCACAGACGGTGTGTGCACGCGTGCGCGTGCACACACACACACACACACGGTTCTGTGAGCTCTAGTCAGGTAATGAGGTCTTTGAAGGTGCTGACTTTCTTCACCCTCTGCCTGGAGTGTGTAAACATGTAATATGTCAGTTTGCAGTTTAGTGTGGAAGGGGTAGGGACAGAGGATGATGCTTTGGTCCTTCAGCTTTCTAGAATTTACTTTTCAAAAAAAAAATTAATTTGAATATTAAAGATTTTGGAGTTTTAATATATGATTATCAGTATCATCCTGTGATAGAAGCAACAGAAAGAAACTAGGCAGCAAAGCCACAAGTCTGGTGGTGACACACAGACGTGTACATGTACATAACATGTACACACGTACTCAAGCGCAGCATCTAGATGGGTACATACACGTCTGCGCACGCACATGTCCACGCCTTCAGACGTTCACCCCAGGGTGGTGGTGGCAGTAGCTCTGGCGCCAGCAGTGGACATGGCTGCAGATGCAGTCCAGGCTGTAGGAGCTGGTCCTCGGTGGAGGCCGTGGTCTTTTGAAAACTACCTGTCTGCTGTCCTCGCAGGCCTGTGTGCGGAGTGGCCGGCATCCCGTCATCTCAGGGCGGCGCCCAGCATCACGTGCAGCACTCGGCCAGCACGTCCGCCTTGCCCCACTGCTCGCACACGGGGGGTGCAGGCTCAGCTCTGGCCTACCGGACCCCGATGGACAGCTCGCCCGCCATCTTGATGCCTTCCAGCCTGCAGGCCCCGCAGACCCAGGAGCAAAATGGGATTTTAGACTGGCTTCGGAAACTGCGTTTGCACAAGTACTACCCTGTCTTTAAACAGCTCACGATGGAGAAGGTACGTTGGTTACTAGCAGGCAGCGAGAACGTGCTTGTTGTCTCAGGTAACCCGTCATTCTTTGGACCTCATTCCTAGAGGAACTGAGTTGGGTTTCTGCAGCGTGTGTGTCGTGGAGGTGATACCACCTGGTCCTTAACACCTGCAGATGCGTGTCCCCACAAGTCCTGTGAGCTTGCTGGAGGGGCCGTGGATTTGAATTTGGAGGCGACCTGCAGCTGAAGCAAAAACTGGATCACAGTTGTCTGTAAACAGCTTTCTTAAGATAGTTTGGGGTCTTCCCAAACGAGACACTCACTGTCTGTGACTGAGGGCTATGTCTCCAGCAGCCCTTCAGTGGGTAGAGGTAGTGAATTGTGGGCCCCGCGTCCCCCTTTCTTAGATGCCCCTCAGCGTAGCCTTTTACAAGAGCCCAGTGCAAAAGGGTTGTCTGATGACCTGCCTTCATGTAGGCTCTTAGAGCTAAAGGAATAGATGAATTTTATGGCTTTCAAGAAATCCTACATAGCAGTTATCTTTTACAATACAGTTTTGACAAGGAGCATTTTTTCACTGTTAAAAAAATTCTGAAATTTCTTAAGTTTCAGTGTCAATGGTAAAAGTAAATTGGACCTGTATGTGATGTTTGAACTCTGAGCTCCCCCTGCTGGATAAAGTGACTTGGTGCCTTTTATCTCTACAAACGTTCCGTTTGTCCAAAAATCTGCAATTGAAGAATCTAGAAATCAAGCTTTTACTGCTAATAAAAAACACATTTTAAGTAAATTTTCAATACTCTCAGTTTAGGATTCACAAGTCTTAAAAACAACAGATTTTACTAACCTTGGTCATGATCAGTTTAAAAAGTTTTAGCGTAATGTATGAGTTGAAAAGGCTAAGATCACAAATCATGTTATGGACCGTTGTGAGAACCAAGTATCATCTTTTTTCTTAGTATGAGGCCAGTGAGTTAGGTCGCCGTTCGGTTTGGATGGCATCTACTTTTCTGGATCACTGGCTACCCAACAAAGTTGCTGTTGTCCCTAAAATGACCATGATTTCAAGAAAAAAGAGCCACTAAAGAAGACTGCTCCTGTCGCTGGAGGGAGAGCCCCGGGAGGGGAGACACTTCCACCAGCTGCATCTCTGCAGCAGTTGAGACGCAGAACACTGTTTCAGTCTCCTGCCCGCATAGCACGGACCTTCCAGGTGCCCAGTCTTCACCCAGCTGTCACTCGGACGCCTGTGCTGAAGGCTCAGTGGGCATAGCCCATGACCCTCAGACGCACAATGAGCGTCTTATATTTTGGACCCTGGACACCAAGTCATTTAGCAAGTAAATGTTTGACAGCGATCCCCAGTCTTTTATTATCTACTTAAGTTTGATCTGTTTACATATCCTAGAGGTAGAATACGTTTATGAAATTAAACTCCAAGTTCTTTGTCTTCAGAATCCTAATTAATTCTCACACTTTGTAATTTGTTTCTTCTGTGGAAGTTTCTGAGCCTTACGGAAGAAGATCTAAATAAATTTGAATCCCTCACCATGGGAGCAAAGAAGAAGCTCAAGACTCAGCTGGAGTTGGAGAAGTGAGTGTGAGATTGTTTACAGAATGTGTCTTCATTTTAGTTTCTAACATGCGGAACAGATGCTAGGACTTATTACTGCTGATTGCTTATCAAACCTTAATTAATGCTCTTAAGATTCTACAAATGTGGCTTTGGTTTGCTAGGAAGGACCCTTTAGAGTGAATCTGAGAAGTCAGAATGCATTATCTTCCACCCTGGAGATTATTTTGGCGGAAATCAGCCTTCTTAAGTAGAGACTGAAACACGGAGAGGCTCTGCATTAAGTAGAGACTGTGAAACACGGAGAGGCTCTGCATTAAGCAGAGACTGAAACACGGAGAGGCTCTGCAGCAGAACTGAACGCTCGCTTGTTGCTGTGCTTTCCTGTCGCACAGGGAGAAGTCAGAGAAACGGTGCCTGAACCCCTCGGCCCCTCCCCCAGTCAGCAGCAGCGGAGTGGCCCGCGTTCCCCCCACCAGCCACGTGGGGCCTGTGCAGCCGGTGCGAAGCAGCCATGCTGCAGGTGGGTGGGGCCGGGCGCGCCTGGACCTGGGACCCTTCGGAGGAGGGCCAGGCCACAGGTCACGCCCCTTTTCCCTTTCTGTTTTCTAGTGCTTAGAGTTACTTTTCATTATTTTAGTTTATTTTATTTTTAAATTAATTAATTTAACTTTTGGCTGTGTTGGGTCTTCGTTGCTGTGCGTGGGCTTTCTCTAGTTGCGGCGAGCGGGGGCCACCCTTCATTGTGGTGCGCAGGCTTCTCATTGCAGTGGCTTCTCTTGTTGCAGAGCATGGGCTCTAGGTTCGTGGGCTCAGTAGTTGGGGCGCACGGGCTTAGTTGCTCCGCGGTATGTGGGATCTTAGTTCCCTGACCAGGGCTTGAACCCGTGTCCCCTGCATTGGCAGGTGGATTCTTGACCACTGAGCCACCACGGAAGTCCCAAAATTGGGACTTTGCTGTTTCCATTTTCTCATACTTAAGAGTTACTTTTCATTATTTTAGCTTTTATAGTTTCTGCGACAGGAAAATAGAAGGGACGTTTGTGTTAGAAGCTGGAGACTGGTGACTCGCCTGAAGTGGTTTGGGCAAAAGCATTAGACCCAGAAACTGCTCTGGTGAAAGGGAGAGAGTAGGAAGTATGCAAAATAGATGACAGGCTCGCCCCCGCCCCCCCGCCCCCGCCCCACCACGGCAGGTGTGGAGGCGGCTTCAGGCCGTTGCCCTGCAGGTCCATCCTGAAGTCCCTGATGCCGCGCCCCCAGCCTTCCTCCTCTTCTCCCTGCCGTCCTCTCCTCGGCAGGAGGGGGAGGGTCACGGTAACAGCTATTCTGCTGTTTTCTTCATGCACTAGAAATATCAAGAGTGACAGTAAACCAGGAAGAAAAAATGTCAGTGCATCTTTTCAGTGCTTATTTGACTGAAAAGGTCTTATATCCCCGGTCCTCAGAAAACGGAGGTGTCTGTCTGTGGAGTGTGGCTGTCGTAGCACCCGGTGGTTTGGGGGTCCTTTTCCTGTCCTGCAGCGTCTGCTTGGGGAGGCTGAGAGCACGGCCACGTGTGCGTCTGCCGCCTGGCGAGCTTGTGAGCCTCGGCCCTGTATGAATAGGGACAGGATAGAAAATGAGCCCGATAGGCATGCATGCGGGTGGGAGAGGGCGCGGTCGGCGCCGGCTGGCACAGCCCCCGTTGGCATCCCGTGGCTCGCGGAGCTTGGTGCCACCTCCGGGCTGTCACCTGTGCCTTCTCCGCAGCACTGCGGGTGGAGGTGGCGCAGCCCCCGCACCAGACGGCCCGGGAAGGCAGCTCCTCTGAGTGTTCCAGCTCCTCGCCCAGCCCGATGGGCGTGCAGGCCCGGGAAGAGAGCTCGGACAGCGCGGAGGAGAACGACAGACGTAAGCACGCCCCGTGTGGCTCGCGCTGTGCTGCCGCGCCCTGGTCTGCGGAAGCTGTGCTGACGCTGTTTCCACCTCTCTAGGTGTGGAGATCCACTTGGAGGGCTCTGACAAAGAGAAGCCTGTGATGCTGCTGAACCATTTCACTTCAAGTTCCGCCAGGCCCACAGCCCAGGTCCTCCCCGTGCAGAACGAAGCAGGCTCCAATCCGTCGGGCCACCACCCGCTGCCCCCGCAGATGATGACGGCGGCCTCGCACATCGCGCCCATCCGGATGCTGAACTCCGTGCACAAGGCGGAGAGGGGGGGCGCGGACATGAAGCTCCTCTCGTCCTCTGTGCACTCGCTGCTGTCTCTCGAGGAGCGCAGTAAAGTCTCTGGACCAAGAAGCGGCATCAAAGTGGACAAGAACTTTGGCAGCACCATGATGGACATGCTACCCGCGTCCACCCCCCATCAGCCCATGCAGGTCCTTTCTGGACTCACCGAGAGCAGCTCTGTGTCGCCCACCGTCTCCTTTGGTCCCCGCACCAAAGTCGTCCACGCGTCCGCCCTCGACAGGGTGATGAAGCCGGCACAGCAGCCGGCCCTGGTGGTGGAGACCAGCACTGCTGCCGCAGGGACGTCCAGCACCGTCTTCCATGTGGCTCGGCCACCCATCAAACTTCTGGTGTCTTCATCTGTCCCTGCAGACTCTGCCGTGTCTGGGCAAACGTCCTGTTCCGGCAACGTGCAAATAAGCGTGCCCCCTGCCATAATAAACCCTCGGACTGCTCTGTACACAGCCAACACCAAAGCTGCCTTCTCTGCGATGAGCAGTGTGCCCGTGGGCCCCCTGCAGGGCAGCTTCTGCGCAAACAGCAACACTGCCTCTGCCGGTAGCCACCCTGCCACGTCCTTTGCAAACATGGCCACCGTGCCCAGCTGCCCCGCCCCCAGCTCCAGCCCCGCACTCTCCTCGGTCCCCGAAAGCAGCTTCTATAGCAGCAGTGGCGGCGGCGGCGGCGGCGGCGGCGGCGGCGGTGGCGGCTCCCCCGGAAACCTCCCCGCCTCGGCCCAGAACCACCACCACCACCACCACCATCAGCAGCAGCCGGCGCCCCAGCAGCCCGCGCCCGCCCCGCCCCCCGGCTGCGTCGTGTGCACGTCCTGCGGCTGCAGCGGGAGCTGCGGCTCGAGCGGCCTAACTGTCAGCTACGCCAACTACTTCCAGCACCCGTTCTCGGGGCCGTCCGTCTTCCCCTTTCCGTTCCTGCCGTTCAGTCCCATGTGCGGCAGTGGCTACGTGGGCGCCCAGCAGTACGGCGGCGGCGCCTTCCCGGTCGTGCACTCGCCCTACAGCAGCGGCGTGGGCCCCGAGCCCGTGCTGGGCGGCCAGTCGGCCTTCACCGTCCCGCCCGTGCAGAACTTCATGGGGGCGGCGGGCGTCTACCAGGCCCAGGGCTTGGTGGGTAGTAGCAACGGCTCCAGTCACAAAAAGAGCGGGAATCTGTCGTGTTACAACTGTGGGGCCACCGGTCACCGCGCTCAGGACTGCAAGCAGCCGTCCATGGACTTCAACCGGCAAGGTAAAGGCCCCCGAGGTGGAGAGCTCCAGACAGGAGCGTCCTTTCTGTGAAAGTAATAGTCAACTTCCTTTTTTTTTAAAGCAAGCAAGAAGTGGTTTTTCAAATGCTCTCTGAAAAAGCACGAAACTCTTGATGGGCTGTGCAGCCCCCAGAAGGTCTGCTTTGGTTCTGAGACTGTCTCTGTGATTTCAGCCTGCTTCTCATTTTAGATTGTGGCTAGCTGGCTGTGGCCCAGTGGCTCCTTGGTCTGTTATTTTTGTGCCACGTGACTGGGGAGGAAGCATGGGTGATTTAGTGCCACCGCCGCCGGTGTTTAACTGAGAACCGAGGGCGTGGCGTGTGAGTTCAGGCGCTACAGGTGGAGCTCGCTGTCCCCGCCTCTCTTCCCCCGTCTAGAGTGGCAGTGGCCATGGCCGTGGGCGTTGTGTGGCGGCTGCGTGGTGTTCTCACTCTCTGCGCTGCACCTTCTTCCTTCCCCCTTTGCTACTCTTTCTTGTCTCCTTTAGTCAGGTGTGTGTCGGCTGTCGTTGCCACACCGGGTTTGTTCTTGCTGTTTTCCTTGGAAACATTAGGCTGGGCGTTGGGAAAACTGGTCCCAGCCTGCGACTGCTCACTCTGCGACCTTGGATAGTCAGCCACTTGCTTTCTGGAGACTCTTGAGGGTTGTTCCAGACCTGCCTGTGCCCCTTAGTCACCTGGAGAGCTTTACAGACAACTTGGAATCAGGTCTGGTGGCAGGTGGAGTGACTGTGGGCTGTGGGCCCCCCTCCCCCGTTGATAGAGGTGGTGCTGCGTCTCCTGACGCAGCGAGCCCGGAGGCCTGTGGTGGCGGCCAGGCCTCCCTTGCCCTGTCCCAAGGAAGGGGGCCAATTCTGTGCTGTCTGAGCTCCCAAAGAATGAAGAAACAGACTGGGAACTCTTCAGTCTTTTTCACCCCTTCTCTGATTTGATAAACTTGTTAAGATAACGTCCAGTTTGCGGGGTGGAGCCAGGGGAGCTGGGAGTGGTCAGAACAGGTGGTCTGGATTTCCAGCACCCAGATCTTGACCAGTGACTCTGGAAATAACTTTGGACAGATCATGGCAGTAATTCTATGGTGATTCAAATTTGATCTCTTTTTTTTCCCCCTCTCTAGGTACTTTTAGGTTGAAATATGCCCCTCCAGCAGAAAGTCTGGACTCCACAGATTGATATTTTTCTCTGGCAACAGAACACTATTAAGCCATGGAGACCTAAGGAAAATTAAATACAAAACTGAGAAGTCTAGTTGCTGTTGAGCTCAATATTTTTAATCCAAAGGTGCTTTACTTTACTAGACTGGATAGAAAACCTAGCGTAGGAATGCATCAAACTCAGTTTTATTGCCAAAATCCTAGACGGGAGCTTGATGTCAGGACTGGCCTAGTGGGTATCTCCACTGTGGGTGAAAGTTGGCCACCTCCACCCTTGGTTGCAATGCAGAGACCTCCCGTCTCCTGAAGAGCATTGCCGTAATTGGTCCTTCTAGGCTCACACGTAATTCCAGGGCAGCTACGTGAGGTTGGAATCGAGAACTGAAGGTCGGAGTTCTCCAAGTGGAGTTCTACCAGTCGGACTCTTGACACCCCTGGTGAGGGAAAATGTCGCCTTTGTTTTGTTCTGTTCTGTTCTGTTTCGTTCTTAAAGTGGTTAGGCACTAATCTCTGGGCTTTTTGAGGACTGCACTACCGAAGAATGTAAACCGATGTCCATCTCTGCAGTTCTGGGAGACAAACTCCCTGAGACCAGTCAGTGCAAGACGCTCAGAGAATCCGTTCTTAGAGTCCGCACCAGCAGGCTACACGATTTAGTACACAACAGAGATTTTAGTATTTCCTTCCCTCCTTAAAAGCACTTGTAGCAGTTTCAGGGTTTTTTTTTTCTTTTTTTTTTTTTTCCTGCAAATAAATTTAAACTACATTATTAAATAGAAATAGTTACTTGCAACAACTTAATTTCTAAAAGGGTCCAAGTCCCAGAGAATCCCTAGTAGTCAAAGCTTTGAGGACACCTTCCTTCCCAGCCCTTCCGAGCTTTGAGTCCTGTCGTCTTCCACCACGAAGGAACTCTGGCAGAGACGCGATAGCGGCACACCTCGTGAGCGGCACTCATGGATGCTGCACGTCCTTAGCCAAGTTTGCAAGTTCTTTTATCTCCCATGGACTTCCCAAGGACCCCAAGGCTCACTGCTAATGGATTCACACTTGAGACAGACATTTCAACAACAATAATACAGTCCTATAATCTCTGAGCAAACGATTGGAAATTTTCTCCTGTCAACTTCTTTTGTATTAGGCTGTGTATCAATAGTTAGTTCCGTTAAAAATTACCTGGAAAACTACAATAGAAAGTGGTAAGACTCTGAAAGAGAATACACTGACAGGACAGAGCTACAAGATCTGCAGAAGTCTAGTTTTACCAAGGTGGGAAATAGAAAGTCCACCACACAGCTCTCAATTTCACCCCACTGCAATGAGAGCTTTTGGTCCGAAAGTTAGGGACTTAAAGCTTCCAGGCTAAAGGGAATTTTCTGCTCAAACAATATTGTTTTAAACGCTAAAGCCTTCAATATTAAAATATTGATTGGTAAGGTCTTGCCCAGGGATTTTCCAGTTGAATATTTATTTAAAAAAAGAAAATCACAATACTCAGACCACTCTTAAAATGGGACAATCAGCCTCATGTAAAATTGGTGTAAATCAAAAGAATACCCTAGAATTTGAGGCATTGTGATGTAAGGCTTCAAATTTTGAGATCAGTTTCCTGCTTCATGGAAACTAAAGCAGAAAGTTGTTACATTTTTTTAATGAAAGGCTTTTAGTAGAGTTTTTAAGAGTTTTATTTTAGTAGAGTTTTATTTCTATGCAATGCAGAATTGACAGACCTCTGTATTCTTCTCTCTCTTCCTGGTACACAGTATTACATACAGTTTTGAAGTAATGATGATGCTTACAACAGCATTTTGGGGGAATGTTACATTGATCTCTTAAATTATAAACACTACAAAATGTCAAAATTACGAGAACTGACGCAACTTTGCCTTAAAGAGTACTAGACTGGAACTTGTCATATTATGTTTAAGGAAGACTTAGAGTGTTCATTGATGTTTACGATTTTAATATTTCTGAAGGCCCTTACAGTGGCCTGGATATGTGCTGAAAGCCAAACTTTTAAAATTTTTGGTTTTTTAAACAAAGAACTATTTTAAATAAATCCTATTTCAACACAGTGAAACTGTTGAAAACCGTCTCATAACAAAAGAAAAAAATCATATTTAGGTTTTTTGTTTTAGTGGTCAGTATTGGGGAATGAAAGTGTGTCTGTTGTTACCCTTATAACTGTTTTGATAAATATAAGAGGTTAGCGTTAAATACGACAAAAAATTAAAACGAACTTCAATTTGAAGTATGACATTCAAATTGAGGGAAATAAGTTCAGACATTGTGTGGCTGTGTTCCAGTCATCAGAGGTCTTAGAGAAACTTCCAGCTGTCTTTGAACGTGCATGTGCAGAGTGACGTCTCCAGTGAGGCCGTTCCGAGTTGAGAGTGGTAAAACGTAAATGTGAGACACCAGGACACAAAGCATTCAGCTGCCGCTCCGTGAGACCTCTTCCCAAGTGAATCCCATACTTGAACTTGGGAATATTTGCTAGCAGTATTCTCTGATGAAATTTCTCTCCAGAAGCAACCACAGTCAGTGAGCCTAAAGAGCATTTGGCATTTCCTCAGAGGACGTCCTCATCAGCTAGAAACACAGATCAGACTGACCCTTGCAACTACTTATTTTCCTGAAATTGTGGGCTCAGTTTCCAAATGCTGTGGCAACCAGGTAGGTGTGGCACCAGCCACTTTGCTCTGTGTAGTCTGTCATATTTTAAAGTTTCTAACCCCATTTTTTATCTCCAAGAATGGGGCAAGTGGAATGTACAGATTGAAGTAGAATACAACGTTGGGATAAAACACTAATCTTTTTTTTTTTTTTTAAAGCAGAACACTCAATTTTTTACCTTATTTTCTAATTTTTATTTTATGATTATACTGAACATTGGAAAGTGTATAAATGTTAAAAACTTCTAATTGCTAAAGAGCACTGAGAAAATGGGAGCTAGCACTTAGAATAATAAAGAAAAAGCTATTTTCTTGAAAGCAGACATGTGATTGGGTATTTTAAAAAACCAGCATCATTTATAATCTCCAAAAAATTACACGAGTCAGCTTGTTAATACAGTAGTTAGTAGGTTCAGTATTTTAATTCACTATTTAGAATTCTAGGTCCTTTATCGCAAGAAGTCCACCTAGCTAGTTTACACGGCACACTACGTATGGAGATGCATAGCGGGTAGTAACTTTGCCTGACATTATGCAGCTGTAATGCGTTCCTGTTTGAGCACAGGCTGACCGAGGCTTGCATCTGTCCACTCACTGCAGTGTTGCTAGTGAGCACTTGCTGAGCAGGAAGTGGGCCACGCCCTCCTCGCTCCCTGTCGTTGTCACTCCTCCTGCTTCCGTGGTGGCTTATTTGATGCCTTGCTAGTTTTACACACTGATAACTGATGGCGTTACGTGTTGAAGTCTTAAAGGTTGTAAGGGAAACCCTGACCCTGCTCAGCTCGACCACCCGTCCCAGTGGATGGGCCTGTGGAACCTGAGCGGGTTGGCCGTCCTTTCCAAAGTGCAGATGACTCCCAATGAATGAGGCAGGGGACATTTAAAGCCATGGGTTCTGAAGAGGCTCCATTACTGAAAAGCCCCGAGGTTCTGAATCAAAGTGAGTTATCGTTCATCAACACTTGCAAACTACGTACTGTGCTGGTTGAGGCCAAAGGTCAATGTTACTACACTGTTATTGGAGGGAGGGGTGCGCCTGCCAGGTCACCCCGGTGTTAAGAAGCCCCTCACATGCGTAAAGTTCTTAGATGCACAAAGACAGGCTTTGGTACTGAAACTGAAGACCTCGTGTACACTCAAGAATCTTCCCAGCTTCTATTGGACATATTTTCTTTTTAGGAATGAAGGAAAATTCTCCCATTTTTGAGCCATTCTTTTATGTCAATTCTACAAAATTGCATGTAACTTTATAAATATTTTTAAAAGATATAGTTTTGTAAATATTTAATATTCTGCTAATTTGATTTTGAATTGTAAATGTCAAGTATTCTGTTTTTGGGGTTTTTATGTTTTATTATACTTTGTTAAAAAGGAAAAATTGTACATTTTTAGAATGTTTTTATGAGTCAATTTAATGTACTGAAAATAAAAATTAAAAAAAAGAAAGAGCAGTCTCTTTTTATTAGGTCTTTGTCTCATAGAGTATGAAGCACACAGCCTTTCACATCACGATCCTCCAAACTAGGGAGTCTGACCTTTCCGCCTTCTTCCCAGCCTTGCAAAAGGGACACCTGGTCTTAAATCCATTTTCTATCACGTTTCCTAGGTGTGTAAAAAATGTCCTTGCTGTGAATAGAAATGTGAATTGATTTGGGGTTGGATTAAAGATGTTCCAGCTCTCAGGTACCCGTGAACAATCAAGGTTATTAGCATTACTAGATCAAGTATCCTTTGGACGTTTCCAAACTCATGATGAATGTGCCCTGCCACCTAAGGCCACGTCCTCTCTGGACTTGGGCTGGTGCTGTGCTCGCCCAGGACTACGGGGCTGTCCTGAGCAGTGCCAGGCCCCAGAGGGAGAATTCTGGGGCTTTTTCCCCAGCAGGAGTCCCCATTTGCTCTTGGTCTTGTCGTCAGACCTGTGGTTACCCGGAGGAAAACGTGCACACGGTTCTCGGGCTAGTCAGGGCCCCTGTCAGGTAAGTAGCATCAGGTGACACAGCTGGCCACTCCTGGCACCTGCTAGCAGCCCCTCTGTTTGGTCACTTCCAGGGCCTCTGAGGGTGGAGGGCATGTGCGCATCTGCTGTTTGTACTGTACGCGGCTCCCCACACGGCCACCTCAGGTCCCATGTGCCACACAACGCCCCACACACGCTCAGTACTTTTCGTGTTACACGTTTGTTCATTTAGATCAGGTTTTCAAGTGCCTGTTTCCACAAAACACCTAGGTCGCTCGCTCCCCCATCCCGTCTCCCCATACTTCGTGGCACATCTGTACCTTTAAGAGAATTGAGTTTTTTGAAGTCAGGACCTTGACCAATGCGAGCGAGGTGCTTATGACAAGGCAGAGACCTTCAGAGGTGGGTGTCCCTCCACCCTGGCACAGTGAAACCGGCCTCAGCACTCCTCATTGGAAAGGATATGACCCACTTGGCCGTGGATGGTATAGACTGCAAGTCTCAAATACTAATCCATTAAACTGAACTTTGATGACAGTTTTTAGTTGTGCCTTTATTCACCTTAGTTCGTTAAAAATGTACTTGTTTTAAAGATCCTATAAATAGGGTAACCACCCACTAATGTGGGATATAAGTAAGTCACCCCTCTTAGCGTGGTACTTTTGTCTTTAAAAAGCATAGTTTCTTAAAGGAATCTTATCGGTCACATAGTAGTTACAAGAATGTCAGATATAATGATGTATACAATCTAAACAAGACAGGCTAATTAAGAATTTACATAATGTAAAAATATACATATTAAAAGTTAGCCACGTGGACAGATGCATGCGTCGGGAAGAGGAGCTGACGGGGTTGAGGCCCATATGCGGTAATGTTGCTTTTTCTTCCTCAGTTACGGTAAGTAACTGCCACTCACTGATACAAGTTGTCCACACACACGTCTAAATGCACAAGGGTTAATGGCGACCTGCCACTGTACAGTCTCAAGGGGGCCTGTGAGCCTTCTGCGACAGCTCTCACAAAAACAGTACATAGTGAACCCCATGCAGGTAGTAGGAAGCACTGGTTATTTATTCTAGTAGGACTCTGAAAATGCTTAACGTTTGACATTAATATCTGTGAAGAACATGTTTCCTTTTGCTATTTTCAAAACTGACATGCACATGGAGTGGGGGAATTCTGAGGACTGCTTGACCTAACTGTGATAACTGAAATACCCTTAAAGATGCTTTTTAATAACATATTTTAGTCACATACGTAACATAAAACACGGATCATCTACAGCTTTAAGCCGAAAGGTCGAGGAGGTGTATCTGAATTTTAATGCTTTTTGTTTCAGTATCCTGTAGCTTTCTACCTTTGTCCCAAAGAATGAAACCCATGTAACTGCTTGTTTATTTACTAAAGCAGGCACTATCTTGAGCTCTTAAGAGAATATTCAAAACAAAAAAAAATGTCATTCTCTTTCTCTAGGTCTTTTGAGAAACTTGACCAAAATTATAAATTATTCAAGGTTCCTGTTGAGCAGTGGTATTTTTCTGCGTTACTGCCTAGAGAACAAACCAAATGAAAACTTTGTGACAAGAGCACTGATGTGAAATACGCTTATTAGCAATCAGGAACCCCGGACAGCAGCTCAGCTTTCTTATTTCCTATACACTCGCATCCACCCTGCTTTCTGCCAGCTATTATGGCAAATGGGCTGGGGGTGGGGGTTGGCTATGCCTGACAATTTAGGCTTAAAGATCCTCTTAAGGAGATTTCTCTAGTTGAGTAGAAACCCTTCTATAAAAAGCTGGCAGGTTCTCTTCTCCAGAGAGAAGACTGAATGTCTCTCTGAATGCTCAAATTGCAAGTTCCTTTTGGGGGAAAAACATTAAAATAACTTGAAGGTCTATTTTATTGGCAACTTAGAATGCAAAGTATTTTATTTTTAAACTTCTAAATGTGAAAACAAGACAGCCTAGGTTAAATAATGAAGTTTCCCAAAGCTGAATGTGCTCATTTGGAGCCCAGCTTTTCTGCCTGAAGTACAAAAAAACAACTTGCTAAAAACTCCTAGGCAGGAACACTACTACTGTTTTGATGATCTGTGATTAGGTGAACTGATCAGTCTCAGTTGGTAACATCCCTTTTTTATTCCTTGGTAAGGGTTTAAATTCTAGAACAGACACATTTTCTTTTAGTCTTACACAGACAATTTCATTCCAAAAGTCTCCTGAGAGGCGTATACCATATACAGGAATCCATCTTCATCCTTCTCGCTTTCATACACTTCACAAATTGGCGTGGACACACTCACCATGCTATGTCCATTCACTAACAGGAAGAAGGCTTGATTAGCGTTGAGCTGTAAGCGCCTTCTGTTGAAAGAAAACGTTAAGAAATACTGATACATCAATACCTAGGGAGAATGTGTAAAAAATATCACCCACCCTGGATCAATATAAAAGTAGAAAGATTTTGGGCTTCCCTGGTGGCGCAGTGGTTGAGAGTCCACCTGCTGATGCAGGGGAAACGGGTTCGTGCCCCGGTCCGGGAAGATCCCACGTGCCGCGGAGCGGCTGGACCCGTGAGCCATGGCCGCTGAGCCTGCGCGTCCGGAGCCTGTGCTCCGCAACGGGAGAGCCCACAGCAGTGAGAGGCCCGCAAAAAAAAAAAAAAAAAAAAAAAAAAAAAGTACAAAGATTTTGTAAATGCTGCTTTTGGCAAAATGAAATATATGCCTTACGATGACTTGAATGTTTCTTCTCATAAGACACAGGATGTTTTCTACGACTATATGCATGGTAAGTATTAATGATAATCCTTGCTAGATCATTCTTACTACTTTCCTGAGGCCAGTTTTATTTATTTATTTTGCTAATTAATTATTTATTTGTTTTTGGCTGCGTTGGGTCTTTGTTGTGGTGCGCAGGGCTTCTCACTGTGGTGGCTTCTCTTGTTGCGGAGCACGGGCTCTAGGCACGCGGGCTTCAGTAGTTGTGGCTCGTGGGCTCCAGAGCGCGGGCTCAGTAGTTGTGGTGAATGGGCTTAGTTGCTCCACGGCATGTGGGATCTTCCCGGACCAGGGCTTGAACCCGTGTCCCCTGCATTGGCAGGCGGATTCTTAACCACTGCGCCACCAGGGAAGTCCTGAGGCCAGTTTTAAAACTAGTATGCTATCTGAGTAGCCACCAGTGTCTAATGTGATAAAAATAGTTCAAAATATAATTTACAAACTAAGATCTAAGCTGATGCAATTTATTACCATTGGACCACGTCTACATTCTCTTAACTTATTTTCTTATATAAAACTTTTCTGATTAAGAGACATCTACATAGATGTTATGATGAAAGGATCAGAAGGGACTTGAGATCCAGCAGGTAAGAAATAGAAAAACTCAGAAGTGAAATGTCTTACAGTTTTATTAAGTTGCATAGATTTTTATCAGAGCTAGACTGAAGATTTATCTGTAAGCCTGATAAAGAATGAGAAGTTACCCAAAGAAATAAAGTAAAAAGATGATAAAATACCTAATTATCTTGATGAGCTCACTCATGTTGACATGATCAGGCACCAGGAACTTTGTTTTATCCAGGACTGGAAGCTGCTTCTCACCTTTGTATCGTTCTATTATTACCTAGAAAAGAAGCCAGAAAAGTGATTTAAAAATAACCGTTAACAAAGAAAAACCGGTAAGATACGTCCTATGTTGTAGCTGGCACACGCCAAAATGGGGTTTGAAACAGCACTTCTGTTCCTTACGAAATATGGTGCACGAGACAACGTGTCTGCCGTCAGGGAGGGGCAAGGTAGCCCTGAGGTGGGGAAAGAAACTTTGCTATAAATTCTGGTGTTTGGAACCATGAAAATCACTACCCAGTCAGAAAAGACCCCAAGCCTTATACCAGCAGAGACGCTGCGTACCAGCTCTAAGTGCAAAGATCTGAATCTCTGCCAGTTCTACATCACCATTTCCTGTGACATGATGAGAGTCTTTTAATAAAACTTTTATTAAAAGCGTAAGTAAGATCTTAACTCTGGTAATAGACTCAAATCCTAAGTAAATATTTGAGAAGCAGAGACCATGATTAGCTGGTCTGGAGATACTTTTTTTTTTTTTTGCAGAAGTCTCGAAGATCCTGCCATTTTGATAAAATATCCTTGATGAACTCTGCAGGGAACAAAAATAGTTCCACGTTATGACTTGAAATAAATCCATTAGCTCCTTGCCATGCTTCCTCCTTTCCATAAAGGAAAAAAGTTTTTCTAGTTCTAAGCCACTTCATGTAGTCTCTGACAGCAAACTGGTGACTGCCCTTGAGCCTCAATACTACCTGTTTACTGAGCACCAGAGACATCCTTCTCCACGTAGAGCAATTCTTTACCCTGTCATGACAATGAGAAGTTGTAAGATAGGAATGGAAAATCTTCAGAAGAGGGAAAAATGCTTGTATGTATATTGTTGCACTGCACGGGGCCTACATGAGGTTCTGTGTAAGGCCAGGTCAAGCTGTCGTCACCCTCCTTGGTAAGATCAATAGCTTTATCTCTGAGGTGTGTTCAGACATGGTATCTACAAGTATGAATGTGACTTCTGTAAAAAACCTAAAACTACTAGCAGAAAAGATGACTGTAGATATATGCAGACATTCACATTTCAGAAGGAGACTATGGAACAAATACTGGCAGACTGTTGGGCTGGCTGTTTGTCTCCAGTGACTGACGAGTACCTGCTAGCAAAGAGACACAGCAGGTACTCAAAAGTGAAGAAAAACCTTGAAAAGGAAATTACCCAGAAGCCTCATCCCCAGGCCGTATGTTGGCCCTGAGTGTGAAGACAGACTGAAATTTCCAACCAGTCCAAGAAACGTATCTTCTAACTACAGAATCCTAGTCACGACACTGCTGAGCAGACCCATCCTATTCTCCCTTCTGTGCACCTCACAACCCCAGCCCCACTGATCTTCCCATCTTCTTTTCCCCCACTTTGGTATGAGATGATCAATCAGAAAGCCAACCATGAAAGCGTCTGCAGAATTTAGCAGTGGAGTTTCCTTGGAAGTGGTCTGTAAGAGGTAACAAGCATGTCCCCAGAATTATGCAAAATTTTCCAACCACATGGGTGGATTCTCTTCCCATTGTATAGATGAGGATATGGCAGCTCCTCTCAGAATTTTAGTAATGAGCCCAAGATCACTTAGTAACCTTGAACCTAAGGCCTGAACTCAGCCACTGTCTGAAGCCAAAAGCTCCTTGACCATTTCTCTCTAGACCTAGTGCCTCAGCAGAAACCTATTTAAGGTCCACCACCAAAGGATCCAGGGCACACAGGACACTGTTGGCTGGGCACAGCAATAAGCATCTGAGGTCCCTACACATGACAGGAGCAGCATCTTTCCTCAATCCTGCAAAGAAATAAAATATAAGGAGAGACTTCTTTCTCTGGGGCATCAAAGTCAGGCAGTCTGGAATGCGCAGTCACATTTAAATCTTGAGGGCTACTGATTTTCGTACAGCAGTAGTCTCTGCTTGCTTCAAAAGAGGGTGGATACCAACTTTCACTGATAAAATACCAACAGATCTAGCCCCTCTATCCCTTCCCCCGCAAGTAAAATACCCTTGATTTGTGAAGTGTGTAACATTAACACAGTAAACTCAGACTTAGGAGGAAATAGAATGTGATTAGATTAAACTGTAGATTAAGGTATCTCCATTCTAGGTCATGAAACTGACACACCAGTTGCATAGCTGAGGATTCCTATAGAAACCCATCAGGTAGGGACTTCCCTGGTGGTACAGTGGTTAAGAATCTGCCTGCCAAGGCAGGGGACACGGGTTTGATCCCCGGACCAGGAAGATCCCACGTGCCACGGAGCAACTAAGCCCGTGCACCACAGCTACTGAGGCTGTGTGCCTAGAGCCTGTGCTCCACAACAAGAGAAGCCACCGCATGAGAAGCCTGCACACCGCAACGAAGAGCAGCCCCCCATCACCACAACTAGAGAAAGCCTGCGTGCAGCAATGAAGACCCAACGCAGCCAAAAATAAATAATCAAACAAATAATAAATAAATAAATACAAATTAAAAAAAGAAACCCGTCAGTTAGTCGCACATAGCAGCACTGTACTAAAGTTGTACTTAAGCCATGCTCTCTTCCGTGTACATTAATAACAACTGAAACAGAGACTACCTACCGGGATTTTGGTAGGATGCTGCTCTCGGATAAGTCGGACATCTTCTACTCTTTGTTCTGCAAAGGAAAGGAAGAAACACAGGCATTATTAAGGGCCAAAAATGCAGCTTCTTTCCTGCATTTTTACCTGGTGACTTCCATATCTGAATCCACCTATCCTTAGCTGTGGCAGAGCAAAGCAGTAAAGACATCTTCCCTAGAACTGAGAGAAACCAAACACTAACACTTCATACCTGGCAAAGGTTGGTATACAAGATTAACATACAGAAATTGGTTGCATTTCTTTACATTAACAATGAGATATCAGAAAGGGAATGTAAAAAAAACTATCTTTTAAAATCACACCAGGGACTTTCCTGGTGACTCAGAGGTTAAGAATCTGCCTGCCAATGCAGGAGACACGGGTTCGAGCCCTGGTCTGGGAAGATCCCACATGCCGCAGTGCAACTAAGCCTGTGCACCGCAACTACCGAGCCCATGTACCTAGAACCCGTGCTCTGCAATAAGAGAAGCCACCGCAATAAGCCCACATGCTGCAACGAAGAGGAGCCCCTGCTCGCCACAACTAGAGAAAGCCTGTGCGCGGCAACAAAGACCCAATGCAGCCAGAAAAAAAAAAACAAAAAAACAAAAACCACACCTTAGGAATAAAGCTGACCAAGGAGGTGAAAGAGTTATACACTGAGAACTATAAAACATTAATAAAAGAAATTAAAGATGATTCAAAGAAACAGATATCCCATGCCCTTTGATTGGAAGAATATTGGTGTTTGGTTTTTTTTGGCTGCACAGCATGTGGGATCTTAGTTCCCTGACCAGGGACTGAATGTGCACCCCCTGTATTGGAAGGGCAAAGTCTTAACCACCGGACTGCCACGGAAGTTCCTGGAAAAATATTGTTAAAGTGGCCATACTACACAAAGCGATCTACAGATTTAATGTGATCCCTATCAAATTACCCATGATATTTTTCACAGAACTAGAACAAATAATCCTAAAGTTTATACGGAACCATAAAAGACCCAGAATTGCCAAAGCAATCCTGAGGAAAAAGAGCAAAGCAGGAGGCATAACCCTCCTAGACCTCAGACAATACTACCAAGCTACAGTAACCAAAAGTGTGGTACTGGCACAAAAACAGACATATGGATCAACGGAACAGAGCAGACAGCCCAGAAATAAACCCACACACCTATGGTCAATTAATCTTCAACAAAGGAGGCAAGAATATACAATGGAAAAATGACAGTCTCTTCAGCAAGTGGTTCTGGGAAAGTGGGACAGCTGCATGTAAATCAATGAAGTTAGAACACACCTTCACACTATGCACAAAAATAAACTCAAAATGGCTTAAAGACCTAAATGGAAGAGAGGACAACCATAAAACTCCTAGCTAGAAGAGAGCAGAGGTAAAACATTCTTTGACATAGATCACTGCAATGTTTTCATAGGTCTCCCGAGGCAATAAAAATAAAAGCAAAAATAAACAATGGGACCTAATCAAACTTACAAGCTTTTGCACAGCAAAGGAAACATTAAAAAAGAACCGAAAAGACAACCTACAGAATGGGAGAAAATACTTGCAAATGATGCGACCGACAAGGGCTTAATTTCCAAAATACACAAACAGGTCATACAACTCAACAAAACGAAGAACCCAATCAAAAAATGGGCAGAAGACCTAAATAGACATTTCTCCAAAGAAGACATCCACGAAGACATCCAATAGGCACATAAAAAGATGCTCAACATCACTAATTATTAGGGAAATGCAAATCAAAACTACAATGAGGTATCATCTCACACCCATCAGAATGGCCATCATCAAAAAGTCTACAAATAGGGCTTCCCTGGTGGCACAGTGGTTGAGAATCCGCCCGCCGATGCAGGGAATGCGGGTTCGTGCCCCGGTCCAGGAAGATCACACATGCCACGGAGCAGCTAGGCCCGTGAGCCATGGCCGCTGAGCCTGCGCACCCAGAGCCTGTGCTCCGCAACGGGAGAGGCCACAACAGTGAGAGGCCCGTGTACCGCAAAAAAAAAGTCTACAAATAACAAATGCTGGAGAGGGTGTGGATAAAAGGGAACCCTCCTACACTGTTGGTGGGAATGTTAGCTGGTGCAGCTGCTATGGAGAACAGTACGGAGGTTCCTCAAAAAGCTAAAAATAGAGCTACCATATGATCCAGCAATTCCACTCCTGGGCATATATCCGAAGAAAACTCTAACTCGAAAAGATACGTGTACCCCTATGTTCACAGCAGCACTACTCACAATAACCAAGACATGGAAGCAACCTAAATGTCCATCAACAGAGGAATGGATAAAGAAGATGTGTTACATACATACAATGGAATACTACTCAGCCAAAAGGAATGAAATAATGCCATTTGCAGCTACGTGGATGGACCTAGAGATTATCATACAAAGCAAAATAAGTCAGAAAGAGAAAGACAAACACCATATGATATCAGTTGTACATGGAGTCTAAAATATGACACAAATGAATTTATCTATGAAACAGAAATAGACTAACAGACGTAGAGAACAGACTTCTGGTTGCCAAGGCGGACCAGGGTGGGGAGTGCTGGATTGGGACAAACAGATGCAAACTACTATATACAGAATGGATAAACAACAAGGTCCTATTTTATAGCACAGGGAACTATATTCAATATTCTGTAATAAACCATAATAGAAAAGAAAAAAGATTCAGTGAGAATGTTGGTACGCCCCTTGCAAATATCTGGCACATAGTAAATGCTTAATAAATGCTAGCTGTTATTAAATAAAAAATGAGGGGCTTCCCTGGTGGCGCAGTGGTTGGGAGTCCGCCTGCCGATGCAGGGGACACAGGTTCGTGCCCCGGTCCGGGAGGATCCCACATGCCGCGGAGCGGCTGGGCCCGTGAGCCGTGGCCGCTGAGCCTGCGTGTCCGGAGCCTGTGCTCCATGGCGGGAGAGGCCACAACAGTGAGAGGCCCGTGTACCGCAAAAAAAAAAAAAAGGAAATAATGCCACTTGCAACAACATGGATGGACCTAGAGATTATCATAGTAAGTCAGACAGAGAAAGACAAATATCATATATGGTATCACATGTAAAATCTAAAAAATAATACAAACGAACTTATTTACAGTAAAAGGGTCTGGAGAGCTTCCAGGTGGCAGGAGAGTGCAATCACCAAACTCCGTGGAGACAGAAGCTCCTGTGCTCAGCACTCTTCCGGACCTTCCCCCATGTATCTCTTCATTCAGCTCTTCACCTGCTATGCTTTAATATCCTTTGCAATAATCTGATAATCTAGTAATTAAAGGCTTTTCCTGAGCTCTGGGAGCCACTCTAGTAATTTAATCAAACACAAGGTGGTCTTGGGAAACTGATTTATAGCTAGTCAGAGCAAGGACCTGTACTTGCAATTAGCCTTTGGTGGGGAGCGGGGGGTGGGGGGGTGCTGTCAGGTGGGACGGAGCCCTTAACCTGCTGGATCTGAGGCTATCACCAGGTAGCGCTAGAATTGAGTTAAACTGGATGACAACTAGCTGAATTGCTTGTCTGGTGTCAGAAGTGAGCCGCAGCGTTTATGGAGTACTGCAGAGTAGAGGGGACACAAAGGAAGAGTTTTCCTTTCTATCATCCTTAGAACCCCGCTCTATTTCTAGGGGTGTCATGGATACTTCAGCATTTCTCTCAGCCCTAAGACCTGTCCCTATGTCTGTGCTACCCCAGAAAAGACACTCTACCATCTACACTTAGCTATCAGCCATCTTCACAACAAAAACCTCCATCTTGTCAGAGTAGATTTCACAAGCAAGGGGAAATCACAATTTAATTAATTCACTGTAGCCAATAAATAGTAAGTTTAATACACCCCGAAATGTTTCACATTTAAAAGCTCTTCCAAAAAAATTTAAAAGGTTCAAGGAATCATTCAGGCAGAAGGGGGAGAGAATTTTTTATGCAAGGAAAACAGGTTTATTTTGGTGAGTGGAGCAGGAAAAAATAAAATGGGCTCTAAATGTGGGGCTTCAAAGTCAAACTACAGCGTCAAAAGTTTTCTTTATCTTGATTTATCCCCAAAATATGATCCAAAAAGGAAGGCAAAAATGATTATTTTCATTAAAGGTGGGACAACAGAGGAAGACAAGTGACTTCCCTAAGGTGAAAAGAGTAGTACCAAAGTCCTGCAGGAATGTCTTTAGCATCCTGGCCAGTTGTAATGAAAATCCAGTGGTGAGCCCAGAGTGATTAAATAAATATGGTATATGCTGACGCCTAACTCTGAATAGAAGGCTGTTTTTAGAAGCCAACAGTATATTTAACAAAAGCATTACCAACACCACTGGATCAAAGGCACACGAGAGCACTTCTTTTACTCAATTATTTTCCTAATGCTGTGATGATCTGTTTATCATTTGCCTTTCTCAACAGACTGCCCCTGGCGGTCAGGGATCCAGCTCTAGTCATGTCTGTATTCCCCAGGGCTCAGGCTTGTACATGGATGATATACTTCCCCAGATTCCTCTTCCTGTCTCTAAGACCGCTTATAAGCCTTACAAAAATAGAAACTAGGAGTCTAAGGTGTCTTATTTGCAAAGATGCTTTGAGACAGATTCCCTAGGGCATTTAAAGTAAGGCTTACATATATTTTCCAGGATTTAGTTCACTTAAGTGGAACCATAAATATTTTCCCCAATATGCCTATAAATAAAAAACATAAAATCCCACCCATCAGTGAGTGACACAGCTTAAGAGCAGGGAGTGTTACCTAGGTGTTGGCATAAATCTCCTTCTCCAGTCTCCCTGTTACATAGCTGGAGCTATTTATTCTAGACCATCACATGAACTTCCGAGACATGCAGACCTTTTGTTATTGATGGTGAAGCTTAAGATCTAGGTTTAACATTGAATCTCAGCAAAATGATGTCTAGGAGACAGATCTGTTATTAAACTACGGCAACCCTAGAAGAAAATGGAGTGAGATTATGACATTTGAGAAGACTGAATCCAAAAATGTTTGCTCAAATACAACTTCTGAAGTTGACAAAAATTTTCAAACCATTTGTAAGGAAACACTATTGCCTCTTGACTCAGAGTGTTGGCCCACTTCATGTACTGGAAATGATGGCTACCTACTGGAGGACAGAATTCCTATCAGAAGGGTACAAGTCCAGACTCTGCCACTAGGTGGACCATGATTTCCACCTCTCAGGGCCCCACCCAGTTTCTTTGGCCACAAAAGTAAGTGGTTGTTTTGGGCGAGCCCTAAGATTCATCTCAACCCTTTTAACCCTGGTAGAATATATCACAGCAGAGATATACTCAATTTTTAATTAACCTAAACTCACTCACTTGGGAACAGTACTGTTCAAGCTAACTGGGGCTGGTCTTAGTGTCTATAAAAAAGGTATCTCCAGGGCTTCCCTGGTGGCGCAGTGGTTGAGAGTCCGCCTGCCGATGCAGGGGACGCGGGTTCGTGCCCCGGTCCGGGAGGATCCCACATGCCGCGGAGCGGCTGGCCCCGTGAGCCATGGCCACTGAGCCTGCGCGTCTGGAGCCTGTGCTCCGCAACGAGAGAGGCCACAACAGTGAGAGGCCCACATACCGCAAAAAAAAAAAAAAAGGTATCTCCAAACAACTTATTTCCCTCATTTACTGTGTTACAAATCTCTGAAAATTGTCAGTGCTGATTACCATAATCAGTAGCAAGGAAAGGCAGTAGCCATTAAATGATGTGATATTTTTCTGCAAAATGACTATTTTTTAAAAAATTATTTTTATTTATTTGGCTGCGTTGGGTCTTCATTGCCGTGCGTGGGCTTTCTCTAGTTGCAGCAAGCAGGGGCTACTCTTTGTTGAGGTGTGCGGGCTTCTCACTGTGGTGGCTTCTTGTTGCAGACACAGGCTCTAGGCACGCGGGCCTCAGTAGTCGTGGCACGTGAGCTCAGTAGTTGTGGCGCACGGGCTTAGCTGCTCCGCGACATGTGGGATCTTCCTGGACCAGGGCTCGAACCTGTGTCCCCTGCATTGGCAGGCGGATTCTTAACCACTGCGCCACCAGGGAAGCCCTGCAAAATGACTATTAAAGAGCCCTTTTAAAAAAAGTGGGGGATGGGGTTAATCCTAGGAGTTCTCTTCACAAGGAGAAAATTTTCCTTTTTTATTTTATCTATGAGAAGATGCATGTTAGCTGAACCTATTATGGTAATCATTTCACAATATATGTAAACCAAGCCATCATGCTGAATACCTTAAATTTATACAGTGATGAATGTCATTTCTCAATAAAAGTAAAAAAAAAAAGAATCAGAGTCAGGAGACCAGGGAGAAAAAAAGGAGGAGTGGGAGTAAAGGTGAACAAAGAGGAAACTCCACAAATAGACTAATGGAGAAAAAAATGAGGCATACCTGCTGGTCTACCCTCAAGGCCACAGGCACCAGGGGAATTCCTTCTAATTCGCTATTTTATTCTCATTTATTCTCACTTTTATTCTAGTTATTCCTCACCTTTCCTACTCTTACCACCTACTCTTCTTGAGCGATTTTTCTAGATAACCTAAAAATACTCTAAGCAAAAAGAAAGTAACTATAGTATTGGTCATGAGAAAATGGGCATCTTTCCCATACAAATGTCCCCAGTTAGCTTTCAATGCCAGAGTCTGTAAGGACAGAAGCCAGATACAACGGCAAATCTGCTCTAAATGCTGTTCTCATGGCTGCATAAAAAGTAAGCAATATTCATGAGTATCAACTTGAGTTCATGAAAGTCACTAAAGAGAAAATTTCTTTAAAAAAAAAAAAAAAGACACGTCTAAGTTTTGCTAACCAACCGCTTCAAGAGGCTGAAAGGATATGCTCCACAGGTCAGCGTGAATTTCATCTACTGGAGCTTCCAAGGCACAAGAAACAATTATCAATAACGAGATCTACAAAACCATATCCTAGCTCAAGTGAATGCTCGGCTCTTTCTAGACTCCAGGAAACTAGACAAAAGTAGACGAAAGCGCTACTTACTGCTCAAGCTCTTAAAGATTAGAGCAGGAAGGAACGCTGGTGCCGCCCTACTCCACCTGGCCTTCCAGGGCTGAGATAAACAAGCCCTACACAGCGATATGCAAGGAGGCCACGTTGTTACTGCAGAACTGTCTAGCCTAAAGGGAGCACCAACCACTTCCTTCCCATGGGGTTTGTGGAGGAGTAAATATTGTGATGGTGTCACCTCCAGTTTCAACCAAATGCCAGCAAGCTAAGTGGGGATTCTAGCCTGAACTGGGAGAGAACGGATTCGCCGCTGCTCTCAAAGAATGCTGTCGCCCGCCGGTTAGAAGAGCCACCCACCCTCGCTCTTGTGCCACCAATAGGACCAAGACGTCCCGGCCACGCGGGGCTGCAGGGGAAGGGGCAGGCGTGAGGAGGCGCGGCCTCGGAGTCACTCCTCTCCACGAAGGGCCTGACGCGTAAAGGGACCAGGTGTCACCCGGACGACGCACCGGAAGACGACTGCCTTGCACCCCCGCGGCCACCACTTCGGAGAACCTGTCCCAGCCCGACGCCCGGGCCAGCCTCCCCTTCAAGGAGGGCACCCCCTGCGCGGCTCGCGCTCGTCTCGTCCTGGGGACCTAACACCCCAGGGCTGGAGGGCTGACGCGCCCCGAGCCCACAACCCGCCCGGCCTCCCGGGGCCAAAAGGTGATTCAGCAGCTCCGCGCCAGTGCGCCCTCGGCCCCTCGGCCCCCGCACTCCGGCCCCTCGGGCCCGCAGTCCCCTGGGCCCGGCAGCCCTCGGCCAGTCAGGCCCCCGCCTCGGCCCTTCGGCCGCCCGGGCCCGGCCCTCCCGCAGCCCCCGCCTCAGCCTGGCTCAGCCCCTCAGCCCTCGGCACCTCGGCCCGTCCGCCCTCTCCGGAGCCCCTCCGCCAGGGCCGGCCCCACCGCCTCGGCCCCTGAGGCCCCGGCCCTCCGTCAGCGGCCGGCCCCGCGGCACCCACCGAAGGTTCGGCGCTGTTTGAAGGTTTTCTCCGACGGCATGGCGCGGCAGGCTGGGCGGGGGCGGCGAGGCGGAGAGTCCCGGCGGCTCCAGGCGGTGGCTGAGACGGTTCCGACTGTGGCGACAGCGACGGCTCTTGTGTCTTCTCAGCCCGCAGCCGCGTCAGGTGACCTGCGCGGCGTCCCGGGAGGCGGGGCCAGGAGCGGGCCGCCGCCGTCGCCATGGCGGGCGTGGCGGAAGCAGGACGAGCGCCGCGCCGGGGGAGGGGTCGGGGCTGGCGGGAGTGGGGGCGGTCGGCGGCCCGCGTGGGGAGCGCGAGCGCTGGATTAGCCTGTGACCCGCGGAAACGCGCCGCGCAGACACGCACGGTGCTGCCCCTGCGGCCGAGCTTCCGCGACTCGGCCTCGCTCCTGTTCCCGGTGCCGGTTCTGATGCCTGGTGATGTTTGCACCTGAAAATAAAGGGGTGTTGTGCCCCTGCCTCCTTTGGGGATGCTGGTGCTTTTCCGCCGGCGGCTTTTTGTGTCTTTGTTTTCGTTGGCTTCCACGTCAAGTACGTCTCAGTTTTCTCTTCTTTTTTAAGGAAACTGTCCACTGGTAACTTCCGGCACGCGTTGTCCCAACTAGGAAAAGAACCGCAACTGTGTTATTTCAGGTTATGGTCGGTAAAGTCCGGCCCTGGAGAAAGTCCGTGCCCTGAGCTCGGCATCCGACCTCAGGTAACTCAGGTGGTCGAATGAGCCCTGGGCATTACCTTCGCTGACAGGGCGCGGGCCTGCCCACACCTGGGCAGGGTTCACTGCCTTTCATTCATCTCTGCTGGTCTCAGATACGGAGTCTTACCCGTGTTCACACCGCTCAGTCTTTCAAACACTAACTAGCTGAGCTACCTTGCATACGTAACCATTTTTCTCAGTCTCCGACTCGTGTGCAAGAGGGCAATACTATTTTAGAACTCCAAGTGCTTTCTGAGGAGCAAATGAAAGGGGCCTCCTGGTAGAATCTAGATACTACGCAACGTTTAGTTATCAAATCAGTTATTGCCCAACTCAAACATCTGATAAACAGGTATCTGAATGAGCAGCACGTGATTCTTTGGCTGTTTTTGCTGTTTAATATTTCATAGTTTGAAAGTATTTTCCCCTTTTTGAGTTTGTAAAAGCCTTTCTTAAAATGTCTGTTTCATAAAGTAATTGGATTGTGCTAATATACAGTTATTATACAAACATACAAAACCTACTAAAATATATTTCTCAAAGGGGTTCCAATGCACCTGAAATTTCTTTCTTTACAGAGTAGCCAAGTATCTTCTATAATTAGCTGCCAGAACAGTGATGTTAGTTGTAGCTCTGTACTGTGCCACTGTTTACGAAAGAAAAGTGCATTTGTGCATATGTCACTTTCCCAGGTTTTTTTTTTCTCCTCTTTCTGTCACAGTTCTTTACCTTGAAAAATCTCTAATAGTGTACAGTTAATAAAGATGACTTAAACATTCTGTCTGCTTTCCAATGTTCCAAAGGAAGGTTTTAAGCTCCAAGTGTACTATCTTGGTTGTTTTTGATTTATTCTGTGACGATGAGGGGGGCGCGGGGAAATCCAGTAAGTGTACCTACCTTCTGCCAGACACAGAATGATCAGTTTCGAAGTCTTAAATGAGAGCGTGGACTGTGTATTGCTTTCTCTTCTGGGTTTTTATGATATTGAGTATTGACTGGTGAGTGCTTTTTTGGCTTAATTGGTAGTTTGTAAGAAATGGACTTTTTGTTCCCTTGCTGGACAACTGTTCCAAATGCAAGAGGAGTGAAAAAAAAAAAAATCGATATCAGGCATCTGGAGCTGGGGGGAGGGGAAGGAGAGTTTCATATTTTCCCAGTCCCTTAGGCATCCATAAAGCTTTACGAAATAACCTCAGGCCTTGGGTTCACTGCCCCAGGGATTACCTCAAGGGCTGTGATAGAGATGGGACAGCATTACTCTTTGTGATTTTCAAGTACTGAAGTGCACATTTACAGTGATTGCTATGCTATTATCTCCACTTTCTACTTGAATCTAAAACCACACTTCCCTATAGGTGTCTCAGAAAAATCATCCAGAGCAGTTGGTGTGTAAAGGTGTCTCATGAGCAGGTAAGAACAACATATTGAAATAAAATATAAATTATATTTAGTTTACTAATTTAGTCATATGCAAATAAATATCAACCAAGAAGTACCATAACTTCATGTAAAATTTGAAAACAAGTGTGCTTGAGTGTATGTGAAAAATTTCATGTGCCCCCAGATTGCAGTTTTGTTTTTGTTTAGTTTTGGCTGTGCCATGTGGCATGAGGGATCTTAGTTCCCCGACCAGGGATGGAACCCGTGCCCCCTGCAGTGGAACTGCAGAGTCTTAACCACTGGACCACCAGGGAAATCTCCCCCCAGATTGCAGTTTAATATATGTTCGACGTAGCAAATGATATTCAGAGTGGTAAATTAATATCATGATCTATTTTAAGCTAGTTAATATAAGAATAGTACGGTTTATTTTTAAACGATTAACAAATATTACTCTTCTTTGAAATAATCCACACACAGTAAAAAAGACCGCATCTGTCATGTGAATTTATTCAGTGTTTTCTCCAGAAATCTCATGGTACTCTTAAGCTATTAAATAATCATTCTAGAAAGCCAAGCAGTGTCAGTTTTAAGTAACTCTTGCCCTACTTCTTTCTATAAGGTAACAGCTAGAAATTGAATATGATGTCCCAGCATTAGTGAAGTAACATGCCGTAAATCATGCTGTCTCGCTATTTCTAAGAATCTGTTAAACGAGGCATGAAAAAAAAACAAAAACACGAAGCGTGAAACATTAACTGGCGGCGCAGAACACGCTAGGGTTATTTTGCCACACTCAGTATGGAGGGCAAGTCACACTGAGAGTTAGTTCAGCTCTTCAGGCCTGCCCGGCCTGTCCTGCCTCTCTTCTTTCTGATTGGGAAAGATATTCCACCCTCCCTGCTGTCTGGGCCACTATTGGCCAGTGGTCCAATCAGTCTTGTGTCATCTCTGCTCTTTAACTAAAGTAAACAAACAAGTATTGCTCAAGAGCAGTGTTCCCGCTGTTCTCAGAAAGGACTCAGCCAGGAGCGTTTTGCAGTCGGTGCTCCATAGCTTGCAGTCCTTAGGAGTGTCTTCACCAGGTCCAGGAGGGATTGTCCGAAGCGAGAAGGGCACCATGTGGAAGTGCTTCCTCTCCCAGGACGCTCTGGCTCTGGTGTACAACTTCAGAAACCAGCACACTGGTGCATGCAGGAAAGTGATCTCAAATCACTCCTAAAACCTAACATTGTCTCTTAAGTGAGTGTGTAACAACTAATGGAGCTGGCAGGCATTCCACAGGGTTTTTTTCTCTATTGTAGTTTTTTGCTTGTTTAATTCCAAACAAATTCTGAAGGATTGCTATTTTTCCAGCTTTTTGCCCATGTTGGGACTAAAGGATGTAATCATTGAGACTCTTATTTCACACCTCAAACCTGTTGTTTAGCCTTTGAATATTTTCCCTTCTTTCCATTCACCTTGACTGTTTCTTCTGAGCAGTGGGCAAGATGCCATTTTTTCACATCTGGATTCTGAGAACCAGCATGGGGAAAGTTAACAGGGTTTTCTTAAGTTCAAGAACTACTACTTTCAGGGGCAACCTGAAAGAACGACTACTTTTGAGGCAACCAATTGAGAAATGCCTCGTCCTGTACTCTACTAATTTCCTTAGTTGTTATCAGTTCTCACTAACAAAGACTTCATTCTTATATTCCCGACATACTGTTAAAACAAATGATCTCTTGGTGCAGCCGCTGTGGAGGAGAGTATGGAGGTTTCTCAAAAAATTAAAAATAGACCTACCATATGACTCAGCAGTTCCACTCCTGAATATATGTCTGAAAAAACCCCACTAATTCGAAAAGATATATGCACCCCAATGTTCATAGCAGCATTATTTACAATTGCCAAGATATGGAAGCAACCTAAATGCCCATCAAGAGATGAATGGATAAAGATGTGATATATATATATGTGTATATATATATATGTATACACACACACACACACACACACACACACACACACAAATGGAACACTACTCAGCCATAAAAAAGAGCAAAATTTTTCCATTTGCAGCAACATGGATGGATTGGAGGGCATTATGCTAAGTGAAATAAGCCAGACAAAGACAAATACTGTATGATATCACTTATACGTGGGATAAGTAAAAAATACAACAAACTAGGCAGCTACTCACCTGAGTCTGCCCCCTCTCCCACTGAGATGGTACTTTCGCTTAGTAAATCCTCACTTTGCTTTCTTGAAAAAAAATAATTAAATTAAAAATACAACAAACTAATGAACATAACAAAAGAGAAGCAGACTAACAGATACAGAGAACAAACTAGTGGTTACCGCTGTGGGGGGCAATATAGGAGTGGGAGAGAGGGAGGCACAAATTTTTGGGTGTCAGACAGGCTCAAGGATGTATTGTACAACATGGGGAATAGAGCCAAAATTTTGTAATAACTGGAAATAAAAAGTAAGCCTTAAAATTGTATGGAATTTTAAAAATTTTCCATAAAAAGGGCCTCTTCTATCTAGGTTTTTCTCATTTATGAATGTATCCTCCTTAGCGTTCTTTGTAAGGGCTACAGTTCTATATAAGGGATTGTAAAAGTTTCAAGGACACAAAGCTTTCAGGGTTCAATGTGTAATAGTTCTCTGCTACAGCCTAACTCTTCGCCTCTGGTTCCTCTCCACCGATATGGATTACCCAAGCTCTCACGGCCATCCTTTTCTTTCTGTTCTGATGGTCAGCACAAATTCCATCCTTTCACACCTTTGTGGGTTATTGTACACAGTGCTCTGTCGTTCCTGCTGTCAAGAATATATAGATTTAGAGGTATCTTTTCACTGAATTATGCATTATTCAAATTATGAACATACGTTAACCATTCTTCTAAAGATGGAAATTTTTGTACATTTTAATGTACTCTAAACTGTATTTTATTAATAGGACCTGAGAATACTGTATTTTATTAATAGGAGAATACTGTATTTTATTAATAGGACCTAGTAGGGAGTAGATAGATTTAAGAAAACAAACTGATTGAAATATACAACAGCAAAGTTCATGCTTTACAATCTATGGGTCCACAGAGAACATAGCATGTAGGTTAGTCAGGCATTCTGTAAATATTTATTACATTAGTTAATGCATTTCTGTTTGCTGGGAGACTTGCTAGCTTGGATGGTTCAGGTGATAAATCCACTAGTCTTCTCTAAATCTGGTTCACGTTCCTCACTTTTTAGCCTTCTAGCCAGTTTATCATTTGTTCCTTTTTCATTGAACATTTAGTCAGTACACATTTGCTGATTACATGATGTGTGTTAGCAGGTCTATCATGTGACAGGAGATACATCTAGTAAGGCTGCTACTAAAGGAAGCAAATGTTTGTAACAAAACAAATGATGGTGCTGTAATAAAGGGACATTCTGAGAAGGGGTGGCTGTTTACTGGCATAGACTGGGGAGAGGGTTCTCCTGGCAGAGGAGACAGCTTGAACAAGGGGCAGACACGGTGAGTTTCAGTAGAGACACAGGAGATGATGCCAGACTGGGAGGTTAGGACAGGATTGTGAGGTACTTTGTGTGATGTCATAAGAAGTCAAATATTTCTAAATAGGTGAGTGAAGTGATGAGTATGCTTTTGTTTATGTGTTGCTATTTGCAGGAAGAGAGTTCTGATAACAGGGTGGAGGACAGTCTGAAAAACCGTTGAGATACAGGGAGGGCAGTTACATGTTTTTCTTTTTTTTTTTTTGAGTGCGGAGTCTTTTTTTTTTGGAAAATTTATTTTTATTTTTGGCTGTGTTGGGTCTTCATTGCTGCGCGCGGACTTTTCTCTAGTTGCGGCGAGCTGGGGCTACTCTTCGTTGCAGTGCGCGGGCTTCTCATTGGGTGGCTTCTCTTGTTGTGGAGCATGGGCTCTAGGCGTGTGGGCTTCAGTAGTTGTGGCACGTGGGCTCAGTAGTTGTGGCTCGCGGGCTCTAGAGCGCAGGTTCAGTAGTTGTGGGGCACGGGCTTAGCTGCTCCGTGGCACGTGGGGTCTTCCCGGACCAGGGATCGAACCTGTGTCCCCTGCATTGGCAGGCGGATTCTTAACCACTGTGCCACCAGGGAAGTCCCTACATGTTGTTTTTCAATTGGCTGGAGTTGAGATGGTCAAGGTTTGAAGTACAGAATGGTTACTTCTGTCAGAAGATGAACTTCCTTGTTTATGGGATTCAGTGGACTGGGGTAGGCAGCCCTCTCTTCTGCTTGGAGACCTCCTTAGGGAGGTAGTGAATAGCCAGGACCTTGTGGAGGCTGGGCCCAGGGAACTGGCGCGGTCACTATTTTCTATTTTCTATTTGAGTAGAAATAGAAACTGACCAGAAACACTGGGGTGGGCTGTGGATTCTTAACTTCCTTTCGGGCTCTTGTTAGTCTTCCTTTTGGGCTCCTGAAGGGCTCTCCAGCACTTCAGGGCGTTGAAGTCAGTCTTGACCAGAAAGGATTTGGGCCCACCCAGGCAGAGGCTCCTATAATCCTGTAATCTTGTAATCACATCTATACCCTTGGCCCTCCTCTCTGGACAGTTTCTTGTTATCAGTGCTCCTTAAGGTGAAGCCACTGTCAGGAGAAGGTCTGCACATTCTCCACCCCCGCCCTAGGCCCCAGTCAGCCTCCAGAACCCAATAAATAAGGTAACTAGGGCACAGCAAGATCAGACTGACTACACACCTAGCGCGAGGTTCTTGGGGTCCTCTGGGGAGTTCTGGTGGGCTCCTCCAGGCCTTCCTGGGAGGTCCTCGGAGCAGTGTCCTCTGGGCTTTCCTGGAGGATTCTTCATGGAAGGGTGCTCAGGGGGGGTTCTTGGGGGGCAACTTTGGGCCTTCCTGGGGGGTTTTGCGGGGGCCCTTCGGGCCTTCCTGGGGCATTCTGGGTTGGGGGGAGGTGCCCCGTAGGGTGTTCGGGGCTGATCTCGGGAAGAGCGCGTCAGCCACATACTCGGGAGGTGGTAAGTTCAGCCCTCACACCCGACAGCGCGCCAGTTGCTGCCCAGGCGCCGGTCCCCCCGGGGGTCGTGGGGTCGTGGGGCCGCGGGGAGACGGTCTCAATGACACGGGAGGGCGGGGGTAGGCGGGAGGCATTCGGGTTCGGCCCAGGTCTTTGCAGGTTCCCCCTGGTGGGCGGGGCCAAGCCCTAGACCGCGAGGTCGCCTATGCATTCGGGGCGTGGCTTGACAGTCGGGAGGGGTGTGGCTCGAATCCCAGGGGCGTGTCTTGCTTTCCTGGGGCAGGGGCTCGGATCCTTCGGGGGGCGGGGCTCGGCTCTCCAGGGGGCGGGGCTAGACTCTCACCCGGGCGGGGATAGGCTCTCTTGCGGGGTGGGGCGGGGCTCGGCTCTCTGGCGGCGCGTGCGCACCGGCGGCGGCGGCGGCGGCGCCGCGGCGGCCGTCAGTCGCCGGCATGGCGGTGTGCGCTCGCCTCTGCGGCGTGGGCCCGTCGCGGGGATGCCGGCGCCGCCAGCAGCGCCGGGGCCCGGCCGAGGCGGCAGCGGCCGACAGCGAGCCGGACACGGACCCCGAGGAAGAGCGCATCGAGGCGGGCGCGGCGGCGCTGGCCGGGGCGGGGGACGGCCGAAGCGCGGGCCCCTCGTCGCCCCCGCGCTGCTCGCTGCTGGAGCTGCCGCCCGAGCTGCTTGTGGAGATCTTCGCTTCGCTGCCCGGCACCGACCTGCCCAGCCTGGCCCAGGTCTGCACCAAGTTCCGGCGCATCCTGCACACCGACACCATCTGGAGGCGGCGCTGCAGGGAGGGTGAGTGCGTCGGGGCGGGGCCTGGTTGAGGGGGCTTGGCCGGGGGAAGCTCTGGGCGGGGTCACCACGGGCTCTGGAAGGGCACCTGCCTCGGAACGGTGCTCCAGGAGGGTCCCGGCCGCCGGGGCGTGCTGTGACCCCGGGGGGCCCTACCACAGACCCGGGACCGCGGGTTCCGGGCGCGGTGGAGTTCCGGGTGGGCGGCGGACCGGGTTCTGCCTGCATGGGGTGATCAGAGAGGGGTGAGGGGTCCCCCAGCTGCGGGGGCCAGGACGCCGAGGGCAGTGACGCGAGCTGGGGCTGAGTTTAGGCCGGGGAGCAAGCTGACGTCTGTCCTTGGTCCCCAGTCCTTGGGGGCGGAGCTGACGGGAACGATGAGGGTGAACTTGAATAGTTAGGGGAGCCCGAGGGTTTGGAGTGTCTCCTGAGGGCGAGGACCTGGTCTGTGGAGCGGTGGGTGGAGCCGGGCAGTGCTTCAGGGGGCTGATGCCTCCCCTCAGGGATGGTGGTGGCCGAAGTGAGGATAGTGAGTAGTTTTGTAACAAATCCCAGGAAGAAAGCTTTACCTAATCCATAGTTCAAGTCTCTCTGTTCATTTGAACGTTGATAGATCTCTGATGTTCAGTAAGCTCTCATGTTTTGGTAAAAACAATAGGTAAGAAAAAAAAATCAAACAGCGAAGGACAACAAAGGGAAGAAAGTAAAATATCTTCTGGGACCCCTGCAATCAAAGATAAGCCATTCTTAAAATTTTGGAAAAATTTAGTATAAAAAAAGCTTCATAGTGTTCCACTGTCTATGTATGCCACAGACTAGTCCCTTACTGATAGACTTTTAAGTTTGCAGTTTTTTCTTTTTGTAAACAGTGCTGTCAGGAGTGCCTTTGTGCCTTTTATAGGAGTTCATGGGACTTACATGGGACTTACATGTACCTTTTAGAACTTCTGAGATTATCTTCTTGGAGTGTACTTCCCAAAGTGGGGTTGTGGGCAGTGGGGTGTGCACGCTGATAACACCTTAGATACTTATTGCCCAGCTGTCGGTATTTGCACCCCCAGGAAGACTGCATGAGAAGGCCGCTTTCCAGATATCCTTCCCAGCAGGGGATCAGTCAGTCATCTTCTTTCTGTCATAAGGCTCAGTGGTCAAGACTGATTTGTAATCTGTTTATCTGCTCTGAGATCCTGGAGATGCTGCTTCACCTTCCCAAGTGTTATTGGCAAGTGCTGCTCCCATAGGGTGACTTTGAGGGTTAAATGGGATGATGCAGATGAAGCCCTCACCCCCTAAATGGTTATGATGCTGCTTGGCCATTTTAATTTCACCTCTTGTGAATTCCATGTTTGTGTTTTGTTTTGGGTTTTTTGGTCTCTTTTTTTCTTAGGGAGTTTATTTTGTCTTACAAATTAGTAAGAGCTTGTTGAATATTAGCAGTATATTTTTTTTTTTCGGTTGAGGTAAGTTCCCTCTATCCCCACTTACTGGAGAGTTTTTATCATAAATGGGTGTTGAATTTTGTCAAAAGATTTTGCTGCATCTATTGAGATGATCATACGGGTTTTTTGTTTGTTTGTTTGTTTTTTAATTTATTTATTTTGTTTATTTATTTTGGGCTGCTTTGGGTCTTTGGTGCTGTGTGCGGGCTTTCTCTAGTTGCGGTGTGTGGGGGCTACCCTTCATTGCGGTGCGTGGGCTTCTCATTGCGGTGGCTTCTCTTGTTGCGGAACACGGGCTCTATGGCGTGTGGGCTCAGTAGTTGTGGCTTGTGGGCTCTAGAGCACAGGCTCAGTAGTTGTGGTGCACGGGCTTAGTTGCTCCGCGGCATGTGGGATCTTCCTGGACCAGGGCTCGAGCCTATGTCCTTTGCATTGGCAGGCGGAGTCTTAACTACTGCGCCACCCGGGAAGCCCGATCATATGGTTTTTATTTTTCAATTTGTTAATGTGGTGTATCACATTGATTGATTTGCATATATTGAAGAATTCTTGCATCTCTGGGATAAGCCCCACTTGATCATGGTGTATGATCCTTTTAATGTGTTGTTGGATTCTGTTTGCTAGTATTTTGTTGAGGATTTTTGCATCTGTACTCATCAGTGATATTGGTCTGTAATTTTGTTTTTTGTAGTATCTTTGTCTGGTTTTGGCATCAGGTGGCCTCGTAGAATGAGTGTGGGAGCGTTCCTTCCTCTGCAATTTTTTGGAAGAGTTTGAGAAGGATGGGTGTTAGCTCTTCTCTAAATATTTGATAGAATTCACCTGTGAAGCCATCTGGTCCTGGACTTTTGTTTGTTGGAAGATTTTTAATCACAGTTTCAATTTCATTACTTGTGATTTGTCTCTTCATACTTTCTATTTCTTCCTGGTTCAGTCTTGGAAGGTCATACCTTTCTAAGAATTTGTCCATTTCTTCAGCATTGTCCATCTTATAGGCGTAGAGTTGCCTGTAGTAGTCTCTTATGATGCTTTGTATTTCTGCGGTGTCCGTTGTAACTTCTCCTTTTTCATTTCTAATTTTATTGATTTGAGTCCTCTCCCTCTTTTTCTTAATGACTCTGACTGAAGGTTTGTCAATTTTGTTTATCTTCTTAAAGAACCAGCTTTTAGTTTTATTGACCTTTGCTATTGCTTTCTTTGTTTCTATTTCATTTATTTCTGCTCTGATCTTTATGATTTCTTTCCTTCTACTAACTTTGGGTTTTGTTTGTTCTTCTTTCTCTAGTTCCTTTAGGTGTGAGGTTAGATTGTTTATTTGAGATTTTTCTTGTTTCTTGAGGTAAGATTGTATTGCTATAAACTTCCCTCTTAGAACTGCTTTTGCTGTATCCCATAGGTTTTGGATCATCGTGCTTTCATTGTCATTTGTCTCGAGGTATTTTTTGATTTCCTCTTTGATTTCTTCAGTAATCTCTTGGTTATCTAGTAATGTATTGTTTAGCCTCCATATGTTTGTGTTTTTTACATTATTTTCCCTGTAATTTATTTCTAATCTCATAGCATTGTGGTCAGAAAAGATGCTCGATATGATTTAAATTTTCTTAAATTCACTGAGGCTTGATTTGTGACCCAAGATGTGATCTATCCTGGAGCATGTTCCGTGTGCACTTGAGAAGAAAGTGTAATCTGCTGTTTTCGGATGGAATGTGCTATAAATATCAATTAAATCTGTCTGGCCTATTGTGTCATTTAAAGCTTGTGCTTCCTAATTTATTTTCTGTCTGTTTTTGTTTTTGTTTTTGCGGTACGCGGGCCTCTCACAGTTGTGGCCTCTCCCGTTGCGGAGCACAGGCTCCGGACGCGCAGGCTCAGCGGCCATGGCTCACGGGCCCAGCCGCTCCGCGGCATGTGGGATCCTCCTGGACCGGGGCACGAACCCGTGTCCCCTGCATCGGCAGGCGGACTCTCAACCACTGCGCCACCAGGGAAGCCCTAATTTTCTGTCTGGATGATCTGTCCATTGGTGTAAGTGAGGTGTTAAAGTCCCCCACTATTATTGTGTTACTGTTAATTCCCTCTTTTATAGCTGTTAGCAGTTACCTTATGTATTGAGGTGCTCCTTTGTTGGGTGCATATATATTTATAATTGTTATATCTTCTTCTTGGATTGATCCCTTGATCATTATGTAGTGTCCTTCCTTGTCTCTTGTAACTTTCTTTATTTTAAAGTCTATTTTATTTTATATGAGTATTGCTTCTCTAGTTTTCTTTTGATTTCCATTTGCTTGGAATATCTTTTTCCATCCCCTCACTTTCAGTCTGTATGTGTCCCTAGGTCTGAAGTGAGTCTCTTGTAGACAGCATATGTATGGGTCTTGTTTTTGTATCCATTCAGTGAGCCTGTGTCTTTTGGTTGGAGCATTTAATCCATTCGCATTTAAGGTAATTATCGATATGTATGTTACTATTACCATTTTCTTAATTTTTTTTTTTTCTTTTTGTGGTACGCGGGCCTCTCACTGTTGTGACCTCTCCTGTTGCAGCACAGGCTCAGACCGGGGCACAAACCCGTGTCCCCTGCATTGGCAGGCGGACTCTCTACCACTGTGCCACCAGGGAAACCCTTGGGTTTGTTTTTGTAGGTCCTTTTCTTCTCTCTCTCTCTTTTTTTTACATTAAAAAATTTTTATTTATTTATTTATTTATTTATTTTTGGCTGCATTGGGTCTTTGTTGCTGGGTGCGGGCTTTCTCTAGTTGTGGTGTGTGGGCTTCTCAATGTGGTGGCTTCTGTTGTTGCAGAGCATGGGCTCTAGGCACATGGGCTTCAGTAATTGTAGCATGTGGGCTCAGTAGTTGTGGCTCACGGGCTCTAGAGCGCAGGCTCAGTAGTTGTGGTGCATGGGCTTAGCTGCTCCACGGCATGTGGGATCTTCCCAGACCAGGGCTCGAACCCGTGTCCCCTGCATTGGCAGGTGGATTCTTAACCACTGCGCCACCAGGGAAGTCACTTTTCTTCTCTTGTTTCCCACTTAGAGAAGTTCCTTTAGCATTTGTTGTAGAGCTGGTTTGGTGGTGCTGAATTCTTTTAGCTTTTGCTTGTCTGTAAAGCTTGCTGGGTAGAGTAATCTTGGTTGTAGTTTCTTCTGTTTCATCACTTTTAATATATCGTGCCACTCCCTTCTGGCTTGTAGAGCTTCTGCTGAGAAAGCAGCTGTTCACCTTATGGGAGTTCCCTTGTATGTTATTTGTTGTTTTTCCCTTGTTGCTTTTAATAAGTTTTCTTTGTCTTTAATTTTTGTCAATTTGATTACTATGTGTCTTGGTGTGTTTCTCCTTGGATTTGTCCTGCCTGGAACTCTCTGTGCTTCCTGGACTTGGGTGGCTATTTCCTTTCCCATGTTAGGGAAGTTGTCGACTATAATCTCTTCAAATATTTTCTCAGGTCTTTTCTCTGTCTGTACTCCTTTTGGGACTGAATAATGCGAATGTTGGTGCATTTAATGTTGTCCCAGAGGTCTCTTAGACTGTCTTCATTTCTTTTCATTCTCTTTTCTTTGAATATTAGCAGTATTAACCTTTCGTCATCTATTTGGCAAGTGAGTTTCTTTTGACATTTTAAAATAGAGGCAAAGAGAGTTCCACCTTTTCATTTGCTTTGTTTTGCATTTTGTACACCTATGAGACCCAGGTTCATCACAGATGTTCCTTTGTGCTCTGTGGAGTTTCTCCATCAGTCAGCCAAACCTGTGTGGTGGTCTCCGGGTGTTGTCTCTGGGGAAACTGTAAGGTATGTAGCAAAAGAGAGTAACGGAAGACTTCTGTATAATCAGAAAACTCAAAGGTATGCCACATAGTAAAATTAACTGGAGGTACAGCTCAGGGCAAATTCTTAGAATTGCTAGTGGAAGCATAAAAAGTCCTCACGAAGATGTGGAAAGACTTTGGGGGGCAGACAGGGAAGGACTCTTCAGTCCTTCTTTGCCTCCTTCTGTGCTTCTCAGTTCAGCTTTTCTGGGACAGCAGACACTGTGATGGTAGGATCAAGGTCTCTTCTTCACCAAGGTGGCTTAGCAGCTAGGAGAATTTTCACTTTGAGAAATTAAAAAAATGAAAAACAGACATGGTAAAACAGGCATATTCCTAGTCATCCCCAGTAAATAACAGTTAAGTCTTCTGTCATATTTGCTTTTGAATTCTCTACCTTTTTTTAAAAGAAAACCTCTCAGGCAGCATTTAAGTCCCTCCTGATCACCCCTGTCCTTCCCACTCCCAAGAAGCAACCACTATTGTGGGTTGAGTTTACTTGTATATACATATTCCTGTAACATCCCCAATGTGTAACATTGTTTTATGGTACTTTAATTTTAAGAAATATATCATACCATAAGTATTGTGCATCTGCCTTTTCCCCCTGTCAACTTGTGTTTTTAAATTCTGTCCATGTTAATATATTTAAGTCTGGTTCAGTCTTCTTGAACACTATGTGGTGGTTCATAATTTGAAGAGGCCACATGTGTTCCTTTGCTCATTTTAATTTTTTTCATACAGTGTACACAGTGTTACAGCAAAGAAGCTCTTACGTGTCTTCAGACGCAGATAAATTTGTAAATTTCTCTAAGGAATATATCCAGAAGTGGTGTTGCCGGGGTAGTGGGCTGTGAGATTTGCAGTTTTACTAGATACTGACCAGTTATTTTTTTGGAGTGATTCTTCACTCCAAATATAACATAGTTGTATTTTCCTCTTTGCACACCTGTCACGAGGGTGTGCACAGGCAAGTCAACGAAAGTGACAGGAATGCTCTGTGTTTATTTACAAAGTAGCTGTCTTTGTGGTCTGGGTTCTTTAAGTTATCTCATTTAATCCAGTGTCCTCTAAATTCTTCCTAGTTTGAATGATTCATTTCTAAAAATCTGTCAATCTGGGTGAGAAACAGCATCTCATTTTAATTTGCAGACGGCTGATAACTCATGAAGATGCACATTTAAGAAATAAAATTAGAGGCAATTTGGATTTCTCTTATTCGCGTATCCTTAATCTTTGCCCTTTTTCTCTATCGTTATTTTTTCTTATTGATTTGCGGGTTTTATTTATTTAACCTGGGTCAATTTCTGTTTAATATACGCAAAACATTTTCTCATAGTCAATAACCCTTTGCTTTTTAACTTCATTTACAGTGACTTTTGCAAAAGTTACTGCATTAGTCAAAGTGACTTTTGCAAAAGCTACAGCGTTAATCAAAGCTACGCACTTTTAACTTTGGGTTTAAGTAATCATTGTTGTCCCGAGGTTATGAAGGTCTTCAGTTTCACTAGTTCATTCTGGTAGCTTTCATTTCCAGCTCATCTGGGTCCAACATTGGATGGTTGGCAGTTCCGTGTGTAATTCATAGGCATCTCGTAGGGTTAGTCTAATTATGACTGGAATATGTATAAGAATAGTCGCGTGTGAGACAAGTCTGTTATTTCTCTGAGCCCCAGACCTCTTCCATCCTGAACTAGACATTTGGTTATGGTGGGTGTTAAGGCCAAAGTCATGTCCACAGAGGCAAAAACCAGTGCCCTCAGCCTTGGTGAGCAGGAGGTGGGTGGTCCTAGCGCAGCAGGCTTCCTGGCCCAGAAGCTCCAGGTCCGGCCCTGACACGGCACGATGGTGCTTCCATTTGTTAGTGTCTTGGGAAGGTGAGTGAGACGTTAGTGAGTCTGCACGTTTACTACTCAGTGTTTACCCGTTTGCTTTCTGTATTTTGATAATTGGGTTTCCCAGAGGAGAAGACAAGCCACAGAAAGGGGCACAGGGAGGAGGGTGCCACGCACCTGTGTTTTATTGTTTCAGAGCGTTTTGGGCTGTGATGGACTTCCAGGGCACGGGCAGGGCGAGCATGTCAGTGGCTCTTCATAAAATGAGAGGATGACTCAGGGGCGGGGGGGCGTAGGGACGCTACAAACTTAAAATGAGAAGGCTTTATAGCGCTTGATGAGAATCTCACAATTTTCAGTGTCCTAGCAATAATAAGTCAACAATAATAATCAGTTGTTTTTATAGAATTTGGACTTTTGAGCCTCCTGCCTGTTGGAGCTATTTGATTAAGTATTTTCAGGTGGTATTTCTGGGGGCGGGTGAAAGAAAGTTGCTACTGAGAAGCCCAATCTGTGTTCCTGTTTTGGGGGCAGATACACCAGATAGGCGCTCTTTCCCCTCTTACAGGAAACCAAACCAGAGCAACCCCAGCCGGCAGTGTGGGCGCGGCGTCAGGAGCCCAGCAATGTTTTGATGCATCCTCCTTTGGCTTCAGGCCTCCTGCAGTTACTGGCATGTGGGGCTATAAATAAGCCATCATTTCTCAGAGCATAGCGTAGCAGCCGAGTTCGTTCTTCCTCTTTGACCCAGAGGAGGCTTTTTTTGGTTAACACTTCACTGTTTAGTCGGTGAATTTTGAAGTGCTGGCCGGTCTACCTGAGGCTAAGGTGTTTAGAAAATTCAGACCATGGTTCTAAATCAGAACATTCAAATAATAACAAAAGAAGCATTTAAAAGCAAAGGAAATGCAAAGGAAGTGCTCCCACGTGTATTTTCCCTTCTACACCAAACTCTTAAATATTGAGACATAGAGTGAGGTTTTGAATTTATAATATATAATTTGTCCATTTCTCCCCTTGATGGTGTTTTAATGACACCTGGAATAATATTTGTATAATATTTTGATCACTTGTGAGTCTAAAGTGGGCTTCAATTCCATCATAATTAGAAATACCCTTTTCCCAAAATGTATGAGCTTTATGACAGAAATGGGAAGTTAAAAACCAATATTTAATTTTGCATTTGCATGCAGAAGAAAACGCTTTCTATTCTGTTTGATGTGCTGATGTGAAATGTGAGAAATGCGGCTTTTGTTAAACATGGCTGAAATTGGAAGGGTCATCTTGGGAAGAGGTGAAATGGGCAAGTTGTTGACTTTGAAGTCGGCTTTGGGCATATTTTATGATTCTTGTTGAGCCTTCCTGTTTTGGGGCTGGGGTGGGCGGTGTTGAGGTAGGAGAAGCGTACCTGCCTCAGCCATGAGAAGAGGAAAGCAGGCCCCCTCCTGGACGTACAGCAGGATCTCAGAATCGTAAGGGGACATTTATCCTTTTCTTCTCCTGGACGTACAGCAGGATCTCAGAATCGTAGGGGGACATTTATCCTTTTCTTCTCCTGGACGTACAGCAGGATCTCAGAATCGTAGGGGGACATTTATCCTTTTCTTCTCCTGGACGTACAGCAGGATCTCAGAATCGTAGGGGGACATTTATCCTTTCCTTCCGCTTTGCTCTTGTCAGGACTACAGTCTCTGTATTTTTGGAAGTCCAATCTCATGTGCTGCTTCACAGAGAAACCTTATCCGTCCAGTTAGCGAAGTAGGAGAGGGTAAAGGAAAACGGTGCCTCTTGAGGGACATTGCTAACCTTACAAGAGCGAGCTGGAAAGTGGACCTGGCCCCCAGAAAGCACCGAGTGAAGATTTCCCCTTGGCCTTGCTTAATTGGGCAGATATGGTTGCCTTGCCAGGAAGAACTGATGGGCCATTTTCACTGTTTCGCTGTGCTAACAAAGTGATTACATAATGCATTTGAGGATCTTGGTTTGTCTTTCTGGCTGGAAAGAGTGTGCAAATACAAGGGCGTCTTTGGGACTTTGGAGGAACAGGTGTCCTGTGAGAAAGCCAGGACCGGTCAGGAGGTGGCCTGGGTTCTAACTCATGAGTCAGCATCCTTTGCCAATGACACCCTCACTGTCCGCCCAGTGGTGATGGACAGGGGAGGAAACCCAGAGTAGCCAAGCCTGTATGAGGAGTATTAGTGGGGAGTCGGGAAGTGTCTGAAATCTGAGAAGGGGTCCAGGGCGAGGTGATGGCAGAGTCAGACTCTGCTTACCTCCTGGTCTCACGAGTGGCTGGCGAGACCGAGCAGGTGTGTGTGCACTAGGAAGAAGTATCCGGGCATGACAGGTGGGCTTCAGCTGGAGTGGGGCTCCCTTGGCCAGGGATACCTGTCGTGGAGCTGGACAGGGTCAGCGTCCTCTGGCTGGCAGGGCGAGGCTTCTCGAGGCTGCTGTTGGCACCAAGACTGTTCATCTTTGCAGGGGTGGAGCTGGTTGGGAAGAAGTCGCGTGGAGTATGTAGGTGCTGTCAGCTGTTCTTGGGAACTTTTGGTTAGCATCCCGAATATTCTAGGTGTTGAATAGGAGATGCCTATGGGCTGTATCCAGGTTTTGGTTTTTACATTCTTCCCATCCTAAGATGAGCTGGCTGCACAGTGTTTTTCCAGATCTGCTACATTATCAAAAAAAAAAAAAAAAAGGCATTTCATGCAGTTATAGTAATAGCTAAGGAAAGCAGCGAGCTAGGGGACACACAGGGGTTTGGAAGCGGCACTGTACTGTCGCAGGGGTGTCCTTGGAACAGTTGTGTCAGGAAGCCTGGGGGCCAGTTGCCTGACACCCCTGAGCCTGGCGGAGCCCCCTCCCCACCAGCTCCCTCCCCTGCCTCTGCCTCCTTTATCAGCCTCAGAAGTAAAGGTTTTATTTATTTATTTATTTTTTCAGCTGCGTTGGGTCTTAGTTGCGACACGCAGGGTCTTTCACTTTGGCGCTGGCTCTTCCTTGCGGCATGAGGGCTTCTCTCTAGTTGTGGCGTGCAGGTTTTCTCTCTCTAGTTGTGGTGCGCAGGCTCCAGGGCGCGTGGGCTCTCTAGTTTGCGGCCTGCGGGCTCTCTCATCGAGGTGCGCGAGCTCAGTTGTTGTGGTACATGGGCTTAGTTGTCCTGTGACATGTGGGATCTTAGTTCCCCCACCAGGGATCAAACCCGAGTCCCCTGCGTTGGAAGGCGTATTCTTTACCGCTGGACCACCAGGGAAGTCTCTCGGAAGTAAAGTTTTAACCATATTTTATTAAGGGATATAATTATCCCCTAACTTAGTGCAAACAAAAATGTGCTAAATTTGCAATCAATACTGCCTTTTGGTTTTATTTGGAAAACTGTGTGAGTTTACAGCAGGTGGGAAACAAGCCCGCAGCGCTCCTCCACTCTTCCTTCTCCCACTCTCTCCTGCCTGTCGGGGGCCACAGCTGGGTTCCAGCTGGGTTCCCCCATCCTTTCCTGCCACCTCTGACTTACCTGGTGGTGCAGTGGCCTCCTCACGGGAACCCCCACCTGCGTCTCCAGGTGTGTCTCCGCTGGCTCCACCCACAGGTTACCCAGTCCAGGCTGCTTTTCTACCTGAGACTCTTCAGTGCTTCTGTGTTTCCTGTGGACTCCCGGCTGTGGCAGGACCAGGAGACCACCCCCTTTCCAGCCTTATCTTGTGTGCCCACCAGCTTGCTTCAGAGACTGTCTTAGTGCTGTGCCCTTCCAACGTGGCAGGGACCCTTATAAGTGGCATTTATGGGGAGCATGGGGCTAAGTTCCCTCTAATTGCAGGTACCAAGGCAGGTGCAGTGCATAGAATTATGATGTTAACTTTGTCATGTTCCATTCTGATGCAGAGAGCGTGCACATCTCAGCCACAGCTGGCACAGGTACTGCCTCCGTTAATCTCCGTTAATCTCTTTGAGGGAAGGAGCCTCAGGAAGCAGCATGTGTTCCTTAGGTACTCCTAAGGAACAAGAGAGTGGAAAAGAGGGAGAGAGAAAACTCTTCTCATCCATTCCCACCCGCAGAGACTGAATAGACTTCCTGCACATTCAGACACATGCTCTGGGTGCAGGGGTTTTCGGTAACGACTGTCACACAGTACTGACCTCACTGGACAGGAAGTGAGCCCCTGGCAGTCAGGTCACCAGAGGATGGAGCTTCAGTGTCGACTTGGCCCAGATTCCTGGGCTCTTTTTCCGTCTTGGCAAAACATTTGTTCAATAGCTTTCTGGAAATTTTCTGATTGGAGTATTTGAAGTGGCAGCTTAATTTTTTTATTGTGATAACATATGCACAAAATAAAATTTACCACTTTAACCATTTTTAAGCTACAGTTTAGTGGTATTAAGTATGCTCACACTGTTGTGCAGCCGTCACCCCCATCATCTCCAGAACCTTTCCGTCTTACCCAGCTGACACTGAGTCCCCATTAAACACTGACTCCCCATTTTCCCTTTCTCAGCCCCTGCACTCACCATTCTACTTCCTGTCTCTGTGAAATGTGGCTCTTCTATAGGGACGTCATATAAGTGGAGTCATACAATATTGTCCTTTTGTGACTGCTTATCTCACTCAGCACAACGTCCTCAAGGTTCGGCCAGGCTATAGCAGGTGTCAGACTCTCCTTCCTTTTTAAGGCTGAAGAATATTCCATCGTGTGGATGGACCCTGTTTTGCTTGCCCATCATCCTTCGGTGGGCGCTTGGGTTGCTTCCCCTTCTTGGCTATCGTGAGTAGTGCTGCTGTAAACATGGGTGTACAAACATCTCTGAGTCTCTGCTTTCATCTCTTTTGGGTACGTACCCAGAAATAGGATATAGCTGTATCATATGGTAATTCCATGGTTAATTTAAATTTCCTCAAGTCCAGCTGACCCACTTTTCTCCCCCTTCCCAACTTTCTTTTTACTTGCTGCCATTTTTGGAGTAGACACTTTGAAAACAGACTTTCACAAGCTACTTTATGTCATAGATTAGCAAGGAAAGTATTTGAATCGGCAGCCTGCAACCCAAATTTGGCACTTAGAAAGCAGCTGTGGGCAGCACGGTTTGCTGTGCTAACTTTAACCATCTTGGGTAGGACGGCGTTAATGCTGGTCTTGGGTAGGATGGCGTTAACACTGGTGAGTTTTTCTAGGGGGAAGGATCCGTGGTTCTGCATGTACACTGGCCTTAATGCTATTTTAAGGGCACTTTCCCTGATGACTTATGGGAAGGTTTATGGAACAGTCAGAGTATGTGGAATTGTTCCGAGCCACTGTTTAAAAAAAAAAGATTTTTCCATCATGTGAAAAATACTGAACATTTCTTGAAGGAGCAGTTGGGTCAGAATGACATTGTTCCGCTTCGGTGAATTTATTATCTTCTGGGAACATTAAGAAAAACCCACTAAGCATTGCTGTATTTATGAGCACTGCATCATGCATTTGCTTTCCTTCTGATTGCTAGTGGCGTTCCTGTGGATGGTTTGTCTGCTCGTGCAGGGTCATCTCTTGTGTGATATTATCAGCACCTTTTCTTGACACGATGTGCAGAGATTCTTGACAATTTGGTCATCCTGGCTAAAAACCTTAGAATCGCTTGGAAGTCTGAGCGGGTGCTGGGACGTGGTGCGTTGTCTCTAGCAGGTCGGAGGATCGCTGGGCTCAGATGCGAAAGTCACCCACTGGGTCGGCAGATGCTGTGGGGCAACACTGCTGCTTCAGTGTGCTGCAGGCCGCCGGGGCACACTCGGACGCGCCTTGGGTCTGTGCCCTGCATCTCACCGGCAGAGTGTCCACGTGTATCACAAAAGCGCGCAGTTCAGAGAAGACTACCCCGCGCCCCACCCGTACCCCGGCTCCCAAACTGTCTCGTCAACAAGGCAGCAAGAGGTGCAGCTCATCTATCCCGTGCGCTGGTCACTGCTGGAACCGGGAGAGGACCTGTCCTTTAGCATCACATAGGAAACAAACCGAGGCACCAGTCTTGTGCGGTGACGGTTTTGGAGTGCCTGGTTGGTGCGAGGGAAGGACACTGTTTATGGAGAGCACACGAGGTGGTGACAGCCGCTGTGGTCGTCAGGAGGGCCACCTGGCTGTGGTGGACATCCCAGAGCAGACGGGGAATCATGAAGACAGCTCGTTGTGGAGCAGAGCTCTTCTCAAGAGCACAGGTAGACCAGCTGCAGCTTGGTCGCCAACAAGGGTGGGAGTGGCCCTTCCAGCTGGTCCCTGGCATGGTCTGCAAGGATTTTGACAAACCAGGGCCTCTCAGTTGCTGGTGACTCATGTGACATGCAGGTGTCACCCCGTCCAAGGGCACAAACAAGCACATTTTGTTATCTAGTTCCTGACAAGTTCTTGTAACTTGCATAACACTCCAGAGTGGAGTCCACATTCTTCCTGTCAGGAGGATAAAATGTGTGTTTTTGTCTGGTGACGAGCAAGGCCATGGTCTGCTCATCAGCAGTGGAAGCAGGGGAAGCAGCACCGTCGGGCAGGCCCATCTCAGGAGGTTTGCCAGGTGCTAACCGCCTTGCCCCAACTGGTTTCTCCACGGTCTGCATCTTGAGCTTGGCTTGGATATGGTCAAAATCCTCACAGAAGCGTTGGGTTAGTGTCATCATCCATTCCACTGAAAAGACCAGGCCTTGGGGCCGGGGTGGGGTCTGTGATGTGATGAGGTGGACAGCCTTTTGCTGGCCAGACTGCAGTCCCCCTTCTGGAAGGACTGCTGAGTCACCAACCTCTCCACGCCTGGGTTTCTCTCCCGGAGGTGGGGCAGAGCGCTGGCCATGGAGGTGGGTGTCAGGGATTTGCTTCAAGGCCGTCCTGGGCAGCCCCAGCTGTGTCTTCGTTTCACAGAATCAGGAGGGGGTTAGGGGGGCCTTCGTGGAACCCTGACACCAGTGATGGTCTCATTTCCATGGGAACTCGTATCGTCTCCAGACTCTGAGTTTCTGCCACACCGTGGTCATAAACCAGGGTGTCTGGTTGTGAGTTTGAGCGATTAGGTTTCTAGAGCTTATCAGAATAGACATGGCAGGTTGCTATTTCATGCGGAGTGGAGTTGCCTAAAAATAGAGTAGTGGCTTCACTGGTGAGTGAGGGTGTTGACTGACTGTGGAGAAGGGCCATGAAATCTCCACAGTGAAAGAAGGGTCAGGCTGAGAAGACAAGGCCAAGGCTGAGGCGTGCCTGCTCCACCCCCACCCGCACGTCTGTCTATTAATATTTCTGCTGCTTTGTGACTTCTTGACTGTAATTTCCAGCAAACGTTTCTCGTTGCAGAGTACGGCGTTTGTGAAAACTTGCGGAAGCTGGAGGTCGCGGGCGTGTCTAGTCGAGACGTCTACGCGAAGCGTAAGTTAATCTGCCACCAGCTTCTGTTGGCTTGCTCCTGAAGCAGGTGCTCAGAGACATCAGCCACGGAAAATAAAAGTCCACGGCCCTCAGCCCACAGGTCTGTTCTCAGATACGCTTTAAGTTCCGTTTTGACATTGTAGAGACAGCGCTGGTAGTAACAGCACTGACAAGGTCGGGGGCTCTCTTCTCCCTTTCTGAGTGAATCGTGACCCTGATTTTGCAGCGCAGGTGGATGAAGGTGTCTTTCCTCTGGGGAACGTGGCTGCCCTGGAAACAACTGTGGTGTGCTTGGAGGTGCCCGTCTCTCTAGATCCCAGGCCCGCAGCCTGGTTGGAGACGTGGACACCAGGAGCAACTGTGACATGCAGCCGTGACAGCTGCCAGGGCCCGTCCCCGCCACCCTGACCGCACCAGCCCCGGCCCTTCCTTGGCGTGTTTCCTGCAGGCACGTTGAGTCTCCCAGCGCCCCCATTTCTTGTCCCCGCCCCTTTGCTTTCCAGAGTCGCCAGCAATGCTCCGTGATGCCTAGAGCCCCCGACCCCAAGCACCTCTCTGCTGGCCGTTCCTCAGGGCCCTTTGCGTGAGGCTGTGAGGGTGTCCGTTGGCACTGACATCACCCAGGGGCAGTGGGCACACCGTCCCGTGGGGAGCAGCCCTCCTGTCCCTGCCCAGCGGGGTGTGGCGTGTGTTGTTAACACTCGGGGCTGGGTAGTAGAGGACAGGGAAAGAAGGATCATGGTGGCCCACTCCTCTTTGGCCTGAGGTTGACCTGTTGACCTCTCTGAAAAGGACCTTAAGTGTTCATCTTAAAACCATCTTGGTAGATTTTGGCTTACACATTCTTTATTTTTTTTGTGGTATGCATGCCTCTCACTGTTGCGGCCTCTCCCGTTGCGGAGCACAGGCTCCGGACGCGCAGGCTCAGCGGCCATGGCTCACGGGCCCAGCCGCTCCGCGGCATGTGGGATCTTCCCGGACCGGGCACGAACCCGTGTCCCCTGCATCGGCAGGCGGACTCTCAACCACTGCGCCACCAGGGAAGCCCTGACTTACACATTCTTTTGAACTCTGGACCAGTTCTGCCCTGAACACCTAGACCAGATGATGCTTCTTACTTAAACACCGAGAGGCTGGGGACCGGGCTCCTGCTCGGAAAAACCTGTGATTCAGGATGGAGGGACTTCCCGGGGGCCAGGCTGCTGGGTGGGAGCCAGCGTGCTGGAGGCTTCCTTCCAGTGTCAGGGGCTTGCTCGTTGGTGTCGCTTGCTGTGTTCCCTCTTTTCAGTGGATTTGCTGCTCTCAGAGTCCCCCTGGGAGACGCCTCTCCTCCTGTGTCCCGCATCCCCCGCACAGGTAGAGTGTGGACTTCTGCGGAGCGTCAGCTCTGTGGGGAGACAGCCCGGGGGGGCGCAGTTGGTCCCTGAATCTGGGCTGATTTCTTCATCCCGTCAGACTTCTCTCCACCTCGACCCCGTGGCCATTTGGGATGTTGGCTTGGCCAGTGTTCCTGGGTTAGAGTTTGCTCACGAGCGGGGAGATCTCCTGTTGGAGGCTCTAAGTTCTTCGTGGACCTTCCCCGGCCGCCCTGGGCACGTGTGGTTCTCCATGTTGGTGCTTGGCTGTGCCTTCGAGGCTGTTGCCCCCTCCCACCTTCTCTGGGAGCTCTGTGTGTCCCAGCCTCACCTCTGCCACCTCCCCGTATCCCCTTGTCTCCACTTGCTGAGGGGCTCGGGCTGCATCCTCAGCCACCCTCAGACACCATCCCAACCTAGCGCCCCACCCCACCCCCGTGCCGCTGTCCTTGGTCCTGAAGCCCAGGGCAGGGCTGGTCTGCGCAAGGCCTCCCGCGCCTCCTTCCCTGCGCAGCTTCGCACTTTGGTTTCTTCTCTGGCCTCTGCTTCATGTCCCACCCACCCAAGAGAATGCGTGTCTCCAGGGGAAGTGGGTCTTGGGGCCCGAGTGGTCATGTCTCGTGAAAATGTAACTCCTTCCTGTCTTGTGGTCTCAGTGGTGAGAACAGTGCCACTTTGAACCCTGCAGAGCCCGGAGTTCCAGGGCTGGAAAGGTGGTTGTGTCCCCTTCCCTCCCGTCCCGCCCTCCATCCTGGGGGTGCCCCCAGGGCCCCGCTCCACTCTCTGCTTCAGTGTTGCTCCCCAGCGTCCGTGTCTTAAGTCTCCCAGAGCAGAGAATCCAGGAGGCCGCCCTTGCTATGGGCGTCGTGTCCAAGTCAGAGGCACACTCCCCACACGAGTCCCTGTGAGCGCACAGAAACGAGAGGTTCCTGGCTTTGGGGACGGTCAGCTGTTTCCATGAGGATCTAATATGAGAAGTCCTTATCATCTCACTGCTTTTTGAGTTTGTTAGGCCATTTGATGATATCATCTCAAAGCCACTTGAGTTCTGTCTAAGAGTTATAAGCCCTCAAAATACTCCTGGAGGGAGGCAGGTGCTCGTACCTGCTAGGTGTTGGGGGCTGAAGCACCCAGAGGAGAACACGTGTGAGAATGAAGGCCCCCACAGAGCTCATCTCAGCTGTGGGCAGAGGGGTTGCCCGGGCCTTGGGGGCATCTGTCCTGTGGAGGGGACGTCTGGACACAGGTGGATGGGCAAGTGAGTAGGAGAGAGGGGGAGGTCCAGGTGGGCCAGGGAGAGGGGACAAGGGCCACGGTGAGGTCACCATGAGGCAAAGGAGGACGTCTGGAGACTTCTTTGACTGCTGGTTCTTAACCCCTTGAACATGGTTGCCAAATCCAGAGACTGATTCATATTATCTGTTATCAGCACCCCTGAGCGTTTGATCTGCCCCGGCCAAAGCGAGCTTCAGTTTTCATCTTCACAGTGCAGGAACTGTGTTTTTGTGATTTTGCTTTGAAGGCCTTATCCAGGAGAAAATCACTTAGCTTCTGGAATAGGTGGTAGAAGACAGTCGTCCCTAGTTCCTGCTTAGATGGTAGAGTCAGCTACCTCAGTCCAGGGGTGAAGGGGTCTGATTGAGTTAGGAGGCTGGCAAACACGGTCCTTTGTCAAAAACAAAACACACACGTGCAGCGGGTGAAGGACAATGCCAGGTGTGCAGCGGGGCACAGGGTTCCCTACACAGCCACCCCAAATATCTGTGAGCTGCGACCTCTGCCCTCCCACCTCGGTGAGCCCCGCTGATTGTGGTGGGTGATGGGGAGAGAGCCCGGAGGGGTTCCCGAGCGGGCCGGCCATCATGAGTTCCTGGTGTGGATCACTGACTGACAGGAGCACCTGTCACCACAATTCCTTCTTGGCCAGACCTGCCTCCTTGGCAACCGCTTGGTTCTGGGGGTCGAGGATGTAGGGAAGCGTGTGATGTCGGTGAGGGACAGGCGTTGAGTCCTGTGAAAATGGTTTCTACAGTCGAGAAGGCAGAACCATCTTCAGCCCTTTCCCTGCTGTGTCTGTTCAGGTATAAACCCTCGTGTGAAGTCGGGCCGTTTCATGAAAATTCTTCCCGATTACGAGCACATGGAATACAGAGATGTTTACACCTGCCGTACGTATCTCCTGCTGGCTTCCGCTTTTGTGGGTGAGCAAGACTGAGAAGCTGCATGGATAGGGCCTCTCACTTACAGCACGAGGCAGCTTCGGCCCTGAGATCGAGCTGACCTCCTTGGCGTTTGCTGGTTTGCACTTTGCTGCAGCGTCCTCCGTGGCTTGGCACAACCAGGGTCACTCTTGAGCGGCGACTCCAGGGCAGCTGCACAGACGGGCTGGGTGTCCGCAGCAGCTTTGGGTTTTTGGGTTGTACCAAGCAAGATCACCATGTTGCTGTGCATTTTAAAATTTATCGCTTCTTGAGGCAGAGTGGAAGCCTCAAAACCTTCCTATTGCAAAATGGAACATAAGCATTCACATCTGGGCTTTATTAGTCAGTCACGTTTGCACAGCATTTGTCAATTCAAAGTGTACATACACACACACGACAAAAGTGTGTAGAAACAGTTGATTACTTAGGTCCTGATTCCTCCTTCGATTGGCATTACTTGATCTCTGGAGATTTTCTAAGCCACATTCCATAGGTGATGAATGCTGTCCCTGCCTTTTTTTTTTTTTTTTTGCGGTGCGCGGGCCTCTCACTGCTGTGGCCTCTCCCGTTGCGGAGCACAGGCTCCGGACGCGCAGGCTCAGCGGCCATGGCTCACGGGCCCAGCCACTCCCCAGCATGTGGGATCTTCCCAGACCGGGGCACGAACCTGTGTCCCCTGCATCGGCAGGCGGACTCTCAACCAATGCGCCACCAGGGAAGCCCGCTGTCCCTGCCTTTTATTGGGTTGAGCCGAGATGCACTGAAAGCTGTTTTTTTTTTCTTTAAGTTATTAATTTTATTTATTTATTTTTGGCTGCGTTGGGTCTTTGTTGCTGCGCGCGGGCTTTCTCTAGTTGCAGCAAGCGGGGGCTACTCTTCATTGCAGTGCGCAGGCTTCTCATTGCGGTGGCTTCTCTTGTTGTGGAGCATGGGCTCTAGGTGCGCGGCTTCAGTAGTTGCGGCACGTGGGCTCAGTAGTTGCAGCCTGAAGGCTCTAGGGTGCACAGGCTTCAGTTGTTGTGGCTCGTGGGCTTAGTTGCTCTACGGCATGTGGGATCTTCCCGGACCAGGGATCAAACCTGTGTCCCCTGCGTTGGCAGGTAGATTCTTAACCACTGAGCCACCAGGGAAGTCCCGAAAGCTGTTTTTATGTTTCAAGAAGCACAGGGACACCCTTCTGCTCTTTACTCCACCCCTCCGAGTGCTCCTCATGTCGGTGTTGCCACCGTGGGGCAGACCCACTCCTGGGTCTTAGAGGTGCACGGTTTCGGGACTTCCCTGGTAGTCCAGCGGTTAAGACTTCGCCTTCCAATGCAGGGGGCTTGGGTTCAATCCCTGGTCAGAGAGCTAAGATCCCACATGCCTAGTGGCCAAGAAACCCGAAACATAAAGCGGAAGCAATATTGTAACAAAGTTAATAAAGACTTTAAAACTGGTCCACACCAAAAATGATCTTTAAAAAAAAAAAAAAAAAAGAAGTGCCCAGTTTCTAACAAAACCTACTCAGAGTAGAGGGAATAGAGTCGTTTGTGGATTTCCTCCTAACCCCCATCAGACTCCAGCCACCTAGCTGCCTTGTGCTTGGCTGGCCCCATTTTACTCGGGGTTATCCTGGGGTCCGGACAGGGCTGCCTGGGTGTGGGCAGCATGCTTTGGGGGCGTGTCTGGGCTAACAAACCCACCTTGTGTGTCACCCAGGCCCTGGGGTGATGGGTGTGGGAGCGATCACCACAAGTGTGGGGCTGGGCCGGCTGGCTATGAGGACACAAGTTCCGTTCTTTTCCCTGCCATCTCAGCAGTAGGCTCTCTAGAACATTTTGTCATGGACTGCGCTGCTCTCCCTGCTTAGCAGTCAGTGAGCCCTGGTGCCTTCTCCAGCCCCACAGGAGAGACGGTGACGTAGCGGGTATTGATGAGAACAGCGGATCAATGACACTGGCTGTGCTGACGGGAACTGGGTGCCGCGGGATTTTCGATACAAGCAGACAAGCACTTAGAGGTCCATTATGTCACACCGCTGTCACAGACCTCTTCTGGAACAACAGCCCATCTGGAACTTAATACCATGGGGCTAGTGTGGAATTCTGACCCACCTCTGGGGGTGGCCAGGACCTAGGAAGCACCTAGAGTTGTTTTGGGGGGTGTTCTTTTTGTCCCCAAGCCGTGGGCAGAAGCTTCCTGCAGCTGATGAGGACGAGTTCTGCGTCCAGACTTCCTACCATGCTTCTCGGAGACCACGTCCGACGAGAGCCACATGCCGTGATGCCCCCCAGCTGCTTGTAGCTGTATTGCAGACTTGTTTTAATTGGGGACTACTGTCTCATTGAGGTGTGAGTGCAGTTATAAAAATACAGTAGAAAACTTGAAAGATCTAGAAAACATAATGAAAATAACCAGTTGTCAGCATTGGTTGCCTTTCTCTGTGGACTGGTCTGTTACCTGGATGGTCTCCTAAAACATCAGTGAGAAACTTAAGTGTGTGAACAAAAAACCAGTTTCAACTGAATTTGAAACCTCTGTACGCCCAGGTGTTCTGTGTTCCAGCGTCCTAGTGTGTCCTAACCGAGGGCAGCTTGGAATTCATCCTCTGACACTCACCAAAGCTCCAGAGACGTGTGCTGTGATGACTGGCTTGTAAGGAACAAGGCCCTGGGGCTGTTCCTCATCCACTTGTGCTCTTCCTAGAGCCGTGGGGCCTCGTGTCCCCTCGTCCTCTGAAGTCCTCTGGGCCACGTTCCCTTGGACCCAAGAGATGATATCTCCCCACAGCCTTGTGGCCCAGATCAGCTGCTCTTGGTGTGTGTATGTAGCTTCCTGATGGTCTTGATAATCCATGTCTGTAAGGCGTCAGGAGTGTCCTAGGGGGTATATTGCCTTTACGATGGGTCTAACACGTGTCTGTACGTGCTAATCGATGGTGACTGTCCGAGTGCACTTTGAACTTAAAAATAACGTCGTGTACCTGTAGGGCTCTGGGTTTTGAGGTTCACACCCAGCATCTTAGCTCAGATTGCTCGAGTAGATATGAGGAGTTTGGTGGAAACCGCCCCCCTCCACTGGTGAGGAGACAGACCACTTTTAATCCTCAGGTGCAGATAACACAGGGTAGAGTCTTTGGAGGGGAAGTCCCAGTCTGCCAACTATAGCTAAGAGCACATTGCAGGATGGTTACTGAGGAAGGAAGGAGACCATTGGTAAGAATAAAACAGAAGGGGGCTCCTGGAAAGGGCAGTGGGGCACCAACAGTATGTATGTCTGAGAGAGGAGAGACCCTCTGCTACTTACGTGTCTATGGAATGTTTCTCCTGATTTTGTTCTGTGTATTGATTTTGTATCCTGCAATGTTACTGAATTCATTTATTAGCTCTAATAGCTTTTTGGTGGTGTCCTTAGGATTTTCTCTGTATAGTATCATGTCATCTGCAAATAGTGACTGTCTTACTTCTTCTTTTTCAATTTGAGTACCTTTTATTTCTTTTTCTTGCCTAATTGCTCTGGCTAGGACTTCCAATCCTATATTGAATGAAAGTGGGGAGAGTGGGCATCCTTGTCTTTCAAAAGATTTAAGTTTTTCATTTTGAGTGTGATACTGGCTGTGGGTTTGTCATACATGGCCTTTACTGTGTTGAGGTACATTCTCTCCATACCCGTTTATCATAAATGGATGTTGAATTTTGTCAGAAGCCTTTTCTGCATGGATTGAGATGGTCATGTGGTTTTTTAGCCTTCATTTTGTAAATGTGGTGTAGTACACTGATTGATTAGTGGATGTTGCAGCATCCTTGCATCCCTGGGATAAATCCCACTTGGTCATGGTTTATGATCCATTTTGGTTTGCCGATATTTTGTTGAGGATTTTGCATCTATGTTCATCAGGAATATTGGCCTGTAATTTTGTTTTATCGTGCTGTCTGTGTCTGGTTTTAGTATCAGGGTAATGCCGGCCTCATAGAATGAGTTTGGAAGTGTTCCCTCCTCTGATTTTATTCTAATTACCAAAAGCTTCTAGCAAGTGGCGGGAGATACCATTAGTTGCATGTATGATTTGCCTTTGGGCAAGAAACTTCAGTTCTGCAGCGACAGATGTGGTGATTCAAGAATGATGTTATGGCCTTGCTGGGTGGTGGGCCGCTGTCCCGAGTGTGGTGGGCAATGACAGCTGCTGGTAGGACAGCGGGGAAGCGACTGCTCAGTATCAGAGCATGCTGTGCAAGGAGAGCTGGATCTTTCGGGTTGGGTGTTGTCCAGTGTATCGGAGTTTCCCACTTGGCCTGTTAAGTGACCCTTCCTGTTGGCAGATGAGAACCCTGCCTAGGACTCTTTTCCTGTTAGCTCCTGAGCTGAGCTGCCCCTTAGCCATCTTGGACAGTTGTTCCTATTTTGGGGAATAGGAGGGTTGTGTTAGAGCCAGGGATGGTTTTCTGAACACAACTATGCTGACCTCGGGGATCAATGGTTGGAAGAGTCTCTGAGCTGGTGTTCATTCTGGAAGGCCCAAGTCCTGCTTCGTGGGGCTGAGAGCAGGAGTGCTGTCGTTATTCTGACTGAGTTTAAGTGTGGTTCTCTGGTGTTTGGGTCCCCTTGCCCACGAATGCCTATCTTCTGTGGTCTCCTAAGAGCTGGGCCCTTTCAGCACACCTGTCTCTGACAGGAAAGCACCCGAAGGGTCTGACCCAGTCCACTTGCTGTCCTAGGTCCCAAGCCCGCCGTCTGCACCTGAGCCGGTGTCATTGGGACTTAATCCCGTTTACTCTCCTGCATGGTCAGTGGTTGTTTGGAAACAGCGTCAGGAGGACTTGTTGAGCTGGAATCTTCTTCCAGGCGAGGAGCCCTGGGGTGTGGTCAGCGCCTGGGCCAGGAAGTGCTGTGGATTCTGTCTTAAGCCCGCAGGCCCCTTGTGTGCCCTAGGCAGGGTCCGGGTGCGGGTCAGAGGAGAGCACAGGGGCCGGTGCCTGAGCTCATCGTGCTCCGTACCTCCTGTGGTGGTGACGCCTTAGAGCTGCCCTGCCCAGCAGGCCCCGGGCACACAAGGTCGCCGTGGGGACAGGCTGCCCTCCCACTCCTGACACCTAGAGTTTCATGTGACTCAAGTGGACTCCTTCTGTCTGAGTGCTGCCTGGACTTGCTGAGTCTTTCAGGTCACTTCTGCCAGACTAACTCTGAGACTTCTTAAAGAACACGTTATAGAACACAGGTGTCACGTGGCCTGAGGAAACCCCGTGCCTCACGGTCCACATGACGACGTTGGTCTCTGACCTCCCCTCGGATTGTCCTGGGTGGGCCCAGGCTGGGCGAGCCAGCGTCGTGTCAGCAGGGGCGAGGGGCACACACAGAGCTTAAAATCCAGAGACAGTGGCTGCTCTAAGCACACATGGGAGGCTGAACTTTTATTTCAAAGAGATGTTGCTTTTAAAGCAACACAAGGAACTCCCCTTTGGGAATTGCTGAGTCTGGGCATATTCTTTGAACAGTCTTTCCAGGGGCTTCGAGATCAGATTGATTGATCTTGGAAAGAACCAGACGTTGTCAGCAGTCAAGTTGGGAGATGAGGGGAGGGGAGACAAGAGAAGACCATGCTGTATGGGCCCATTTAATTTTTTATCCACTATTTTATCGTGAAATTTTACAAACACACAGAAAAGTAGAAAGAATTGTGCAGTGAACACCCATTTACCCGATTCCATAGCACCCTGCTCCACTTCACTCCCACACACCCGTCCCTCCGGCCATCCTGTTCTGCGATGCATTTCAAGGTAACTGGCAGCCATCAGTCAATTTCACCCCTGAACACCTGAGTGTGTGTTGCACTGTCTGAGTTCAGTATTTGTTTATGGCTCCTGACCCTGCTCATTATTGCTTGTTTAACAAACACAAAACCCATCAGGGTATGGCCATAAAATAACCACTGACTTCAATGTGTGTCTTGCAAACCGACTCAGAGGATTGCCCTCGGCGTGCGTGGCAGGTGCCGTGCAGGCCATCGAGGCTCATTTAGAGAAGTGTGTCTTCAGGCTGAAACCTAGGGAACGGTTGGCATTTTCCCACCAGCCGTCGGCATGCCCTGCAGGCTTGGGATGGTTCTGGCCTCATGTTCCTCTTCTCTGTTCCCCAGACCAAGTGGTGGCTGGAGAACTGCTGTCTGGGCTCAGGTCCCTCTGGGCTCTGCTGCTTGGTCTTCCTTCCTGAAGTCGGTTGTGATGATGCAGCTCTAGCACTTGGAGACCGTCCATGGCTCCCACTGAGTATTAGCCAGGGTTTTCAGACACAGAACCAATTTCTTCATGTATAAAGAGATTATTATAAGGAATCAGATCGCACAGCTGTGGAGGCTGACAAGTCCCAGGATCTCCAGTCAGCAGGCTGGAGACCCACAGGAGCTGATGGTGTGGTTCCAGTCCGAAATCCGGCAGCCTCCAGACCCAGGAAGAGCCCATGTTTCAGTTCGAATCCAGAGGCTGGAAAAGACCAATGTCCCAGCTCAACGCAGTCGGGCAGGAGAAAATTCCCCTGTGTTTGTGGGAGGGTTAGCCTTTTTGTCCTCTTCAGGAAGAGCCCATGATTTAGTTAGAGTTCGAAGTTAGAAAAGGCTGATATCCCAGCCTGCAGCCAGGCAGCAGGAGTGTCTCCTTACTGGTGGGAGCACCAGCCTTCTTCTGCTCGGGCCTTCAACTGATTGGACAAGGCCCACCACACTAGGGGGGGGCAATCTGCTTTCTCTGTCTGCAGATTTAAATGTTAATCTCATCCGGGAACACAGACATACCAGAATAATGTTTGACTACGAATGTCCGGCCCCCCCCCATGGCCAAGTCCAGTTGACATATAAACTTTACCACCACACACTGGCTGCAGAGAGACCCCAGACCCTGAAGCTGGCAGGCAGGGCCCTGCATGAGCTGGTTGTCTTCTTTGTGCAGTTTGCTCATTCTTTCACTTGTTCACTGTTCACTCAACAAATACACATGCAGAGGAAATGGAAGCGAAGGACTCTTCCCAGGGCATTTACTGTGCTGGCCATGGCCGTGCAGTGGGGTCTCAGGTCGGCATCAGGTGCCCTTTTCTCCCGTTGCCCTCAGTGAATATACATGCGCTGCTTTTGAAATAAGGGGGAATGTGTGTGTGTTTAAAAGAAAGACAGCTGATCCAATTAAATCTTACTCTACAGCCCCATGATGTTTTGGACTCTGCCCCTGGTAAAGAGTCCCACATCTCCTCCGTTGTGTAGACTGATGGGAGGGGAGGTTCATTGCTTCACAAGGGCGCCCACTGCACGTCCTTCGAGGCAGCAGTTCCTTGTCATTGGAGCTGATACGCAGAGGCTGGGTTTCAAAATGACCCAGTTGTCTGTTACATTTTTACTCTTAGAATGATTTAGACACTTGTAATATTTGCTTGAATCCACATTTGTTTGCAAGGCTCTGTTACGAGCCTCCGTGAGGGATTTCTTCACACATCCCTCCTCTTCCTCACGCCCTTTCCTCCGATTATTGACTGTAAAGTGAAGATCAGCTGGCTCTGATGAAGTTCTGTCCTCTCTCTCCCTGTAGTGCTTCACCGATACAGACACATTTTGGGACTGTGGCAGCCAGATATCGGGCCGTATGGAGGACTGCTGAATGTGGTGGTAAGTTCCAGAGCGTCGGGCCTGGGTTCTTGCGGACGGGACTGTGTCCTCCCTCCAAGGGGCAGGCCAGTTGTTCACAAAGACTCATTGGGCCAGGTTTTATTTTCCTAGCGAGCAGAGATTCATTTTAAGTAGCTCTTGGCTTCTGCCACACCCACGAACTTCGTGGTGACGGGATGCCTTCCCCGGTCCCTGCCTCTTGGACACTCGGGGCCATCGGCCTTCACACCCCCGGGGCACTCCAGTGTTGCCTTGTGCACTGGTTCGTTGCCCTAAATCGGGTCCGCAGGCTAAAAGAAAAGGAGGCCATGTGGGGCCCTCGGAGGCTGGCCCTAGACAGAAAGCCCACGCCAGGCCCGCCCCACCCAGGGACCAAGTGGCACAGGCTTGGTGTCATGGCAGGTGTCTGTCCCTTCTCTTCAGGCTTGCCCCCTGAGGTCTACAAGCAGCATTTTAACTTTACTTTATTCAGGCTTTATAGCTGGTCTCAGCAGGAGGGGCTGTTTGATACAAGCTCCTTGGTCGTAGCCAGGAGAAGAGTCTTCTGGTTTTAATTTTTATATGCTTCTAGGTCACTTGCCTAGAAGCATATAATAGCTGCTCATTTTTGGGTCCATTTGAGAAACTCAGATCTGACTTTTCTTGGGCTTAACTGGTGTCGGTGTCTAGCAGGATGCAGCCCTCGCCGGTGCTCTTGCCAGGCACGAGTGGTGCCTCTGGGACAGAAGCCGGGACCTGAGTGGGGCCATCGTACTTGGTGAGCTCTGGGCAGGGGCCTGGCCTCGATGTTGCCGCAGCTGATGGTGCAGGGAAAACACAGCCAGGTGCCCTTTGGCCGGCGCTGCACACGCGCTTGGCAGGCCAGAAGCCACGTCCAGGGGACTGGCTGCAGCTCGTGTCACGGCTCATGGGTCTGCCTCACTGTGGCCTTTGGGGCCCCCAGGGAGCCTCATTGTGGCCTCCCCCGAGCCTGATTCACGTAGGCCACGGGGTGACTGGTTACTTCGTCACTCTGTATTTTGCTCACCAGGTGGGGTTTGGGCAGGGATAAATATTGCCTCATATTTTTTATAATTTGGTGGAGACGTCTGTTAGGAAACTTGCTTTATATTTGTTCTGTTCAATGTTACTGGGGAAGCCTTGCTTTTAGAACATTCTCACGGGGGCCAAGACAGACAGCTCCCAGCGTGGGCAGGTTCTTCCCTTTCTTTTAGTCGGGGAGGGTGATAATTGTTTGTCTTACTGGCAGTGAGTAATAGAGTTAAAAAAAAAAAAAAGGCTTCTGAAAGCAGGGGATAATTAGGGGAAAATGGAGCCTATGACAGAACACCGCCAATTGGCTCTTGTCTCAGATGGTTAGCGATTAAGTTCTCTCCTCTGTCGCTAGAGCCGGAAGCTGTGGACCCAGGCTCCGCCAGGAAGGCAGGAGCGACTGCTGGGGCATCCCCAGTGGGCTACAGAGGCCACCCCCTCCCCTCCACTGAGAACGTGCCTGGAGACTGCCCCCTCCTTTGACCTGATCACCACTTTTATCATTTGCCATTTTGAACACATACAAGGGTGATGGTGATGGTGATGCCATTTTGAACACATACAAGGGAATGGCTGGGTGAACGCCCACAGACGCCCACCTCCTGGACTCAGAGGTTGGCCGTAGTGCGCCAGGTTCACGGTGTCTGTCTCTGCCCCTTTGCCTTTTCTTTTCCGTATTTTAAAGCAGATCCCAGGCCCGTGTCAGTTCATGTCTGTACTTCAGTGTGGATCTCTAACCATGTGGGTGTTTCACACGTTCCCACACATGTGAGGTCCTGACCACGCCTCACAGCAGTGGCAGTAGTTCCTGGATTACCTGAGGCCCAGTCCACGCTCGAGGCTCCCTGACGGTCTCAGAACCGCCTTCGACAGCTGGCTTGTTCACACGAGGATCTAAGCAGGCCCTCGTGCTGCCTGCTTTGTTTTGCCTCCTGAGTCTCTTCTGTGGAAAGCAGCACTCCCGTTTTCCTCTGGTCAGTCGCCCTGCTGGGTGTCGCACTTTCTGGATCATTCCTGCTTCTTTCTTATGTCTTTTAGCTTGTGCTCCCGGCACCTACCCACCCCCACTTCATAGTTGGAAGTTCTCTCTAAAAGGTTTGCTCGGATTTGGGACTAACCACTATATTTTCTATTAAAACGTTTAGTTACTTTTTCAGCTTTATTTAGGTATAATTGACAAAACTGTAAGATATATAAAACGTACATTGTGGTGATCTGATTTGATGTACAAGTGCACTGTGGAAGGCTTCTCCTGTCTAGTTATTTAACGTACCCGTCACCTCACATTTTTATTTTTTTTTTGAGGGGTGGGGAGAGCACTGAGTTCATTTCTTAGTAGATTTCAGTGATATAGCAGCGTTATCAACTTTAGTCACCATGTTTCATAAACCACTTTTCGATGAACACACACTGGTGGGCGGGGCCGTGCTCGTCCTGCTGCGCTAGATGGGGCCCCAGGGTCCCCGCGGGACCGGAGTGTGAAGACAGGAATGGTCCTCGTGGTGACCTGGGGGGTGCGAATGCTGAGCCTCCGCCTCCCCCTCAGCCGTGTGTGGACCTCTGCACAGGTGGATGGCTTGTTCATCATTGGCTGGATGTACCTGCCTCCCCACGACCCTCATGTGGACGACCCGATGCGGTTCAAGCCCTTGTTCCGAATCCACCTGATGGAGAGGAAGTCGGCCACGGTGGAGTGCATGTACGGCCACAGGGGGCCCCACAATGGCCACGTCCAGGTGAGCACGCGGGGCAGCGTGTGCAGGTAAGGGGCTGGGTCTCCTCACTTCGTCCCGGGCCTGCTGCCAGCTGTTTGCCAGGGTCTTCCCAGCTGTGCACCACGCCCATGCTGGCCAGCAGGACCGGGAAGCGGGCCCTGGCCCGGCCCTTCTGTGCGCTATGCTGCTGTCGCTCCTCAGAGATTCACTTGCCGGAGCCTCCCCTGATTCTGCCTCTGGTTAGAGCCAATTGTCCTTCCAAGCGAGATTCCTCACTGTTCCTTTTTCTCCTCTTCGCAAGGGCATCAACTTGGAACCAGACGTTCTGCTCTCGGATGTGGGCCTGGCAGGTGGCCAGCCCGAGAGCAAGCCTGTTCTCTATCTCAGTAGGAGAGCGCCAGCCCCTCTGTGCTGCTCTCGGAACCCCCGGGGGACAACGACGCCTGGCCCCCTGGGAGGGAAGCGTGTGCTCAGGGGGGTTCCAGCCTTCCTTCTTAGAGCAGCCGCGATCTGGTGGCCTCTTGGGGTCCTGTAGATGAGTGGGATGCGTGGGTGCGGGAGGGACTGGTGCACGCCTGCTCTGGTGGGGGTTAGGGGCTGACTCGTTACCCTTTCTCCTTGTTGTGGACACTCAAGATCGTGAAGAAGGACGAGTTCTCCACCAAGTGCAACCAGACGGACCACCACAGGATGTCTGGTGGGAGGCAGGAGGTGAGGCCGGACCCTCCTGTCCTGCGGGGCAGCTGAGAGGGTGGGTAGTTTGAAGGGAGGGCTGCCTCCCAGGCTCATGCTGGCGCTGTAGGCGTGTGTGCTGGGCCCAGGTTCTGAGTCCCCACCACCCCCAGGATGAACGGGCCGAGTAGAAATAGTTCTCTGCCTGGTTCTCCGTCGCCCCTTTGACAACAGGCCCGTGGGCGGTGGGGTCTCTTCCTGGATGTGAATTGCAGGGAGACCAGAGGCCTTTATTGGCGTGAACCCCGTGGTGGAGGTTCCCAGGTCACAGCCATGTGGTGGGTGAGCCTGCGTGAGTGTCTTTGGGTTTCCTTTCTGCACGAGTAATCTCACATCGCCTTTGAGTTTTAGTTACACCACCATCTCGAAACATTCTTAGGAAAACCTCAGCCCTTTAAATGCAGGATCCTCGTTGCATTTATTTGTCGGGTGCATCTCTTAGCGTTTCTGAGTCTGCTGGGTCCCTGGTAGCCAGGGGTCTGCGGGGAGACAGCGCAGATGGAGAGTACACACGTGCTGCTTGGAATCTGTTGAGGGTAAACGAGGCCCTTGTTTTCCCGAACGCATGGTATGTGAAGGTGATGGTAATGACGTGCTTCCCTCCCTAATAACACTGTCGTTCACAGTCTCACATACAACCACATACACATCAGTGGCTGTTCCAAGTCCACTTTTAAGTGAAACACGTCAACAGCATATTTTCCAAGAATAGAACCTCCTCAGCTGTTGAGACCTTAAAAGGGCCATGTAATGGATTTCTGGAAATACTCTGGGATCAGAGAAAGTTCCTGCGAGCCAACTGCCGTGTGTGGCCTCACCAGTTTGGAGACGGAATGGTATTTTTTCTCATTATGAAGGCAATAACATGCTCCTTGTGGAAACTAGAAAAACACCTAGAAGTTAAGGTGAGAATAAAATGCTTTGTTGGAATCCTGACTTTGGTGGTTAATTTGCATTTCTCTTCTGTCTGAGGCTAGGATTAGTGTCCTGTGGGTCCTTTTCTGTGAAATCTGTGTTCATACCCTTTGCCGGCCCTGTTTGCTGTTGTTATGTTTCTAATTGATTTGTAGGAGTTTTCATCCTGTGAGGAAGTGAACCCTTCAAGATACGAGATGCAAATATTTTTTCCTCCTTCATTCTTTTGTCTTTTGGTTTGAAATGAGGTATGTTTTCACTTGTAGAATTTAGTTTTTAATTTTTATATTTGCAGTTGTATCTGTCTTTTCCTTTTTTTTTTGGCCACACTGTGTGGCTTGCGGGATCTTAGCTCCCCGACCAGGGATCAAACCTGGGCTCTGGGCAGCGAAAGTGCAGACTCCTAACCACTGGACCGCCAGGGAGTTCGCCTTCCTGAATAGCTTCTTAGTTTTTTTTTTTTTTTTTTGCAGTATGCGGGCCTCTCACTGCTGTGGCCTCTCCCGCTGCGGAGCACAGGCTCAGCGGCCGTGGCTCACGGGCCCAGCCGCTCCGCGGCATGCGGGATCTTCCTGGACCGGGGCTCGAACCCGTGTCCCCTGCATCGGCAGGCGGACTCTCAACCACTGCACCACCAGGGAAGCCTGTGAATAGCTTCTTAATTTGATGTCATCTTAAAATCCTTTCCCCACTTTGAAATTATACTTACAGGCGCGCTCGTGTTTTCATTTTCACGTGTTTGTTTCCCACATTTATCGCTGGTTCTGTGGGTTTATTCTGTAGAGTGAGCTTCAGCCCGCCTTGGCTGTAGTGCAGGTACCCCTCAGTCACCCCAGCACTGGTGCTGAGTGATGCAGGTTTTCTCTACGATTCAAAATGCCATCTTCGTCCTGTGCTGCCATTTGAATTTGATTTTCTTCAGGTAGATTGTGCACGTTTGTTGTAAAGCGTCTGGTCTTTCGTTGCTGTTGTGAATGGACTCTTGGCTCTCGTATCTTTCAGCTGGTGACTTTATATATAAAAGCTGTTGCACGCCACCCATCTGACTGCCTCTTCTCTTTCATTTATGAGCATCTTTGAGTTGATTACCTTGAGTTTTCCAGGATAATACTGATTAGCTGCAAATAATGACATTTCCTTCTTCCTTGACCCCTTGTGGTGAGGACAGCACCCTTGTCTTGTGGTGGGTGTGGTTCACATGGTCCTGTCACGAGGCAGCAAGGTGGCCTTGGGGTCAAGATATACGTTATTATGCTAGGGATGGAGCTGTTTATCCGTGTTTTATTAAGAGGGCTTTGTTTTAATTGAGAAATGATATTGAATTTACCAGTTTTTTTTAGCATCTGTGGAAACCATCAGGTGATTTTTTTTTTTCCCCTTAATCTAGTAATGTGATGACCTATGTTAATAGATTTCTAACCACTTTGAAGTCGTGAAAAGAGAGCTTGTTTGATCGTGGGGTACAGTTCTCTCTGCTCCTGGCTGCTCTTTGATCCTGTTTTATTTAGGACTTCTGCATTGATGAACGGGCTTGGTCTAACATTTTTTGTGCTGTCTTTGGCTTTAGGAGCAGTCTTTTGCTGGCTTCTAGAACTGGGGAGCCTTTCTTTTCTCTCTAGGCCTCGGAATCATTTAATAGTGGACTTGGAACTCCTGCCGGTCTGGGGTGGGGAGATGCCGCACGTCTGCAGGCAGAGCAGGGGCTGGGCTGCCTGAGGTGCCGAGGAATCCATCCTAGAGTCATGGGGGCAGGGGGGCTTGCTGTGTGAGGCACAGTCACTCTGTCCATCTCAGTTGCCCGGGGCCACTTTGCTGGCTCCTTGTGCCGTCTCCTGTCTCCCTTCCTCTTGCCCTCCAAGGGGGGAGCTGGGGGACTGGGGGACGGGTTCTCCCATGGATTCCTGTGTCAGCCTGAAACATCTTCACTCTGTAGCTGAGTCTTTCAGACCCAGAGCGTGGCTTCAGGCTCCAGGGAGAGAGGAGGAGCCGTGAGGTGGGCACTGCCGTGTGTCCTGACAGCTCTGAAGAAGAGGTGAAAGTCTCGGCCCCGGATTCCGGGCTGCTCTGTGCTCTGATGGTTGATAGTCACTTAAAATTCTGGGCCACAAGGGTGCTTCCCAAGGGAATGGAGGACTCCTGGTGGCCTAGGAGGGTAGGAAGGTGAACGGGCCTTGCTTATCACTGTCTCCAGGCAGAAGGCTGTCCTTGGTACCGTGGAGAGATGTGGAGGTGCCCGCCCCAGCCCCTGCAGTCCGTGCTGGCTGTGATCCCTTCGTCAACACCCAAGGCCAGCTCTGCATAAGCTGCATCCTGAGGCTGCCAACCACCCCATTCCCCATCCCAGTCCCCAGTTCTGGGACTTCTGCCAGCTTTGTGCACCTTCCAAGGCGACGTCCTGCGGCGGGATCTGGCCCCTCAGGACTGGGGTGTCCTGCTTGCTCCTTACGTGCCCCTCCCGGGGGCCCTCCCTGTGCTGCTCAAACTGCAGCTTCATCTCCTGGGCCTTTGAGAGCAGCTGAGGCCTTCGCCCGCCCAGACCCCAGCAGTGCGTCTGCTCTCTGGCTGCCGCTGCAGACGCTGCCTGCTCTTCTTCCTGGCTCTTCCCTCCCTGCCCGCGCCCGTCCAGGCCCTGCAGCCTGAGGCTTCTGGAAATCGGGGCGGGGGTCGCTGTGAGGGGGAGCAGAGGTAGGGAAGGGCGTGTGGCCTGGCCCTACCTGCGGTTGCTCGGCCCTGCAGAAGGCTCTGGCGCTGGACTCCCCTCAGTTGCACACAAGTGGCTTTTATTTTGCTTTCCTTTGTCTTATGTACTTTCTCGCCACATTCCTAAAATGATACCTCGTCATCATCAGATCCGAAATCTTCAGAATCGGGAGGGAAAAGAGTGCTGACACAGCCCCACAAGGAGCGGCCTCCGTGCCCGTCCTCCATCATCCCTTCAAGTTTCCTTCAGCCTTCGTGATGTCATTGCAGTCTAACTATCTAATTTGGATAGTTTTTCTATTTTTTTTTTAGCTTAACCGTTGTTCCAGAAACATTTCCCAGTCTCATTAGATTTCTTTACGAACTTTTTTTTTTTTTTTTGGCCATGCTGCGCAGCCTGCAGGATCTTAGTTCCCTGACCAGGGATTGAACCCATGCCCCCTGCGTTGGAAGTGTGGAATCTTAACCACTGGACCACCAGGAAAGTCCCTACAAACTTTATTTTTAATGCAGCGTTCCATCTGTCATCTGCTGCGCTGTAATGACTGTAGGTGTGTGACCATCCTGTAGTTGGACTTGGGGTTTGTGGTCAGATATTCCCCTGTTACCCTCCTGACCATGTGACTCAGTGACTTAGCTTCTGGGAGCCTCAGCCCTTGTCTGTAAAATGGGGCCATGAGATTACCTGCGGTGCCGAGTGATTCTGGAGGGTTGAGTAAGACGCTGAATGACTTAGTGCCAGAGCTGGTCGGAGCCGCCCAGGAGAGATGCCGGGCATTATTACTGTGACCCACTGCCTGAACTCTGGAAAAACGTTGTGGTTTTGGATTGTACAGAAATGGAATTGGGTAAAAGGCCCTGAAGATATTCCAGATTCTCTTTACGTGCTGTCAGTTTGCTGGTCCCCGTTTACAGCCCACCAGGGCACGTTAGCCCCCTGCCTCACCACGTTCCTGCCAGCCTTGGCATTGGCCCTGGCAGAGATGAGACCGGTTAGCACGTGGCCTTTGGTTAGGTTTAATTCTGCCACCTGCTAGCTGGGTGGCTCTGGAAAGGTCTGTTGACTTTTCCAAGCCCCAAACCTCTGTAGAACAGGGAAGATGTTAGCACCCAGCTCCTAGGCCGCTGTGCAGAGTGAAGCAGTGATGGGGCGGTGTTGGCCGTGGTGGACGAGCCCTGGGTCCATAGTGGACTTAGTCTTGTCTGATATGTTCTAGGCCCCTGTGTTTTTCCTTGTGGATACATATCTGGTAAGATAATTTCATAGTAAGCATATTTGTTCTGAGTAATTGGGTCTGCTTGGTATTCTTAATGACTGACCTTCTCATGCAAAGTAAATAAGATTATGATTGTTCACAGGCCAGCTTCCTGGTATTTAGCTCGAGTCTGATTATGCACCATGGCAACACTGAAATCACTACGTTCTTTTACTTCCATTTTTATCTGTTATTTCTCTGTTTGATTTTTTTTTTAAGGGCCTACCCTTCATGAGTTAAGCCACTTAAGTGGAAGATTTTGATTTGGGTGAAGTCTAATTTGTCAAGTTTTTTCCTTAGTGGTTATTGTTTTCTGTCTTAAAAAACTTTGCTTACCCTCCAGTTGCAAAGAGAGTGTCTCTCTCTCTCTCTCTCTCTTCTTTTTAGAAGTTTGGTAGCTTCACTTTACTTTTCGGTCTGTGACCCATCTTGAATGGTTCCTGTGTGTGGTGTGAGGTGGGGATCGGGGCTCCTTTGCTCCCTGTGGTTGTGCAGTTGTCCAAGCACCATTTGTGTAAAAGACTTTCTTTCCCTGGGAGGTGGCTTGGATGCTGTGATCGAAAGTCCACTCCTGAGACACACGTGGGTGTTTCCAGGCTCTCTCTCTCTCTCTCTCTTTTTTTTTTTGGCTGCACAGCTTGCAGCATCTCAGTTCCCCAACCAGGCCATGGCAGCAAAAGCCCGGAATCGTAACCACTAGGCCACCAGGGAGCTCCCTCCAGGCTCTGTCTTTAGTTCTGCCCTCTTGCTCAGGTACCATCTCGGTTACTGTCGTCTTGTAGTGGGTCACAGTGCACGCTAGTGTACATCCTCCAACCTTGTTCTTTTGCAAGATTGCTCTGGATGTTCCAAACGAATTCCAGAATCAACTTGTCAGTTTCTACAGAAAGCATGGTGGGATTACGATTGGCCTGATGTTGAGTCTGTAGATCAGTTTGGAGACAGTTGCTGACCCAATACCAAGTCTCCCTGTTCGCAGGTGCCTCTACTCTGTAGGCCTCTTCCCCCGCCTTTCAGCAGCATCTAGTGGTTTTCGGAGTAGAGGTATCACACGTTTTGTAATGTTTATTCCTAAGTCCTATGTCTTTTGTGGCTGTTGTAAGTAGGATTTTTAAGTTTTTTTTTTACTTTCCAGTTTTGTGCTGCTAGTATACAAAAATTCAGTTAATTTTATACATTGACCTTGTAGTTCTAATAGTTGTTTATTTCAGTCACTAGTAATTTCTCTTCTTTGCCAGGGTTTGGGCAGTAACATATTAAAGCAATTGACAGATTGTAGCTTTTTTTTTTCTTTTTGTAAATTGCTTTTGCTTCTGTTTGTAGAGCTAATTCTAGATATTCATTAGAAACACTGTTGAGTTAGGATCCCAGAGCTGTGGATTAGTTATGTTAGGTGTACAGAATGAAACTGTTAAGCACTAAATATCCTTCATTGTTCGATTCCATAATGAATTATTGGGCTTTGCGGATGAGGTAGTCATAAAAGTTTTCTTTTTACAAATATACTTACTGAACATAACTGTGAAGGCACATTTTATTTTACTTTATTAAAAAATTTTTATTGAAGTATAGTTGATTTACAATGTGGTGTTATTTCCTGCTGTACAAAGTGAATCAGTTATACATATGCATATATCCACACTTTTTAAAATTCTTTTCCCATATAGATTATTACAGAGTATTGAGTAGAGTTCCCTGTGCTGTACAAGTAGGTCCTTATTACTTATCTATTTTATATATAGTAGTGTGTATATGTCAATCCCAGTGAAGGCACATTTTTTTTTTTTTTTTTTTTTGCGGTACGTGGGCCTCTCACTGTTGTGGCCTCTCCCGTTGCAGAGCACAGGCTCTGGACGCGCAGGCTCAGTGGCCATGGCTCACTGGCCCAGCCGCATGTGGAATCCTCCCGGACCGGGGCACAAACCCGTGTCCCCTGCATCGGCAGGCGGACTCTCAACCACTGCGCCACTAGGGAAGCCCTGAAGGCACATTTTAAAAAGGAAAATCCACCCACACTCTCTGCCCCGCCTGTCCCTGTCCTGTTCCTCATTGGTGGCTGCAGAAGGCAATTCTGCTGACTTGGCCGGCACGGGGGTCTGCTGTGCCCACTCCCCCAGAAACCTGAGAACCAGGCTCAGTGTAGACGCCACCTGTGTGGGTGGCACAGAAGCGAGGCTTGCCCAGCTGCCTCCTAGGCGCTCTCGACATGGGCTGCAGCCCCATCCTCCCCGAAGGACCCCCACGGTCCCTGCGCTTCCTTCCTGTTGAAGTCGGGCGGGGGAAGTGGGGACCAGAGCCCCTGGCGCCACGCCTCAACAGGAAGGGAGGCCAGGAGCTGGGAGACCAAACACACAGCAGCCCCCCTCCCTCCTGCCCGGCCTCTGTCTTCATCCCATGCACTCAGCATCACAGCCTCTCCGAGCCCTAGTGTTGTGGCGGTTTTCGTGACCTGTGTTCTCTCGAAGGAATTCCGCACGTGGCTGAGGGAAGAATGGGGGCGGACGCTGGAGGATATTTTCCACGAGCACATGCAGGAGCTCATCCTGATGAAGTTCATCTACACCAGTCAGTACGAGTAAGTGCAGCCCCTCGCTGGGTGTGAGCGGCCTCTGTCTCAGGTACTGTGAACACAGTCTCCTGGTGGGTGCTGTGTGCACAGTCCCTCTCTGGGTACTGTGAACACGGTCTCCTGGTGGGTGCTGTGTGCACAGTCCCTCTCAGGGTACTGTGAACATCGTCTCCCGGTGGGTGCTGTGTGCACAGTCCCTCTCTGGGTACTGTGAACACAGGCTCTCTCCCGGTGGGTGCTGTGTGCACAGTCCCTCTCTGGGTACTGTGAACACAGTCTCCCGGTGGGTGCTGTGTGCACAGTCCCTCTCTGGGTACTGTGAACACAGTCTCCCGGTGGGTGCTGTGTGCACAGTCCCTCTCTGGGTACTGTGAACACCGTCTCCCGGTGGGTGCTATGTGCACAGTCCCTCTCTGGGTACTGTGAACACGGTCTCCCGGTGGGTGCTGTGTGCACAGTCCCTCTCTGGGTACTGTGAACACGGTCTCCCGGTGGGTGCTGTGTGCACAGTCCCTCTCTGGGTACTGTGAACACGGTCTCCTGGTGGGTGCTGTGTGCACAGTCCCTCTCTCTGTGTACTGTGAACATGGTCTTTTTCTCAGGGTACTGTGAGCACACTCCCTGGCCCACCTCGGTGTCTGTTTTCTGTCTGTTGGACTATCATCACCCACCAGCTGTGTGCTGTCACGGCCCTGGCCTGTGTGTTAGAGCCTCATAGTTGCTTTCCCATGTCTACCCGGGGGGCCTCTTAGCCTCCCTGCTGCCGTGCCCTCTGCCCCCGGACCCTGTCGCATGGCCCCTGTTTAGCCCCTTTGCAGTCTCAGGGGTCCCTGCCCCGGGGTGATGGAGAAGGTGTGAGGTGTGCTGTGCACATGTGGGGGAGCATAGCTCAGGAACGAGGGGTGCCCCTAGTGGGGAGCTAACCCTGGCTGCCCTGGGCCACCCTGCCCAGCCCGCCCTATGCAGCATGGCCGGAGGTGCATGAGCTCTGTACTCCTGCCCCTGCTCCCGTGCGGCTCTGTGGCCAAGCTCTCATGCTGCCCGCTCCCCCTGCAGCAACTGCCTGACCTACCGCCGCATCTACCTCCCGCCCAGCCACCCGGACGACCTGATCAGGCCTGGCCTCTTCAAGGGCACCTACGGCAGCCATGGCCTGGAGATCGTCATGCTCAGCTTCCACGGGAAGCACGCCAGGGGCACGAAGATCACGGTGAGTCCAGGGGCTGCCCTGGCAGGCCCAGCACCGTGTGGACTCCATCACATCGGCGTGGCGTAGTGTGACTTGGGCCGCACCCTGGCTGCTCAGTGTGGGCCCCGGACCGTGGCACTGCTTCCCCGGGGAGCTTGCTGGGAACGCAGGCCCCACCCAGACCTGCTGATCCAGGGCCTGCCTTCCATAGGATCCCCCGGCGATTCTGAATGTTTCCAAGGCAGCCTTACCACACGGCTCTCAGCCCTGGCCACACCCGGGATCCCTGGGGAGGTGGAGGAGACACTGATGCTGGGGCCCCATCCCAGAGATTCTGATTTAATGGGGGTGGGCCGGGTGAGGGGCTCCAGGAGCTCCCTGGGTGACCCTGAGGTGTGGCCATGGTGGACACCCTCTGCATTAGCACTCCGGCCCCCGTGGCCCCTCCTGGCCTCAGCCGCTTGGGAACGCAGTGGGAGGATTTCTGAGCTGAGTGGGGGTCCCGGATGACAGGCCCTCTGTCACCCGCTCTAGGGGCTGCTGTCCACGTGCTCGCCTGTCGCTGTGCAGGTGTGGTGGGGGGGAGTCTCTGCGGAGGCGCAGAGCAGGCCTCTTCCTGGTCCTCACAGGGCACTGCTCGCAGCTCCGTTGGCCGGGCTCCCTGTGGACGAGGGCCTGGGACCAGGCCGTGGGGCCTGGGCGTTCTCCCAGGTTCATGCTGGGGAGCTTTCGTGTTCCAGGCAGACAGTCTGGGCTGGTGTTTCCGGCCTGTCCCCCGTCTGACCGGGGAGGGTCCGTGGACCTCTCTAGGCCACGCATCTCTTCAGCTGTCATGCAGGCTGGCTCCCACCTGAGGTCTTTGGGCGCAGATGTGCCTGCGGGCCCTCCCAGGGTCACTCGTGGGTGCTGTTGTTCCGTGTCCTCAGAGGTCCTTCACAGAAGGCTGCCTGCGCTGGGTGCTGCTTTGTAAGGGCTTCTAGGATCTTCTGACTTGTAAGGGGTTGCCGCCAAATCAGTAGGAAGGCTGAGCGGGCGTCCTCGGCCGGAGGTGTGACCGGGGCTGGAGGCCGCGGTCTCTGAGCCTGCTGACCGCCGCCCGCTGGCTCCGCAGGGTGACCCCAACATCCCTGCCGGGCAGCAGACAGTAGAGATCGACCTCAGGCACCGCATCCACCTGCCCGACATTGAGAGCCTCCGCGACTTTAACGAGCTCTCGCGCATCGTCCTGGAGGTGCGCGAGCAGGTGCGCCAGGAGCAGCAGCAGGAAGGTGGGCCTGAGGACGCCGCGGGCCTCGGCCGGCAGAGCCCCCAGCCCTGCGCGGAGCCACCCGCCGAGCAGGCCAAGGGGCCCGGGGATGGAGGGGCCGAGGCCGCGGCTGAGCCGCCCGCCCAGTCGGGGCAGGGGCAGCCGTTTGTGCTGCCGGTGGGCGTGAGCTCGAGGAACGAGGACTATCCCCGGACCTGCAGGATGTGGTAAGGATGCTGCGGAGCGGGCAAGACGGGGCTTCCCGGAGGGGGCTCTGCCCGGCCGGCAGGGAGGTGGCCTGGGGTGGGGCCGACCCCGCGCTGGGGGCCCTGCACTGGTGGGGAAGCTCTGCCTACTTGGGCCGGGTCCCAGCTCGGGCCGAGCAGACTGTGAGGCTCCTGTCCCCTCACCCCTCTGGGGGCCTCAGCTGCCAGGCAGCGGGCCTCCTCCCCAACGTCTCTCACTGCACAGCCGCTGAGATCAAAGGTAGACAGGCAGACAGGTGAAACGTCGGGCAGCACTGAAAGCAGGCCGTGGCGTCCCTCCCCGCGCCTCCCCTGGAAAGCCTGCTCGCGGCGTCCTGGACGGCCTTGCAGGGAAGGCCTGTCCTGGGGTCTCATCGCCTCCTCATTTCTTCATGTGGTTTCTCCCCGGCCCTAACAGCCTCCCCACAGAGGCCGTGGGCCCCGGTCTGGGACAGGGCCTGCCCACTGCTGCTAGCTCCTCACTTGGCGTGCTGTTTGCACGGTCCTGTCTTAGAGATGCACGCCCTGCCCCGGTCCCCTGCACTCCAGGGCTGTTTAGTTTAACTACAGAGAATAAAATGAAAATTCAGGCCCTCGGGCACACTGGCCACATTTCAAGTGTTCAGTAGCCACTCGTGTGTTGGACAGCGCAGGTCTAGAACATTCCATCGCCATAGAGAGTTCTCATGGACAGTCACCTCGGGGTTCATTGAGGGAGGAACCTGTCAGTCTCCTGGCAGATTATTACAGCCGACTTTTCTCTGCCTTTGTCACGTTACGTGTGAAGGTTTCTTTCTTTACCTCTGGGCCATCTGCTGCCTCTCGTGTGCCCGCAGTGGTCTCCTAGGCTTTTCACATGTAGGCGGGCGCACGCCGAGCTCCCCAAAGGGAATTTAGGCGTCTGCGTGGACTTGATGGAAAAAATTCATTACATTTTCTTCATGTTAATACAGTTGTGATAAAAGAGGCTGAATTTGGGTTTTCTGGAGGGAGATGTACGCATAGTGAATGTGTGAATTTTTGAAAGGTCATAAAGGAAAAGGCTCTGTTATCCCTGGGAAACTTGACAACTTGCAGCATCTCAGGGCCAGCTCAGAGCCCTCTGGCAGCGCCGGCCTGGAAGCTCTGGCCCAGCCCCTGGCTGTGTCATGGGATGGTCCTCCACCCGGTGCTAAACATCAGGGGCTCGGCCAGGAGGGGCGCATGCGTTCTCTGGCACTGCCACAGTGCCTGCGCAACACACTTCTCTGTGTGTCTAAGCTTGGTGCACCCCCCCGAAACTCTCTGAGCCATGGGCCCTCAGGCGCAGGGCTGCTGTCCCCCTCCCGCCAGGCAGAGCCTCAGCATGGTGGGCAGAGCTGGGCATCCCAGGCACCATTCCACGCATTGGGAGGTTCAGGCCAGCCCCTAACTCCTCGTCACCTGTTCTTTGCAAGAAAGAAATAAACATATTACAGCCTGAGTCTCAAAACTTGGCTGTAATGGGTATTTGAAAGTTCTGCTTCTGGTTAATGTCAGTTGCATGCCAATAAATCATTATCAATTCCATTTGAGTTGTTCATACGTGGACCTAACTGTCCCGGGGATTGAGATTTCTGTTACCTGGGTCTGCATCATAAAGACATGTACTTTGGGATAGAGAATACGAGGTGGGGCTGCCTGGGACCCTCGTCCTTTCGTTGGGTGAGCTGGTAGAGAGAGAGCAGTGGTCGGCGGGGTGAGCCCGACTGTGTGGGGTGAACGCCGGCTTCCCCGAAGGCGCAGGGCCCCACCTCTGTGCAGAGCTGCTGGCAGATGGTGGAAGTGGCCTGGAGGTGGAATGGAGAATGTTCCAGAACGTCCAGGACCACGGGTGATGGGCTTGGGCCAGCATGCGCCTTCGAGGCCCCGCTCATCCCCTCTCCCCGCGCTTTCCCTCTTGTCCTTGTTCAGTTTCTACGGCACGGGCCTCATCGCCGGCCACGGCTTCACCAGCCCCGAGCGCACCCCCGGGGTCTTCGTCCTGTTCGACGAGGATCGCTTTGGGTTCATCTGGCTGGAGTTGAAGTCCTTCAGCCTATACAGCAGGGTCCAGGCCGCCTTCCGGAATGCGGACGCCCCGTCCCCACAGGCCTTCGAGGAAATGCTCAAGAACATCCAGTCCCTCGCCTCCTGATGGCCCACCGCCCCGCGGCGGGCGGCCCGGGCTGGGAGGGCAGCAGTGTGCGCTCAGGAGACGCGGCCTCTGACCGGAACACCCACCTCCTCGTAGGAGCCTCTGCGCGGCCTCCCCAGATGCTTTCCGTGGACGCCCACATATCTGCCAGTAGCAATGGGAAAGCTGAGCATGTCTGAAACAAACAACAGAACCAGAACAAACCGCCTTAGAGGACGGGCTGCAGGGCACGTAGGTGACTGAACTGGAGAAATTGGCCATTTTCTAGGGAAAACAAAATCCTCCTCCAGGGAGGTTCACAACGCAACAGAGTCTGTTGCCTCCAGCCGATAGAAGGGGTCATGGGTGAGGTGTGTGGGCTCCACCATCCCCTCTGCAGGAAGTGAGCCAGAGGGCCTTGGTGCCTTCGACACAGCCTGGGCAGGTGGGGCACTGTGTGTGGAATAAGGGCTCCAGGGAGTCGGGCTTGGGACCCACTTCTCTACCGACTTGCTTGGATTTTGGACAAAGGCATTTCACCCTGATCTCAGTTTCCAAATCAGTGGAATGGGGCCAGTGATACGGGTCACTAGGGAACGCCACTGCAGGCCTTCCAGCAGCTCGGAGGCCCTGCAAGCACCGCCCGACCCCGGTCCCTGCGGTGCGGTGTGCCTGCCGGCCTCTCTCAGGCTCTAGAGCCTAGACCTTCACTGCAGCAGTTCAGACAGGCATTCACTTAGTTCACGCCTTGCCCCTGCCCCGCACTCACCGGTGTCAGACCCTGAGCTGCAGCCGCTGGTCTCAGAACCAGGACAGGGCACCCTCTGAGATGACCTGCGTCTGTTCCTCCTGCTTGCTTTACACAGGTGCCGCTCTTGAGAGGGGCGAAGCAGCAGAAGGGGTTGTGCCAGGTGAGCGTGACGTCCCTTTGCGGGGGGTGGGGGGGCTTTCTGGACGCTGCACGTAGGGAGCGCACTTTGGAGACCAGGACCCTCAGGGAGCCTCCAGCATGCAGACCCTCGGCGCTGACCCTTCCGCTGGCATCGTCCCTGTGTCACGTTGACCCCTTCATTTGGGGACCCCTGTGAGCTCGCTCTGATCTTGCTGTCTCCTGAAGAGCGGAGCCCCACGTGCCTGTGCACAGACCTGCTGGAGTTCTGTTCAGCCCTCCCTCCAGGCTGCACCTGCCTACCAGGGCGTGTGGCTTCCCGGGGTGGACGGACTCTGTTCCTTCCCAGTTGCTCGTCCTTGTCGGCTGGACTGCGCTGAGCCCTCACACTGGGGGCGGGGGCCCCAGGGAAGGGGCAGCTTTGTGGTGCCTTTATGTAGAGACCAACCTGAGGTGTCCCATGAAACGTGGCCTGTGTCTCGTGATAGCGTTCTCCCTGACCAGCCCTTTTCTAAAACAACAACCCCCACCGCCCCCGCTTCAGCACATTTGGCGACCCTGGCCTTCCTTTGCTCCCAGAATCACAGAAGCAGCAAGCTCTGTGCATGGCCTTGAAGCGCAGGCTGGGCCTCCCCGGAGGCTCCGTGGGGCTGCCCTGGGCACGCCGGGCACTGTCGGCCGTCTCGTCCGAGGCACGTAGGCCCCCCTCCCAGACCCTTCCAGCAGGACCCGGGGTCGGGTGGGAACGTGGTCCCAGCTCCCTCGTCTCTCGAAGGACTGAGCCTCAGAGCCTGAGGCCGCTCCCTCCCTCTCACAACGTGGCTGTTCTTCTCTCGTGCCAAGCATGGCCGTCCCCAACGGTGACGACTGGCCGCAAAGCCTTGAGGACCGTGAAAACGGAGGACAGCTGGGCTAGGCTGTTCCTCTCTAGATTTCATCATTGTTTAAATAAAATCAAGAAAATGCGTATTTTACCCAGAGCCAAGGGACCGTCTCCCTCTGAGGCCCCCAGTGTTGCAAAGCGCACACAGATCGAAGATGAGCACTTCTGATTAAAAACCAGTCTCAAACCAAATGCTGTTCTGCCTCTAGTGTCTGGCCTACGCATGGTTTCCACTAACAGTGACTAAAATAACCCTGGTCTCTTGGCTGCGTTCACGTTGGCCTCTGTGTCTGGTGTCAGGCGGGGCCGCTGGGCCTGTGGGTGGGGTCTGTCTAGCTGGCAGTGGCCGGGGTGACGCCAGGCAGGTCAGCAGCAATGAAGGGTGAGGGCTTGTCATCCGCACAGCCGGTCATGCAGAGGTCTCCCAGTCTGACCCGTGCTCAGCCAGCTCTTGATGTCAGTAGGTGAGGTGTAGGGACAGTGGCGGTTCTGTGCACAAAGCCGGCACTGGCCGCTCCCCTTCCTGGCAGACGGTCAACCAGCTCAGGAGGGGAACTTCCAACCAGTTAACTTGTAGGCGAGGATTCAAAAAGGCTGACGTCGTTGTCCGAGGCCTAAAGGCAACTGGGCTTTTGAAAAAGCAGGTTCCAGTGGTGCACTCGACCCAGGTTAGGGGCTGGCAGCGTCCACGTGGGGCTTGATCTGGGGGTGGTGGGTGGACCTCGGAGGGTCTTTAGATGTTTCCCATGGTTGGCACCGCCTTCACTGCCACTTTGCTGCCGTGAGGTTGGGGAAGGAAGCTCAGGTGCACCTCTGTGTACCTGGGCGGGCTCCACGCTCTGCTAGTCGATTGGAAATGATGTGATTGGAGATTTCAGACACGGGTCCCTGGCGATTTTCCCTGTTGGGGCTGAGCGTTTTTTGGTGTGAGGCTGTGGGAAATGACCTTATTTTTTGGCCGTGGGACGTGGGCCTGGCCCCTCCTCCAATACAGTCCAGCTCACTGTGGCAGGTGCTCACAGCCACAGCCGCCCTGCTCTGCCCCTTGCCCCCTCCTGCCCCGACACCAGGCTGCTCAGTGCCAGGTGCCTGCGTCCCTGGCCAACGCGGAGGGCGGGAGAGTGCACAGCGGTCTAACTAGCTACATTCCCGCTTCCTGCAGAACAAGCGCAGGGGTGCAGTTGTCCTGCCAGACTTTCTAACTGAGTTGTTTCCAGATGACCAGACCCCTCCCTTAGCCAGCTGCCCTCTCGGCCTGACACCTTCAGGGCTGGTTGCAGTGTGCGGGTTGCCCAGGTTGCACAGCTGCTCCTGTGAGGACACTTCAGTGCTTGTGAGCTGAGCTGAAGAGGATCAGAAACCTGCTCAGCCCTTTGTCATTCGGGGAATTTCCTAAGCTCCTTGTGACCACGGTGTCTCGAGTGTAGACTGGGAGCACCTGACTGTGACTCAGTAGCCATGTTGTTTTGCATACTTTCAAGAATGCCTACGGGAATGTTCTCATATAACCCTCACCTGCCTTGAGGATAAGATGACCCAATTCATGGTCCATCCCAGTGTTAACGTAGGCCAACTTCTCTGTCTTTACTTTTGGGAGAAGATCTGAAGTGTAATTTGTATGTTCTCAGAACAATTTAGAGACAGAAGAAAGCCACAATGCCGTCAGTTTGCCTGATGCCGTGCATGGGAACCATACGGAGCGGTGTCGTTTACAGCTGGGTGGCCTGCAGGCCAGCCTTCCATGGGGCCAAGGTGACCAGCAGTGGCACCGGAGGCTCGGACAGAAAGGCAGCCCCTCTTCTGGGTCCTTTCTGTGCTCGCCGGGAGACCAGCCAGAGCACGGGAAGGGATCAGAACATTTTGCTTTTTTAGCTTAATTCAGTACTTTTGGTTGTTGTTTGAGATCATACAGTCCGCTTGGAGAAGAAAAACTTTCATCCTGTGTGATCTTGAAACCCCACCCCGTGAGTGAGAAAGACAAGAGTGGAGATGGAAAGAGTTGTGGTCGCTCTCAGGCATCCGCTCGGGCTTGCCAGGTGCGGCTGGGGCAGGGCCAGGACCCGAGGAAGCAGCTGCCGCGAGCCTGGGCCCCGGCTTGTGACCCGGACACGACAACCATGCGGGGTTGTTTCTCCATAAAGCAGCTTCTGAAATCTTATTGTGTGCTTTGTAATTTATTCCTTTCGGGATGTGGTTCGGATGGAGGCTGGAGCCCTAAGCAACATGGCCTATGGATGTGGACAGGGGACGATCGTGGGAGGGGGCTGCGGGTCGAGGGAGGGGACTGGGGCACGGGTGGGGGGCCTCCCCAGGGGCCTGCGCTTTTCACACTTGATTTTGACAAAATTTTGTTTTTCCCAGTTATGGAACGGAGTGGTGAGTGACCCCCGGGGAACCCAGACAACCGTGGGTCCCTGGATTCCTCCCTTTCACCCAGCGGACATGTGTCCCCCTCCCCAGCAAGGCAGCCCTGAGGGCAGGGCCGAAGTGGGTTTTCTTAGTCTGAAGTCTAAGTAAGTTGCTGTTTCTGAGAACAGAAGGGCAGGATAGATAGGGCAGGGCATGTGCTCAGCGGCTGGGCATACAGCTGAGGAGCTCATTTATGTATTATTTTAACCTGGTTACAAAAGTAATATTCTTGTGAAAAATTCAAATGTTTTTATGTAGGAAGTAAAAGTACCTCATGTTCCCATCCAGCTGGGCCTGGAGCCCTGAGAAGGGTTGGGGCTAGGTCCCCTCCCCCATCCGGGGCGTCGCATCACCCCCATCCCTGCAGGCACCGTGCTCGCCCTTCCCCGCGGCAGGAGGCTGCATTGGTGGCCCTGGGGAGTGTGCTCCCGTCCGGCCCGGCGTCCCTGTGACCGGGTCCCTTTGTAGCCCGCCCTCTAGTGGGCACGTAGAGTCGCTGCACGCTGTGACCCCAGCCAGCAAGGTGAAAACAACAAAGAAAGAAGGTACGCCACTTGGGTAAAGTTTTCAGACCTTTCCCCCCACTTTGACTTGAAAATCCATGAGTGATGGAAGGCGCCTTTCAGGAAACTTGGGGAGGGGAGGGCTGGCAGCTCTGCCCCGCCCTGGGATGAACAGGTGCTTCTCCGGGAGCGGACTCGGAAGGAGGCAGCCGGTCACCCAGGACACCCACGAGGGGCCCTAGAGGCGGACCTGAGAAGCAGACCTGAGGTCCACCCGACGGTCCTGCTCTCGTGGCACGCACACGCACCCTCAGCCTAGGCCGAGCCCCAGACACAAGATCTTTTAGGGGAAACCAGCCCCGCTGCTGCCTAGGCCCCTAGAGCTTCTCAGTCCCCAAGCCCAGCTGCTTGCTTGGGGCGGGGCTTCTCCACCAGTCATGAGGTCTCCACGTTTGGGGCCAGGTGATTCTGTGCTGGGCCACCCCGCTTGCTGTAGCGGCTGAGCTGCATCCCTGGCCTCCCCCATCATGACAACCAAAAACGTCTCCAGATGCGGCCATAGTCCCCTGGGGACTGTCACCTGGTGGAGAACCACTGGGTATGTACCTGCACCTCCATGCCCCAAACAGGGTGCCAAGTGTTGGGGATACAGCAGTGAACGGGTGGCAGGGTCTCAGTCCTGCACAGGTCACAGAACAGAACATCCCCCAAATGGGCTCAGGCAGCCTCCCCTTGACTCTTGGGTGCTGTATCAGGTGATGATCTGTCTCCAGTGCAATGAGGGGTCAAGGCTGAGATGGAAGCTGGTGCAGGTGGTCATGTGGTACCTGGCCTGCAGGGCCCAGATGGTGGGCGAGGTGCTGTGTCCTCACCTATCTCCCTCTCTACCCAGGAGGACGTCACTCCCAGAACCTCAGCAGGGGCCCAGGAACGGGGTGTTTGCAAAGCTCCAGAGCCGTGGGCTCCTCCCTGGTACCGGCCCCGTCCTCGGCACATTTCCCCGGCTCCTGGTGGGCAGGAGTGGGCAACGGCTGTTGTGTCAACAGCAACACTGCCTGCCACTCGAGCTGGCGGCTTGGCTTCCCGAAGGGTGGGTAGGGTGAAGCTCAGCGCCACCAGGTCCTCAGCAGGAGGGAGATGCCTGCCCAGCCCTGGCATGCTGAACTGTGATCTCTGGGGAGAGGGGTTGAGCAGTCGAGTTTTGCAAACCCCCCAAAGGATTCTGATGTTGCACAAATATCTCCTTTTCCAAAATCTTTTGGGAAGAGGATTCCAGAGAAAATACCTCAAGGAACATGATTTTAAACACATAGCTGTTCTTGGCACTGTAGTGGGAATCACTGGACTGTCCTTTTTTATTTCATGGTTAGGTTTTTTGAGTTATAAATTATGTCAATTTTTAGCGTAAGTAAATTTCTTTAAGTTGACCAACACATAGAGCTGTGAACAGGCACCACAGTCGAGATCCAAAATGTTCCATCTTCCTCAGAATCCCTGGTGCTGCCCTTTCATAGCCAGTGCCCCGCTCCGAAACCACTCATCTCTTCTGCATCCCTAGTTTTGCCTTTTTTAGAATGTCAAACTGAATTGCATAGTATGTAGCTCTTTTAGTCTGGTTTCTTTCATCAGCAGTTTCTCAGCCTTTTATTCATTATCATCTCCCTCCAAGGAGCCTTTTTAGACATTTTTTTCCCCTAATACTCCCCCATGACAATTTAACGCCACAGATACAGTTTATATGTCCTGTATGCATTTGTGTGGGTCTGTGTGCGTGTGGGAGCCCAGGTGGATGGCCCCACTGCCATAGAATGTCTCTCCTGTTCCCGGCGTTCCACAGTTCTATTGGAAGGCAAGCTCCCATGGGGCGCCATGGGTGCAGGGAACATGGTGCCGAGGCCTCTCCTAGAGGACACTTCAGTGATCTCGGGGAAGGCGCTAGGACGGGGCCCTTGGTACCTCGGAGGTGGGGGTGAGACAGTGACAGAGGCACTTGAAAACGAACAGCCTCTCCTAGCCTGGTGGCCTGGCTCGGCTGTGCCGTTTCATAGCCCTCTGACAACAGTGAGGAGGAGGATGACAGTGGTCCTGTGTCCCCCAGCAGATTGCAGGAGCTCGCAGTGAAGAAGGGAAGGGAAGCCGAGACGCTGATGTCACAGCCACCGAAGAGAGAAGTCTAGGTGTCTCGGTCAGTGAGGATGACGATGAAGCCTATGGTCCTACGAGGAAAGGGTAAGGTTTGGGGCAGCAGAGTTGACATCATGCTGTCCACCGGTGGGAACCTGTCACATCATGCAGGGCCCCCATCCGGGTAAAAAGTGAGTCCTGTGTCCAGGGCCATGACGACAGTGGCACCTGGTGTGATCTTGACCAAAACCGCTGTGCGGCTTGGGCTGGGAAGACACTTGAGTGCTCAACGTCAGAGAGACCCAAAAAGTTATGAGACATGAGAACTTAAGAATTACAGTTCCTATTTAGATTTTATTTGAAAATCATGATTTCAGTTAATCTGTAGGATTTAGGTTTGTGGAACTCCTATGCCTGTCACAGGTCAGTTAGGCAAGGCTATCTTGAAATAAGCCAACCTCAAAACAAAAGCACAACTTTTTGGTTCTTTTCTGGGTTACCAGTAATACGTACTTTTTTTTTTTTTTTGCGGTTTGCGGGCCTCTCACTGTCGTGGCCTCTCCCGTTGCAGAGCACAGGCTCCGGACGCGCAGGCTCAGCAGCCATGGCTCACGGGCCCAGCCGCTCCGTGGCATGTGGGATCCTCCCGGGACCGGGGCACGAACCCGTGTCCCCTGCATTGGCAGGCGGACTCTCAACCACTGCGCCACCCGGGAAGCCCCAATACATACTTTTTAAGGAACGTTCTCGAAGACACAGATATAGACACGTGTGAGAGTGGGAAGTGGCTGTCCTCCAGATGCTGGACGAGCCAGCACTGTGTGTGTGTGTTTTTGTCTGTGTCCTCTAGTGGACATAAGCTCTCACTCTCTTGGGTGTATACCCGGGGGGGGGGGGGGGGGCGGGGAACTGCTTGGCCATAGGGTATTCACACGTTTAGGCTTTGTAAATACTGCCCAACAGTTTGCCTATATGGTTGTATCCATTTTGTGAGTAATGTATGAGGGTTCCAGCTGCCACATCCTCTACAAACTTGGTACCGTAAGTCCTTTTAACTATTTTTGGTGGGGATGGGGACGGTGATGAGTCACTCTTGACATGAGATGGCAAGTCCAAGGGGTGAGGGCCAGAGTTTCTAGGGGGGCACAAACCTGTCTTCTATGCTACCACGATGTTCCAGTGGGCTCAGGAGGAGAATGCAAGGAAGCCAAGGGCCCTCCAAGGCTGGCAGAGACAAGACAGCCATAAATAAAATTCTAGGCTAATGGTGAGATTCCTGGATAATTTTGTCATTAGCTATTAAGAGACCAGTGGTGACATTACTTATAGACACACATGCGGTGGGGGGGGGGGGGGGTGGTGTCTGAAATAATTAGCAGCTAATATGGTGGGGTGCTGCCCAGTCAGCATCGGTGTTGGCCCGGAGAGCCTGCGTGGGGGTACTGGCTGGAAGCTCAGCCCTGTTTACACTTCATGAACTTACCAGTTAATAAAGGAGCCAAGAATCCTGAGCAGTGCCTGGGAACTCCTGTTTGTCCATGGCTAGAACGCAGCACGTGGAGATGTGCCCCCCCCCAAAAAAAAGAAAAAAAGCAAAACAAACACTGAGAAGTCTGTTTCCAAGAAATACTTTTTTTTTTTTGCCCCACGGTGTGGCTCGCTGGATCTCAGTTCCCCGATCAGGGATTGAAGCCGGGCCAAGGCATTGAAAGCTCGGAATCCTAACCACTAGGTCAGCAGGGAACTCCCATGCTTCCAAGAAATACAAATCTGATCTTGTGATAAAGATCACAGAGAGGCAGAAAACATTCAATTTTACTAAAATGTGAAGACAAGCATCGTGTCTTCATTTCGGAAACTGCCTAGAGCACACACGTGCGAGGGGGAGGAAGGAGAGATCAACGGGTAGAGAAACGGGCCGAGCGTTCAGAACCGCACGGCATCTCTGGATGTCAGTTGTTTTGAATTCCACGGCCTTCGAATCCCCAGGTTGCTTAAGAAACACACATTCTCTAAAGTCACAATTTGAGCCCGATTCAGCCAGTGACTTGCGGGGCGCCCGGTTAAATCTGAATGTCAGAAAAACAACGACTTCAACTACAAGTACGTCCCGGGTCCTGCGTGGGACACACTCCTACCGAGATGCTCCCCGGTATTCGGAATAGGCCCTGGGCCGGCACCGCGCCCCTGTGGCCTCGGGGGGCGGGTCCCACCTCTTTCTCTCCTTCCAGGGGACAGAGACCCCGGCTAGTGTGCCCCGCGGCCCCGCAGGCCCGTCCTTCGGAAATGGTGAGTGGGCATTCCCGGGAGTGAGGGGGTGGTTCTTCCGGGGCCGACGCCCATCCAGGCCAGGCCGGGTCCACAACCGACACGCGGTCAACCGCGCCGGCCCGACCTCCGCTCAGTCCCCGAGCGGAGCCCCGCCCCGCCCCGCCCCGCCCCGCCCCGCCCCGCCGACCTCGCCCTGCTGACCCCGAGGCCCGTGGCGCCAGGGCCCAATCAGCTGCCAGGTAAGTGCCTAGAAGGTAGCGTCTGATTGGCTGAATGAGGGCCAGTCAGCGGCGTGCGCAGAGGGCCGTCGCCGGAAGAGCCTGGCCTCTGAGGGGCGGGGGGGCGGAAGAGGCGGGACCTTGGAGGTCGGAGGAGGCCCCGGGGAGGGACAGGGCGCAGGGAGGAGGACGGTCTGAGGGAGGAGTGACACGCCTGGGCCAGTCCCCGCTTTCGTCACCGCCGTCATCATGAGCTTCGTCACCCCCCTCTCCACGACTTAGAGTCGCGGCGGGCACTTCCGGGAGCCCTCGGGTGTCCGTTCGGTCTGTCAGCGCGCACTCACCCCGAGCGCGTCATGACAGGCAAGTGATCCCTCAGTCCTAAACTCTGGGCCACCACTCCACACCTGGGGGCCCGGCACCCGAGCCACCTGAGGGAACCCGGACCCCGAGTCACCCGGGGAAGCCGGACCCCGAGTCACCTGAGGGAAGCCGGACCCCGAGTCACCTGAGGGAACCCGGACCCCGAGTCACCCGGGGAACCCGGACCCCGAGTCACCCGGGGAAGCCGGACCCCGAGTCACCTGAGGGAAGCCGGACCCCGAGTCACCCGGGGAACCCGGACCCCGAGTCACCTGAGGGAAGCCGGACCCCGAGTCACCTGAGGGAACCCGGACCCCGAGTCACCTGGGGAACCCGGACCCCGAGTCACCTGGGGAACTCGGACCCCGAGTCACCTGAGGAACCCGGACCCCTGGTCACCTGAGGGAACCCGGACCCCGAGTCACCTGGGGAACCCGGACCCCGAGTCACCTGGGGAAGCCGGACCCCGAGTCACCTGAGGGAACCCGGACCCCGAGTCACCCGGGGAAGCCCCAGCACCCCGAAATCACCCTGTCCCGTAGAAGCTTGTACCAGGTAGGCAGGACAGACGCCATACCTACATCATGTAAGCCCGGAAGGGCAATTCAGCGTTTCACCTGAGGTGGTCAGGAATGGATGTGTCCAGATGCTCAAGGACGGTGGTCAAGGACTGTTTCTCTCCATCTTCGGCTTTGCTTTCTTCCCCTCCTGGAGGCAAAATGACCACCAAGACGTCCGGAGGCTTACGGCCTCAACAGAAAAGGACATTCCCTTTCCCAGTAATTTTAACAAAGTCCCAGAATGGGTTTCATTGGGTTGACTTGGGTTATAATACAATTCTGAGGCAGCCTCTGAAACTAGCTGGCTTCACCTTCTTGGCTGGGGTTGTGGCCCCCCGCAAGGAAACAGCAATGCTGTCATGAGCGTTTGGGGGCTTGGGTGCTGTGCAGGGCAGCATCCCACATCCTGTGTTGTCAAGGATCAGCTGGGGCAGTTGAGCTCAGTGACCTGAAGCTATTGCTGCAGTGAGATAGCAATAATGGTGATTACGATGATGATCTCACTCTTACCATTTCCATGTTATACATCGCTCTCAGGGAAGCTGGTCTTCGCTTTGTGTTGGCTTTATGCCCACTGGACACTCTCCATACAGTGGCCAACATTCTAGCAACTTGTTTTGGGGAGAATGGGAAGAGTAGCAGAGTCTATGCAGCCCCAAATGCTTTGTCGTCCCAGAGACAAAGCACCCAGGTTTTTATACTGCAAGGAATTTCCTTAGATGTAGAGCTTTGACGATATTGTCCTTCAGTATTCCAAGTATGCTCAGGGTGTCTGTTAAAGCATCATATGTGTTGTGGTTGGCAGCTCCACGTCCTGGAAAATTCTCACCAGGTTGGAATGTTCCTGTCTTTCCCAAAGGGCCTAGCACGGGTTTAGCTCTAGAGTGCCTGAAGCACATAGGTTTGGGGATGTAGGATTCCACAGTAGCTTGACGTCTGGGAACCCCCAGACCTTAGCATGTGAGTGTGCACATACCTGCTTCTATTGTCACCCCCTGCACCCTCTTAGGCTCAGAATGATAACCGCTTCCACTCCTGGGGTTTAATGGTATGAGCCAAGCTGGCCCAGGCCCTCACCCTAGTACTCCTGCTCCCAATTTACACAAAGCCCAGAACTTTCTAAGCCTTCCTGTTCTTTTCTAGGGAAAGAAGCACATTTCAAACTTTTGGGGAAGAAGTGTGTTCCATAGATCATTCGGTAAGGAAAGCAAATCTCAAGTACTTTGCCCCAACTCTGACACGCCCCTGTGGGGTGGGGAGAGCAGAGAATGTGGGTCCAGAAGCAGCATCTCACGCGAGGGTGTGTCAGGGGAGTCCGTGGTTTCAGGGACCATGCAAGCCCCCAAATCTCTATGTAGGGTCACCCACTGCCTCCCCCACCGCTCAATTCTTCATGACAGGGATTCAGGAGGCCTGGGAGAACCAATGTTGCCCCTTAAAGTATCTGCTCTGGGCATCAGCTCCATCTGCCCCTGGAGAGGATGACTTTTCCTCTGCTCCTGCCTGTGGGTGTGGTGGGGTCACATGGGATGGTTGTGGAAGCCTTTGCAAACATAAAGCACTGTGTGCAGATTGACATGGATTACCACAAAAAGAGCAATCATTCCCCCCCAACCCCTGCTAGGGTTGGTTGTACTTCCCCATTTTTAGGGGGGAAATCCAAGACTTGCTCATGGTAATGTGGCTGTAAGTGGTTGCACATCCCAGCATACCTGGTCTGCAGGCTCTGGTGGTCCCCCTCTAAGTGACTTTGGAGGGCCTCAGGGCAGGCCGAGATAGCCTGCCTCTTTGTGAGCTTCGGGAGCTGAGGCTCCTGTCCCTGCGCCTGCCCCTGGATGCCCTGTCTTGACCTTGCTCCCTCTGAGCATGGATTTACTATTTCAGAGAGTACCTTGACTCACATCACTAATGCAGCATCACATTCAATTCTCTTTTTTCTGCCTCTTGTTCAGATGTGCCCTGTCCCCAGCTCTGTTCACCGAGAGCCCATCTGCTGTGAGTGCCAGGCCAAATTTGGGGGCCGCCTGCCGGTGCGCAGGGCTGAGGCAGTGCTGCCTTACTGGGTCCCTCTGTCCTTGAGACCCCGAAAGCAGGTAGGTGACTTGAATCAGGGGTTCAGATTTATGGAGATACGATTGGCATATGATAAATGGCACATATGTAAAATGTAGTGTTTGATAAATCGTGACATATGCACACATCTGTGAAACCACCACTACAATTGTGACGATGTACAGTCATCTCTAGGCATTCAAAGGGGATTGGTTCCAGGACCCCTGTGGATATCAAAATCCAGGGTGCTCAAGTCCCTTGTATAAAATGGAGTAGTGCGGTACATGTACGCAACCCTAAAAGGTTTCCTTGTGCCCTTTTGAAATTCCACTCAACCCTCTCTTCCTCAGGCTACCGTGGGTCTGTTTCTGTCACTAGAGATTCATTTGCATTTCCTTGAATGTTATATAAATGGAAGGCAGCTATGCTCACCACTGTCCACCAACTCACACTATATAAATGGAATCATCTAGTATGTACTCTTTTTGTCTGGCTTCTTTTACTCAGCATAATTATTTTTCAGATTCATCCACGTGGTTGTGTGCATTGATAGTTCATTACTTTTTACTGCTGAGTAGTATCGTTATACGGATAGACCACAGTTTATCCATTCATCCAGTGAAGGGTGTGTGGATCATTTCCAGCTTTTTCTGTTTTGTCCAACAAATAAAACTGCTGTGAACATTTGTGTACAAGTCTTTGTGTGAACATGCCTTCATTTTTCTTGGGCAAGTACCTAGGAAAGGCATTGCTGCATCATATGGTAGGTATCTGTTTAACTTTTTAAGAAACTGTCAACTGTATTCCAAAGTGGTTGTACCATTTCACAGTCTCTCCAACAATGTATAAAGTTCCGGTTCCTTCACATCTTCACTAACACTTGGTTTGGTCAGTCTTAAATTTTGGCCATCTTAATAGGTGTGTATCTCATTGTGTGTGTGTGTTTTTTTCTGGCCGCACAGCTTGCGGGGTCTCAGTTCCCCGATCAGGGATTGAACCCATACCCTTGGCAGTGAAAACGCGGAGTCCCCACCACTGGACCACCAGGGAATTCCCTCTCATTGGGGTTTTAACTTGTATTTCCACAGTGACTCATGATGTTGAGCATCTCGTCATATATTTTTGCCATCTGCATATCTTACTTGATATGTCTTTTTTGCCCCTTTAAAAAACTTGGGTTGCTTTTTTTAGATTAGTGAGTTTTGAGAGTTTTTTATATATCTGAATACAAGTTCTTTACCAGATATTTAATTTGCAAGTGTTTTTTCCACGTCTTTGGCTTGTCTTTTAATCCTCTTATCACTATCTTTCAAAGGGCAGAAGTTTTAAATTTTGATGAAGTCCAATTTATCAATTTAATCTTTCCTGGATCTTGTTTAGGTGTGCCTGTCCCCAGCACAACATGGATCATGCTTTCTATGCATTTCTAAGAAAGCTTTGCCAACCCAAGGTCAGAAAGGTTTCTTCTATGCCTTCTTCTCGAATTTTTATAGTTTACTGTTTATATTTAGGTCTGTGGTCCATTTTAAGTCAGTTTTTGTATATGGCATGAGGTATGGACTGAAGTTCATTTTTTGTACATGGATGTCCAGTTGTTCTAATACCACGTATCATAAAGCTCATCCTTTCTCCACTGACTTGCCTTTACACCTTTGTCAAAAACCAATTGTCCATATACACGTGGGTCTGTTTCTGTTGCGGTATTCTGTTCGCTGATCTGATTGTCTATCCTCATACCAGTACTACACTAACTTGATTACTGTGGCTTTATAATTATAAAAAGTCTGGAAATCAGGTAGTGTTAGCTCTCCAACATTGTTTTTCTTTTTCACAGTTGGTTATTGTAGGCTCTTGGCATTTCCACTTGAATTTTAGAATCAGTTTGTCAATTTTTTACAAAAATGTCCTACTGGGATTTTGATTGGGATTGTCTGTAGATCAGTTTGAAGAAATTGTCTTCTTAGCCATATTGAGTCTTCTGATCCATGAACATGGTAATTTCTATATTTATTTAGGTTTCTTTAATATTTCTCAGCAGTATTCTGCAGTTCTTAGTGTACAGGTCTTGCACATCTTTTGTCAGTTTTATTTATAAGTATTTCATATTTTTGATGACATTGTTCTTAAAAGTCAGTTTATGTTTGCTCATTGCTAATATTTAGAAATACCATTTATTTTTGTATTTTGATCTTGTATCCCACAATATTGTTAAACTCATTCTGGTAGCTGTTTTTGTAGATTCCATCAGAATTTCTGCATGGATGATTATGTTATTTCCAGATTGAGATGGTTTTATTTCTTCCTTTCCAATCTGTATGCCTTTTATTTATTTTTCTTGTCTGATACACGATAGAACTTCTAGTAAACTATTGAAGTGGAGTGGGGAAGACAGACATCCTTTTTTTCCCCTGATCTTAGAGGATACGTTTGAGTTTTCACCATTAAGTATGATGTTAGCTGTGAGTTTGGATGCCCTTTATCAGGTGAGGAAGTTCCCTTCTATTGCTAGTTTGCTGAGAGCTTTTACAGAAATGAGCGTTGGATTTTGCCTGTGTCTATTGAAGTCGTTTTATAGTTTTCCTTTAAGGGTTTGTTAATGTGATGAATTACATTGATTGGTTTTCAAAAGTTAAACCAACCTTTCAAACCCATTTAATTATGATGTATTAATCCTGGCATCGTAGAGTCAGTTGGGAAGTATTCTTTCATTTTCAGGAAGACTTTGTGTAGGATTGGTATTATTTCTTCATTGTGTGTTTGGTAGAATTTGCTGGTGAAGCCACGTGGGCCTATAGCTTCCTTTGTGGGGAGGTTTTCAAGTACAAATGTAATTTCTGTCGTAGATACAGAGCTATTTAGTTTATCTATTTCTTCATGAGTGAGCTTTAGTAGTTTATACCTTTCAAGGACTTTGTCCATTATATCAGTGTTGTTGAATTGATTGGCATAATGTTGTTCATAATATTTCCTTATTGCCCTTTTAATATCAGTAGACTCTGTAGTGATTGTAGAATGTGGAATCTCTCGTTTCTTGTTTTTTAATAGACTCTCAAAGGGGTCAGTGTATCAAGATGACTAAGTCATATTGTTCTAGGCAGAGGTGATAGCCTCAGTCCCTCCTGTTGGTCATTGTATCATTTGAAAGTTGGGCAGAGTAAGTATTATCATCTCCCTTTGGCAGATGGGCAAACTGAGGTCCAGAGAGGGACGGGGGCTTGTCCAAGATCACCCACTCAGTCCATAGCAGATCAGGGATTAGAATCTAGGTCTCTGGCTCGGATTCCAGCACTCTCCCCACTGAGTTTTGTTGCTGGGTGTCAGGGGTAAGGGTGGAAGGAATATAGAAGTCAAGGTGCCCAGCACATCTCACCAGGGTGACTGCCCAGCCTCCCAGCTGGTCTCCTTGCCTACATCCTTTCTAACTCTGACTGTCCATTTTCTGATCTGTAGCTGGTGAGCTTTTAAAACCATATATCTGGTCCTGTCACTACCCCGTGGAGACCCATTTCCCTCAGAATATGGACCAAACTCCCTGACACAACTCTTGGGGTCCTTCTTGACCTTGCCCCTGCCTGGATATCCAGTCCCCTTTCCGCTTGCTCCTCAGGCTCCTGTTCCATCAGCAGGGAAGTATTAGGTGCAAGAAACAGAAAACTGACCCACAGTGGGTTCAACCAGGGTCTTTGGTAGAGAGAGGGTTCTTCTAGGATTGGTTTTTTGGCTTTATGATGTCTTCAGGGACCCAGATTCTCTTCATCCTTCCACTCAGAGTGTTTGTGCTGTCATTTCTAGTGTTTTTAGATGGTGGCCACGGGTCTGTTTTACACTGTGTTACACATGGCAGAAAGTGAGTCTTTCGGAGTCTTCCAAAGGCTTACTCTCCCACTCTCTCTTTCTTCTCAGGTATAAAACATTCTCAGAAGCCCCGGTTGACTCTCCCCCCCAACCCCACAACCAAGACTCTTTGCTGGCAAAGTGGAACAGGCTGATCCCTGGGGCCTGGCCGCTTTGCCCCATGAACAAAATCGGTTTCTTTTTAATTTATTTATATTTTATTCATTTATTTTTGGCTGCATTGGGTCTTTGTTGCTGCACACGTGCTTTCTCTAGTTGCGGCGAGCAGGGGCTACTCTTCCTTGCGGTACGCAGGCTTCTCATTGTGGTGGCTTCTCTTGTTGCGGAGCACGGGCTCTAGGCGCGCCAGCTTCAGTAGTTGTGGCTCGTGGGCTCTAGAGCGCAGGCTCAGTAGTTGTAGTGCACGGGCTTAGTTGCTTTGCGGCACGTGGGATCTTCCCAGACCGGGGCTCAAACCCGTATCCCCTGCATTGGCAGGCAGATTCTCAACCACTGCGCCACCAGGGAAGCACCCCCCACCACCTTTTAAAAAAATGTAAATGGTAGCATACGGTGCTGCATTTCCCACTTAATATCGTGTCTCTATGCTTATTCTGTGTCAGGACAGACAGGTCTGCCTCATTCTTTCCAAAGGCCACCCATTCTCTCTGTTCCCACGTCCATTATTTATTGTCCCTTATTATAGGCATTCAGGCTATTTGGTCACTACAGCCAGTGCTGTACTGAGTGTTCTTGAGCAAATGCTCATGTGTCCTCCTGGGATACAGTCCCAGGAGTGCAATTGCTGGACCAAAGACTATCCATTTTAGACTCTGACCAATGTTGTCAGGATTCTGGCAGAGCCCTCTCTCTAGCCGAGAATGCTGAGGCTCAGAGAGGCTAAACGTTGTGCCTAAGGGTTGTTCCTGGAGGCTGCCAGGCTCAGGACAGAGCCAGGCCTCCCAACTCCCATCCATGTGTCCCGCCACAGTACCACACAGATGCCCCACTGCAGAGATGCAGGTGGTGGGTCGTGAGGGTGCCAGCCACTCCTGGGAATATCATGGACTGGGGACCTGTTCCCTCAGCTGGGCTGTTGGGGTGTGCTGTGGGCGGGGCATAGGAGAGGCGCTCTCCAGGGCCCTGTCCCCGAGGCTGAGGTTGTCTGGGGCGTGGCTCTACCCCGCTTTGGACCTTCTCTTCCCTTCCTCTGTTAGATCCAAAAGATGGTCTGGTTTTACGTCCCCCAAACCACCAAGGCATGCCCCTGCCCATGCCACCACTTTGGGGGCCGCCTCCCGCTGCCTCGGGATCAGGCTGTGATGCCCTACTAGGTGCCCCAGGTCCTGAGGTCTCACAAGAAGGTAAGAGGGAGGCTCGCATGGCAGCGAGGCCTGAAAGTGAGAGGCAGGCTAAGGAGGGACCCAGAGATGAGGGAAAGGGTGCTGGGTTCTTTCCCCACAGTCGTCTCCATTGATGTCTGGGGGCCCTCTGGAAGCCGTGGCCTAGGGCAGCAGAGTGCAGGAGGCAAGTGGTACTCAGGGCAGGCCCAGGCCAGGTGTCCTGGTGGTGTTGGGAAGGGTGGGGTGCACTGCTTTCTGATGAGGGTGCCCACTGCTGCTGTCACCTTTCCGGCCATGTCTTCTGTCCCCTTCTCCTCTCCTGCCTTCTCCTCCCTCTTCCCTCTTCTCCACCTCCCTCACCTCCCTCCCTCTTCCTTCCCACCCCTCCTCCCTCTCCTTGCCTCCTCTCCCCCTCAGCTCTCTCCGCCTGTCTGAGCATTCTGCACTTGTAGCCCCAGCCTGGCAGGCCTGGAGGGAGGGTGCTGGGGAAGGACCACTGCTCGAGTGTCTGTCCTTGCTCTTTGGCTCTGTCTGGTACCTCCACAGCTCTGGGTTCCAGGCCAGCAACTGTGGTGGGAGGTGGTCAGCCAGGTCCAGCCCAACTCAGCTCCAGGGCCACTTCTCTCCCTTGCTTTCTGAGCAAGCTTTTCTGGAGTTAGAGGCTTCCTTCTGCCTTCACCCACATTTCAGCTGCTGGTTTTCTGTCATCAAGTAGCATACTGCCCCCAGAATTAAGACCCAGAGGCTTTTTAAAAGGAGAACACAACTTGCATTCTGAGCTGGCCATGGACCCCTTCCAGGGGGTTTCCAGGCCAAATCACTGGGACCCCTTCTTGGTGGATCACTGGGGCTGACAACGCTTGCCCACATCCTTATCTTTTATCTTCGGTGGTGAAAAGGCAGCAGAGTTTTAAAAGCATCCCAGGTAACTCATTGCTCACATGTCTCATCCCTTCCCTGTCCCCAGGGAAGGCGGGGGTCTCATGAACATCATGATGGGGTGGGGGAGACTTCTGTCATCCCCAGATGGGTGTAACACAAAGAAGACCACAGACTGGCGCACACATCACTTCTCCCACCCCTACCCTCACCAGGCATCACTAATCATCCCCCATGGTTTCCCAGTGAACCTAGAGAAGACTCAGACTCTACCAGTTATCAACATTGGCTCTCAGGAAGAAACCAATTTGCAACCTGGGGTTAGGTGGTATCTGAAGTGTTTTTTAAGCTCTACTCTTCTATAATTCATGATATGGTATGTGTATGTATGTGTTGTGTATAAATATGTATTTATGATATAGTATATATGTTTGTATGTTGATGTATTCCTACTTTCATATATTCATGACACGTTATATGTTCATGGCACCACATTTATGCATATATTAATCATACAGTATATTCATACGTTCATATGTTCATGACAGGCATAGCACATACTTGCATGTTCATATGTTCACAGTGCAGTGTAGTCATGACAAGGTGTGTTCGCATATCCATATATCTGCGGCGTGATGTATGCATGTACTCACGTGCTCAGTCATGGTGCACCAGGAGGTGGTGTCTCCACCCGCACCTTTACTTTCTTTGTCTCTAAAATGAGCGGAGGTGCTCTCCCTTGCAGATAGCCGACACGTGTGCTTTCTCTGCATTGCATGTGAGCAAAGGAGTGGACGATTTGTTGGCTCAGATCACACCCTCCCCTTTTCGTGCTGGGGCCAGAGGGCATAGTGAGTCCCCTTGATGGACTCTGTGAAGGAGGGACTGGACGGGTACCGAGAGGTTGGATGTCTGACATGGGGTTCCTGTGATGTGCAGGTGATTTGAGAGGCCCGCCCAGGGGCACTCAGCTAAGGGGGAGAGTGCTTGGGAAACGAGCAGCCACTATCCCACACGCCTACCTCTTCATGCAGAAGATACCTAGTTTTTTCTTGATTATAAAAGCACAGTTAGGAGGAGCACGAATTGTCACGGCCTTTGGCGGGAGGTTTGGAGGTATCTATCAAATTTTATAACGTGCACAATCTTTAATCCAACAAGCCCACATCTGGGTAATATGTGTAGACACTCCACGCACGTCTGTCTGCGGCAGTGATTTCCTTGGCAAAAAACTGGAAGCAACCTAAGTGTCTCTCAGTTGGAGGATGGACATGAATGGGGGTGCATTTGAAATGTGGCACCAGCTGCCTAGAGTTCGCAACTGTTAGGGATGATGAAATGGACTCCCACGCACATTGCAGTGTAGGAAAAGAAGTCATTGTAGCCCAGGCAATAGGACTCCATTAATGTCAGTTTTAAAAATGAAAGCTCTGATTGTGCTTAGGTGAAGGCTGTTATCATTTGCCTCAGCTGACAGTCACAGGTAACCCCTGTGGGTGGGGAAGGGGGCAGGTCAGGCCCAGCAAAGAGAGGCTCTTGGTGGGGTGCATGATGAGCAAAACAGGTAGCAATACGTTGCCTCAAGCTTCAGGTGGAAGAGCCAGAAATCACTTTATCAAAAACAAAAAACAAACAAAAACGAAAAAACAAAAAACAGGCAGGAGAACGAGAACCACCTGAGAAAGTACTCTTCTCACCGTATAATCACCGATTTATGGGCTTATTTTTATTGGTTGTTTTTGGCTTTGAACACTCTGCATCTTTAAGAAAGTCCAAAAGTTCAGTCAGTTTATTGTTGAATAATGCATCCACTGATACGTTGTTAAAAACCAGTATTAATTTTTACTCCAGCCATTGTTTTATAGTTCAGGTGATTTATGTTAATGTTTCAAGCCTCAAACCCATTCAAGCCAGAAGGTGTTCATAGGACGGGAGTGAGAGAGCGAGTCTCACTACTGCCAGGAAGATAGGGATCCTTCTTTCCTTGAGCTGAGCTTTGTACAGAGTGATTAAAAGCATGGGATGGTTCCCTTGGCCTCAAATCCAGCTGATTTCCATTTTAAAGAGAAAATCTGTGTTTCTGATCTTGTATTTTCCTTGTAAATAGAGGGCTCATGTGCTTTTCCTCTTTATGCTTTTGTGGTAGAATTTTTTATAAGGAAAATATACTTTATATTGAGCGCATTTTATATTAGTATAATTAGAGTGTACATTTTATAGTAGTAACATATTAATAGTGTAATAAAGTAAATAAGAGATATAACATCAAGAGGGTCACATGTGACAAAAGCAGGTCTTGAAAAAGCTAAAGAGCATCAAGGAGATGGAGATGTTTGAATTCTGTTTGTGGATGTGGTTGTTGTTAACTTCTTATTATGGGAAATTTCAAATACTCCACTAAAGCCCAAGTTCCCGTCTCTCATCTATAGCCATGATCAGCTCCTGGTAGATGTGGTTTCATATGGGCTTCACCCACTCCATCGCCACCTCCAAAAAAAAAAAAAAAATGAAAAAAATGAAAAAGAAAAAGATTAATGTGGAGCATATCCCAGCTAACTACCATATCATTTCATTCATAAATATTTCAGTAGGCAGCTCTAAAAGATAAAGACTCCGAAAACACAGCCACGAGGCCCCGCAATCACCCTAGAAACAAACAAACAGCAGTGCTCTCTTCATCTCAGTGGGCACACCCCTGGGCTGTGACCTGCCTCGTTGGGACACCTGGTTTCCTTGCCCTGGGTTCCAGAGGGCTCTCTCATGGGTGCAGACTTGAGAGCATCCTGTCCCCACACCCCGCTGAGGCCTGACTCTCTTTCTCTGCCTAGAAGTCCCCCTGGACGTGCGCTCTGGGTACAAGCGCTGGAGAATCTGTGATGGTGAAGGGCGCCGTCTCCTCAAGTGGCAGCAGCTCCAGGCCCTTCACCAGGCTGCGCCGCTGTCCCCAGGGCAGCCAGCAAGCCTCCCGGCCCCCCTCCTGCCCCTCAGCCTCAGCCTCCTGATCGTCCTCCAGGCCCTACTGAGTGTCCTCGTGGCCCTCCGGTGAGCGGGTGCGGTGGGGCAGTGGTGGCCTTGGGCTCATCTCACTCCCAGGGTTTAGTGGAGCTGGGGATGTGGGAGAACTCGGTTGTCGCTCAGCAGAGGGTGAGAGATGAGCGCGGCCGTGATTCCCGTCATGCTGTTACCGTTGTCTGGGCTCTTGCGCACACCTGACGCAGGTATCTTCTTCCGGAAAATGCAAGGGAAGAGCAGTCCAGATACGCCAGGGCCAGGGCTGGTGGTGGGGAGGTGGGGTGTCTTGGGACCACCCACTTTTCTTTCCTCCACTCTTCCCTGTTCCCAAGTTCCCAAATTCCCCTGCCCCCAAAAGACCATTGGTTCCAGTTTCTGCAGATTTCTGTTGTGTTGGGGTTGGAAGTGGATTTTAAGCCAGCTCGACTAGCCAGCCTTCTGAGGTCTGAGCGCATCGCACCCTCGGGGGACCTGCTGCCTCTCCCCTCTCCCCCAGCCCAGCCCCAACCATCAAGGCTCCATATTGAAAAGCCCTTTCTCTGGCCTCGGACCCACTGTCCTTGCCCAGGCCTGTGTTTCTCACCTGGAACCCCACTCAGTCCCCCGCCACCACCCAGGAAGCCTCCAGGGCGACTTCAGTTTCAAGACAGGGTGCCCCCTTACCTGGTTGTTTGCTTTAGTTTTCTTGGAAAAAGCTCTCCTCCTCCGTCTCTAAACTCCGCTGCCCCAGTTTACCCATCTCCCCAACCATTACCCCCATCCACCCCCTTCTTTCTGTTTCTTTTATCACACCTGTATGTAAATACGTGCAAACACACACACATAGGTATGTAAATATGCAAATACATATCAACATGTAAATGTGCACAATTAGAATTTACATATATTGACTTGTTTGCTTTTTGTCTGTCTCCTCCACACAGTTGTAAGGGGAATGTTCTAGAAAGTGTCCAGTATCTGAAAACAGTTTCAGATGTCTTCTGCCCAGTTTTCTAGTTGTTCAGACGGGAAGGTAGCCCTGTCTTTGTCCCACCATCTTGTCTGGAAGTGGAAGTTCCTCTCTCAGCATCCTGCCTGTCCACTCTCCTAGTATTGGGCACTCCCTGCGGTCACATATGATGTTGTGATGCACATCTGCGTACAAGTGCCTATATGGACCTGGGTTGCAACTTCTCTAGGGCGAGTGCCCCCAGGAAGGGGCCGGGGGGGGTCCGTCAGCTTTGCGTGATCTGTGAACCTTAGTGGGGCAGCATTGTGAGATTTCCTTCTTTTTTTTTTTTTTAAGTTTCATCTTTCTGTCTGTGTTTGCCATCTCGATGTCAAATTTAGTTGGACTCCCTGGTTCCCACTCTGGGAAGAGCAAAGAAAGAAACTTGTCTTTAGATGGTCTGTGTTAAGTAGTTGGTCCAGGTGGGCCAAAGGAAAATTGCTAATGCTTTTATAAGACGTGTTTGCTTCAGAGCCAGGATCTTAGGGCAGAGGTCAGGCACCAATCACCTGTTTAGGAGAAATATCTTACCTGCCTGAGGTGTATGTGGGGTGCCCTGTGAGATCCCCCAAAGCACACGCCCAGCCTATCTCAGGAGAGGCTGCTGGCCCATCTGCTGGCCTGGCAGAGACTTGCTAGAACTTCAGAGACCTCAGGAGATCAGGTGAGCTCTGAACTGCCCGACAGGGAGCCCTGAAGAGTAGTGATGAGTCAAGCACTTGCCTTTGTGGCTGGACTTGCCGTAGCCTTCGTTTTATTTGATTCCTTCCACAGTTCTGCAAAGCTGGGATTCTCCTCGGAGTTCCAGAAGGGAGAGTGGGCTCTGGGGGTTGAGTGCGTCGCCTCAGGTCCCACAGCTGGAAAGTGAGCCAGCCAAGGCTGCACCCTGTTTTCTGCCTGGGCTCCTCAGGGACCAAGCGTACATCCCGCTCTGTGGTGGGGTTTCCTTCACCCTCCACCCCTCGGAGGTTCCCCAACCAGGCCCTGCAAGGGCAATGTGGTTTCAGTTTGGGGGGCAGTTCCTAGTAATTGCCTTTCTCTTTGCTTTCTAGCCAGTTGGTTTAGGTTTGAAGTTGGAATCAACAGCTACTGTCAAGAACATCAACACAAATGTTAGTCATACTCAAGGTCTTTAACGAAAGCCATCACATCAGGAAGAGTCTGTAATAGCCACTGTTTTCTCAGATCATATAATTCACATCCAAGAGTCAATCCAAATTATTTATCATCAGGTGATTCTTAGTTGTAGTGGAGTTGTGTGAATGCGGGTGGGATTCCATTATGAATACAGTCAATAAATGTTACTTGTGAAACTCTTAAAGTGGCTACTTTAAAAATGATAACCTGTGATTTTCCTTTGTGAAGGTAGGACTTGTTCTTCACCTTTGTGCCCCTGTGGGAGGGGGCTCATCACTGAGTCTCTCTTCCCTTTGCAAGGACAGCAGATCCTCTGGACGAGGATCCTGAAATGGTTTTAGCACCTGTTTCATGTGGGTCTCACTTTAAGTAACATAAAATTGCATGTAATTTGAATTTTTAAAAACTGAAATATCATTCACATACCATAAAATGCACCTTTTTACTGTGTATGATTTAGTGGGTTTTGCACAACAAGGTTGTGCAATCATCACTACTATCTAATTCCAGACCTTTTTTGCCCCCAAAAGAAACCCTATACCTGTTAAGCACTCACTCCCCCTTCCCTTCTCTCCCCACCCCTGGAAACCAGTAACCTACTTTCTCACTTTTCCGACTCTGGACATTTCATATAAATGGAGTCATATAATATGTGTCCTTCGTGTCTGGCTTTCTTTTGTTTGGTATAATGTTTTCAAGGCTCACCCACATTGTAGCATGTGTCAGTGCTTCATTATTCCTTTTTGTTTTTGGCTGCGTTGCAGCATGTGGGATCTTAGTTTCCCGACCAGGGATTGAACCAACGCCCCCTGCAGTGGAAGCGCAGAGTTTTAACCACTGGACCACCCAGGAAGTCTGCTTCATTCCTTTTTATGGCTGAATAATATTGTATTTTAGGGAAATGCTACATCTTGTTTATCCATTCATCAGTTGGTGGACATTGTTTTGTTTCTGCTTTTTTGGCTATTATGAATAATGCTGCTGTGAACATTTGTTTACAGATTTTTGTGTCAACATGTTTTCATTCCTCTCGGGTATGTACCTAGGAGTGCTGAGCCATAGGTAACTCTCTTTAATGTTTTGAAGAGCTGCCTCAATTTTCCACGGTGGAAAACTGTACACCATTTTGTATTTCATATTCCCACCAGCAAGGTATAAACTTTCTGGTTTCTCTGTGTCCTTGCCAACACTTGTTATTATACGTTGTTTTGATTTTAGCCATCCTTGTGGGTGTGAAATGGTATCTCATTGTGATTTTTTTTTTTTTTTTTTTGCGGTACGTGGGCCTCTCACTGCCGTGACCTCTCCCGTTGCGGAGCACAGGCTCCGGACGCGCAGGCTCAGCGGCCGTGGCTCACGGGCCCAGCCGCTCCGCGGCATGTGGAATCTTCCCAGACCGGGGCACGAACCCGCGTCCCCTCCATCGGCAGGCGGACTCCCAACCACTGCGCCACCAGGGAAGCCCTGATTTTTTTTTTTTGGCGGTACGCGGGCGTCTCACTGTTGTGGCCTCTCCCGTTGCGGAGCACAGGCTCCGGACGCGCAGGCTCAGCGGCCATGGCTCACGGACCCAGCTGCTCCGCGGCAGGTGGGATCCTCCCGGACCGGGGCACAAACCCGCGTCCCCTGCATCGGCAGGTGGACTCTCAACCACTGCGCCACCAGGGAAGCCCTTTCATTGTGATTTTGATTTGCATTTCCCTAATGGCTAATGACACTGAACGTATTTTCATGTGCTTACTGGCCATTTGTATAGCTTCTTTGGAGAAATGTCTGTTCAAACCAATTGCGTATATTTTGATTGGTTATCTCTTTCTTTGTGTCACTGTTGAGTTTGTGTTCTGTATATATTCAAGATATTAGATCTTTATCAGATAGATCTTCTGCAAATATTTTCTCCTCTTCTGCTGGTTGCCTTTTCACTTGCTTGATGATATCCTTTGAAGTCCAAAAGGTTTTAATTTTGGTGAAATCCAATTTTCAATTATTTCTTAGGTTGCTTGTGCTTTAGGATATATGGTCATATCTAAGAAATCATTGCCTAATCCAAGGTCACAAAGATTTACTCATGTTTTCTCCCTAAAGATTTATAGTTTAGCTCTGACATTTAGGTCTTTGACGTATTTTGAGTTAATTTTTGTATATGGTGTGAAGGTAGGGGTCGGGGTTCATTCTTTTGCATGTGGATATCCAGTTGTCCCGTATAACATTCCTGAAGTGATAAAATTATAGAAATAGAGAACAAAGTAGTGGTTACCAGGGATTCAGGAGAGGGTGAGGTGGGAGGGATGCGGGTGTGACTATACAAGAGCAACATGAAGCATCCTCGAGGTGAAAGAAATATCCTCTCTCTTGACTTTATCAATGTTCTGCTTTGAGATTGTATTATAGTTTTGCAAGACTATAGTTGGGGCAAACTGGAAAGGGTGACATGGGATCTCTCTTTCATGTAAATCTACAAATATCTCAAAAGTTTAATTTAAAAAACAGTACAGTTTGCTTTGGAAAATTTTGAGAATAGAGAAACATGTGATACACAGATTTTAAAAGTACTAAATTATGTACTTTTACTCCTGGGACCTCATTTAATTCTTACAAGTCTCACATTTAATTCTTGGAAGCTGAGATAATTATTGTTATCCTGTTTTTGAAAAAGGGGAAACTGTTATCCCAGAGAGGGTCTTTTGTGGCTGTACAGGACCACCCATGGCCACATGGGGTCACATGGGACTACAAGGGACCACACAAGACCACACAGAACCAGGATCTATCCCATAACCCTGTTTCTTTTAAATGCTGATACCTTCCTAGCCTATATCTCAGCTTCACTATTGCTGGAAGTTTTGCAGATAGCAGTTCTTTCCAAAATGCATTCCACGGAACATTCACTATGTTTGGTGCTCTTAGAGGGTTCCATTGTCAAATATGTTTGGGAGTGTGTACTGTAGACGTGTGTCTGAAGAGACCTGTGCACGCAGGGCAGTGCCATGAGTGCTGGTTGTGCGGTGACTCCTGTCTGCTATTTCTGTGACACAGGTGTATTGATGTTTCTCAGAGTGCCTCTATGATGCGACCCTACCACACAGCAGTGAAAGGGCCTCCCTTCCCCATACCTGCACCAGGCATTCCTCCTCTTTTGAATCTCTGCCAGCCTGAGAGGTAAAGCATGCTGTTGCTGTGTCATTTTAATTGGCATTGTTTAATTGAGCCGTGAGCAGCTCCTTACAAGTTTGCGGGTGTTTGCACTGCCTCTGCTGGAAGTGGTCTGTCCATAGCCTTTGTCATCCCGTGTGGTTCCAGCTGAGGACAGCTGACAATGCCAGTCAACATACTAAAAACAAAACAAAACAAGACAAAAGGGCGAGGCATCTTTAACTGGAATGTCCTTGGACTTGCACCAGTAATGGGGGCTGAGGTCATGGCCAAGGGCATGTGTGAAGCATGGAAAGTTAGCCAGGCATAAAACTCAGCACATGCTGACTTGTGTGGGTCCCTGAGTCACTAACATTTATGAGCTGGGACGGCAATGCCCCAACCCTCATGGGCCTCCAGTTGTCATCAGTGGACAAAATTGGGGACCGAGATGTGCCATTTCGTAGACATTGCTTTCTTCTCAAGCAGGTCTGACTCGACAGAAAGTGAAAGACAATAAAATATATGTAAGCAAAGAGATGGTCAGGTGGTGACAGTGCTAGGAAGAAAGGCGAAGCAGAAAAAGGACGGGTGGTGATTGGGTTGGGGGCCTCTCTGAAGAGGAGACCCTGGGCAGAGGATTGAATGGGGCGAGTGTGGGGACAGAGTGCCAGAGGAGTGGCAGGTGCGAAGGCTCTGAGGGTGGACATGCAGGGAGTGTGAAGAAGTTCAGGAGCCCAGTGTGGCTAGAGTGGAGAATGAAGTGGACTGTGGTCAGGAATGGAGGTCTGGAGGTCAGCTCAGGTCCAGTCCCGAGGCCTTGGCATCATGGGAGGGACTTAGGGTTTATTCTGACTTGGGAAAACCCTTTGGAAGCTCCTTGACTGAGTGGCCCCAGGTTGGATACTAACTCGCTCCCTCTGGTGGCCATACTGAGAACTGGCTGAGGAGAGGTGGCCTTGCGACCTGGGATGGTGGGAACGAGCCTGAGATACTGGTGGATTGGCTGGGGTGGGAGAGCAGGGGGGAAGGAGTGGGAGTGGTGGGCACTGCAGAGGAGCCACGTGGAGGTGTTGGCGTGGCTGTTAGAACCGAGTCTGCGTGGAAGGGTGAGGTCTGGGCTAGAGGTGTAAATCCGAGTTCCCAGCTGGCTTGTTTTGGAGCCCTGCGGCTGGATGCAATCACCTGGGGAGTGGGTGTGGGTGTGGGTGGGGAGGATGGAGACTGAAGCAGAAGGGGGGCTGGCTGCAGTGGGTCCTGCCACCTGCATGTTCCGGGTCATCCAGGGCACCAGCAAACGGGACGTTCTCTACCACTGGGATTTTTGGATGGCAGAAAGTTGAGAATACACACCATGCAGAAAGACTGTGATCTGGTCACTAAAATGATACTTAGGTATTCCTACATGATTGAACATGTGCTATAGCAATAAAAATGGGTTCTGGTGTCATTACCACCCCCCCCCCCCAGCCACCACTTCCTCCCTCTTCTCCTCTCCCATTTCCTCATTTCCTCTCCTTCCTTCTCCTGCCTCCCTCTTACCCACCTTTCTCCTCCCCCCTCCCCCAAGTCTTGTCTCCGGCTCATCTTTCTGCCATCAGTGATCATGTACTAGAGGCTCTCTACAGCCTAGGAGGGCCAGCTTCGGGATCCCACAGTCTGTGTTCTTCTGGTGCAGAACCTTGGAGGACCTCCTCCTCGCCACTCCCACCACTGAGGAGTTGTCAGGGTGCTCTGTGGCTCCATAGTCTAAACATACTAAATTCAAACCCAGCCTTTATCTCTCACTAATAGTGTGGCCCTGGGCAAGTTTCCTAAGTGTCTGTACCTCAGTTTCCCAGGGGTAAGATGGGTTTACAGATATCTACATCATACAGTTTGGGGAAGGATTAGGTAATGTGGTAAGTTTAAAGTGTCTGTGATATGATAAATATTCAACCTGCTGACCTCTCTTCTGGTTCCTGGTCATTTCAAACATGGACTCTGAGCTGGGTGGTCTGGTTTGAATCCTAGTTCTACAGCTTACTGTGTGTTTGGTCTGTGCCTTGGTTTCCTCATCTATAAAATGGAGATAACAATAGTTCTACCTCATAAGGTTGCTGTGGCCGTTAAATGAATTAATAATTATAAAGCAGTTTAAACAGTTCCTGACAGGTAAGTGCCAAGGAATTATTTGTTAAATAAAAACAACTGTCATGATAAAAATGCTCAACAAATGAGCAATAGAAGGAAACTATCTCAACATAGTAAAATCCATATATAAAAACCCCACAGCTAACACCATACTCAGTGGTGAGAGATTGCAAGCTTTTTCTCTGAGATCAGGAGCAAGGCAAGGATGCCCGCTTTCACCACTTTATTCAGCATGTACTGGAAGTGGTAGCCAGAGCAACTAGGCAAGAAAGAGAGACAAAAGCCATTCAAATTGGAAAGGAAGAATTAAAATGATCTCTCTTCACGGATGATATGATCTTATATGTAGGAAATCCTAAAGATTTCACAGAATCGTTAGAATTAATAAATGATCTCAGCAAAGTAGCAGGATGCAAAGTCAATACACAAAAATCACTTGCATTTCTGTACACTAACTATGAACAATCCCCAAAGGAAAGTAATAAAACAATTCCATTTACAGTACCATCAAAAAATAAAATATTTAGGAATAAAGCTAACCAAGGAGGTGAAAGACATGTATACTGAAAACTAAAGCCATTGGTGAAAGAAGTTAAAGAAGACACAAGTAATTGAAAAGATATCCCATGTTCATGGATTGGAAGGCTTCATATTCTTTAGATGTCAATACTACCCAAAGTGATCTACAGATTCAACATAACCCCTATCAAAATGCCAATGATGTCTTTTGCAGAAATGGAAAAACACATCCTAAATTTCATATGGAATCTCAAGGGTCCTCACATAGTTTCAGCTGGTGAAGTTGAAAGTGTTCTTGATATAGATGGTGGTGATAATATCACATTACGCATGTATTTAATACCACTGAAGTATATACTTAAAGGTGGCAAAGGTGGTAAATTTTGTGCATTTTACCACAATAAAAAAATAATTGAAAACAAAACCTGAATCATTGGTATTTATCATTGGTGTAGATCATTTGCTTTTTGTGCTCACAGCTGTTCTTAACTCTGAGTGCTGTGGTTTGTGTCTCATGCAGCCTTGGGGACCTGTGGGCTGGGATCCGAGACAGAGCATGTTGGTGGAATCAGCTAATCTCCAGGGCAGGGGGATCCTGTTGACTTGCTCTCTGTGCTTTACGAGGTGCCTACTATGTGCTGGGGGATGTGCCAGCCACTCGTGTGGTTCCAGCGCCTAGTGTGAGGCCTCTTAATTGGCTTCAAATGTAGCTTGCGGTGTTCCTGAGCCGCTTAACGACCTTGGGTAATGAGGTGTGTCAGGCTCAATATTTGTTTAATGCTCTATTCACGGGCACAAAACAGTGGTAACATTAACTTCAGGGGAACTTTAATGCGGTGTGTGTTTGGGTGAAGTGCCCAGCTCCTGACCCTTAAGGTGCTAGGTCTGCTGGGGCCATGTGAACTGTTTTACCACACTTACGAGAAAGGGAAAAGAGGCGCTGCTTTTCCTCGGGAAAAGATGAAGTATTTCACAGCCAAAGCTTGTTCTCCTGTGGAACATTTTCACAGACTGCAGAAAGCAAACACATGGAAATTTCCAATACTTCTTCTAAGGGAAGGAGTTGGACTTGTCACAACCAGTACAGTGGGCCTATTCCTCCATTTGCTAATCCGTTCGTTCATCAGTCCACCCATCCACCCATCACAGGCTGAGGCCTGCTCTATTCCACCAGTCCTGGGGTCAGTGTGTGTGTCCAGCAAGCCAGTGGGTGAGGCCAGTGATTTCACCTTTCTGAGTTCCCTTTTCTTCACTTGCCAAGTGAGGCTGTGTTGGTGACAGGTTTAGCCCAATGCCTGGCCTAGAGCAAGCAAACCTTCAATACATGTAGCCAAGTTACAGCCATGATCAATAATAATAAAAATGTACTCTGAAATAGACAATTTTCACCCCACTTTACACAGGAGGAAACTGAGGTAGAGTGCTCTGGTTCTGTTCCCTCTCAGAGCACAGATGTGAAATGTGCAGGAGCCTCAGCAGGCTGGACCCCTGGAACTGCTCCTTGCTACTTGAGTTGTTGTGACTTCTAGATCCCTGGGCGTCCCTGAGGGCCTGGCTTCCAAGGGCTCACCTGAGAGGAAGCCACAGGTTGTAATTTCCTACCTCTGGACACAGTGAAAAGATTAAAAACAAAAAGATTATCACTTCATTTATTTTCCTATTAAAATAGCTGCTTTCCTTCCCACTCTCCTCAAAGCACTCCAAAGTTTGCTTGGGGTTTTCAGGCTTCTCTCTGGTTTCTGTACTCCCAGGTGAGAGAGAAGCTGATTATGACCCGGTGGGTTGGGCACAGGTGGCCCCTGTTTATGCAATCCCAAATTCTTCCTTCTTAAATAAAATTTAAGACCATCTGAAAACGACCAGCAGGGGTGACCTCTTGGCTTTGATTCTTGGTTGAGTTTCTGAAATGCATATGAGGCCGAGCCTGCTAATGTGCTGAAATAATTACCCTCGCTCAAGGGAGGTGTTAATGCCTGAGGTATATGCCTGCCAGTTGTGTTGCAGCTAGTGAGAAGCAGTGTCAACCTTTCCCATTTACTGTCAAGTCGCAGCCTTCTCATTCTTTTCAGGATTGCTTTCGGTCCTAACTGATGGCAGCCACTTGACCATGACCCGGAGGATGACATAGGCACCCCCATCTGTGCTCCCAGATGTTGTCCTTGGGAACAAACCTCAGGTCGTGACAGCCAGCCTCCATGATGCCCAGTGGTTCCACCTCCTGGAATTCACATCCTTGTGAATCCCCCCCACCACCACCGCCCTTCTTCCTCCATCTCTCTGTCTCTTTGTCTCTCTGTCTTTCTGTCTGTCTCTCTGTCTCTCTCCCTGCCCTCTCCCCTTCTCTCTTGGATCCTTTCCTTTGTGGAAGCTGGCGGCCATGTCCTGAGCACCCCTATGGAGAGGCCACGTGGTAAGGAACCTCAACCTCAAAAGCCTCTTGAGTGAACCTGGCTGAAGATCCTTCTGCTCCTGTAGAGCCTTTATGACTGCAGCCTTGGCCATCTACTTGGTTGATTCTTCCTGCAGGAAAGTATCTTGGATCTAGTAAGAGTTGGAGATGTTCACTCAGTTAATACCCACCTATCAGGTGGGAAGATGATCATGAATGTGCTCAGGAATGTAGGATGTGAGAAGATGCTTCTATGAAATGAGCTAGACAGCCTTCTTTGTGCAATTACTAATGATTACATCAGAACGTTTTGCTTTTCTGTGGTGGGAAAGAGGAAGGGAAGTGAACTGATATTTTCTGAGTGCCAACAATGGTGATAGCTACTATTCACTGTTTCCCACCTCTACCTGTTCCACAGGCTTTTTACATGCATGGTCTTAATTCAGCCTTCCTTTAACAGGTGAGGTAATGGAGGCGCTCAGAGAGGTATAGTGATTTGCCCAAGGTCACACAGCTGGTCACTGAGTGAGTGTGGGTTCAACCCAGGGATGTCTCCTTCCAAAGGGGTGAGTAGTGAGTGAAACAGATGTGAAGGGACAGAGCCTCAGAGCTTGAAGGCACTGAGGTTCTATAGACTGTGATCATGTTATCAAACAAAGAAAAATTGAGACCTACAGACTGACAAAATTTTTTTTCTCAGATGTATGAATTTATGAGAAAAAAATCTTAAAAGATAGTCAAATAAATTGTTTGTTTTGAAGAGTATTCCATGAAGGGAAACCAAAAATTATACAGGAAGGTTTATACCTATCAGTGTTAGTCGGTATCATATCTGAATATTGGAAATTGGGAAGATCCTAGAAAATCGGGCACTTATGGTTGTCATGGTTACATGACATGGTTATTCCAGGTTAGCTCTGGGGATTGAAGCTTTGGTCACCTTGTCTTCCAGGTGAAGCAGCTAGCTGGGTTCCAGGTCCTGGCTATTCCTGTGTCAGTCAGACTAATTTTTAAGTAAAGTTTTAATTTTGTAATAACTTTAGATTTGCCAAAACTAAGGAACATTGCTCTTAAGTAAACTGTAGATGGTATTCAAATTTCACCAACTTTCCCATTAATGTCCTGGGACTCAATTCCGGGTATCTTACTGCATTTCTCATACTTTTTGAGTGAACCTGGATTTGCTTTTAAAACCTTGGACCCTGAGCAAAAGTTCTGCTGGCTAATCAGGAATCCATTCAGCCTGTCCCTTAACAGATGGCAGCCCAATTACTTCTTACAATTTAAGCCCATTGCCTCTAGTGGCATGGACGTCTCAGTGGGTAGATATATTTCATCTCCTGGGCCAATTCTGATCTGTTGGTGGGTCTGAGTGGTGTGTCAAGAATGAGGAGGAGACTGCATCTGAGTTCTGTGATCAACTAGCAATGTCTGTTGCAGGAATGGGAGTAGAGAGGGGTGATGATGCCTGCTGAGTATCTGCCTTCAGTCCCAGAATGTTTCGCATTTGAGCATTCTACGCCCATGTCCAGGAGGGGAATCTGTGTTTGAATGTTGGATTATGGAGTGGGGTGTTGCTACCATCTAGGCACACTTAGCTATAGGGTGGTCATAGTGGTGATGGTGATGATGATGATGTAAACATAGCTAGGTACCATTTATTGAATGCTTCATATGTCGCAGACACTATATTAACTGTGCCACATGAATATTGCACTTATTCCTTAGAACAGCTCTGAGGTAGGTCACAGTTGTCATTCCCATTTTACAGGTGACAAAACTAAGGTAAGGGACTTTTTCTCGCTCCTGCAGCTGTAAGTTTCCTTTTTTAAAAAAAATTAATTAATAATTTTTGGCTGTGTTGGGTCTTTGTTGCTGCACACGGGCTTTCTCTAGTTGGGGCAAGCGGGGGCTACTCTTTGTTGCAGTGCGCTGGCTTCTCATTGTGGTGGCTTCTCTTGTTGTGGAGCACAGGCTCTAGGCACATGGGCTTCAGTAGTTGTGGCATGCGGGCTCAGTAGTTGTGGCTCATGGGCTCTAGAGCGCAGGCTCAGTAGTTGTGGCGCACGGGCTTAGTTGCTCCGCGGCATGTGGGATCTTCCCGGACTAGGGCTTGAACCCGTGTCCCCTGCATTGGCAGGCAGATTCTTAACCACTGCACCACCAGGGAAGTCTCTGTACGTTTCCTTTTAGAGGAGTCACTGTTTTTCAGCAAGGCAGGGGTTTGCCAAGTGCTGTCCACTCAGAGGTTCACTGTCTCATGCCACACGTCACACCCTTCTCCTAATTTGTTAGTGTTCACCAGATCAAGTAATCCGTATTGGGTTCTGGCAACCACAGCATTCTGTGAGATTTATTCAAAGGCATTTGGGGCTAGAGCAGGATTGAGTGCAATTTCACAGAGGTGACAAATAGGGAGAACCAAGATCTACATACCCAGGAGAATTTCTGCAGGATTCAGGAGTTCAGAAACTGTTTCCTTAAATGGGTAATGTATATCTGTGCCAGTGATGCAAATTAAAATTTGGAGTTTCAAAGGAAAAATTTCCATCCCCCTAAAGGAAGTCTTTCATTGATTGCAAGAATAGATTTTTTTTCTATTGGTAGGTAAAGTCCTCAGTCATCTGAGACCTACGACCTGTGAAACCCCATCTGCCACAGGCTTTTCCGGCCCCCACCCCAGCCAGACTGGTCCCCTAGTTTTTATTTCCAGCTTCCTTTACTTTGCTCCTCTCACTCTGTCTGCCAGGAGAGCCCTCCCTACCTGCGCTTCTCCCTTTCAGAGTCCCTTTCTTGTGGATGCTGCTCCTCTTCCCTGTGCCCCTCTCCCTGCTGTGTCCCGCCTGGAAGCCTCTGGAGGGCAGTATTGTGTGCGATGTTCTCAGTGCTTGGCCCAGGGCTTGGGGAAGAGGTGGTGCAGGAAGGTTCGTACACGAATCAGTGTCTCTTAAAAAGTGACCACATCTGTAGCCAAGAAGAATCTTGTATCTTCCAGCTACGTCTTCAGAATTGCAGGAGCTCCTTAGGCAATATTTGTGGCCAGAGCAATGATTAAAGCATCCCTTGTTTATCATACTTCTGCTGCACTGTGGGCTGAACACACGCCGTCTTATCTCACCCTCTCTGAAGTCCTCTGGCCGGGGTGGGGGGGTGGGGTGGAGGGTTGGGGAGTTTCCCCCTTTTATCGAGGAGCTTATGGAAACTGAAGTTATTTGCCCAAGGCTGCACAGCTGTCAGGAATTGTTGCTGATACTTAAACCCGGCAGCGCAGCCGCCCAGAGCGCAGGCTCCCAACCTGGAAGGATCGTTAGGGTTGAGGAAGATGGTGGGGCCAGGATGTAGGGTTTGGGGCAGCCTCCTCCCCACCACCTCACTCTGTCTCCTACTGCCCGCCTGGGATCATCAGCCCAGGCTGTTCTGTGTGCTCGTCTCCTGGTTACCTTCTCCCTCTTGCTGGAGAGTTGCAGCTGCATGTTACTTAAAATGCTATCATGAAGACAAAGTAAAAATTAGTTACCTAAAGCTTTGCAGAATCTTCAAAATGTATTAACACTGTTCCACCCAACACAAATCACTTTAAATGTTATAAATAAATAAACAAAATTTTGGTAAATTGTTAAATTTGGTAAATTCTGAAAGTTAAGTTGGTCATTGAGCAAACCGATTCTTTGGGGGAAGAGGCGTGAGGCGGTTTTGAGCCCAGTCAGGGCTGCTGCTAACCCATGCAGTGGGCGATTGGGCTTGATTCTGTCGGGGATTTCCGAGGAAGTATGTAGAATGAGCCTAGCGATTGTCCACTGAGCCCGAAGGGGTGAGTGTTTACCCACTGGCTCTGATCTCTCGTTGGTGGAGGGCAGTCCCACAGGGTGATATGTCTTTGGCTCTTCCATGACAGGACGGGCTTCTGGAGGCAGTAGGCAGAGAAGCTGGGCAGAAAGCAAGGCACGCACAGTGCAGTGAAGTACACTACTGCTGGACTGCATCTGTGTACAGCTGGCTGCTGCAGAAGAATGGTGCAGAATGGTGGGCTGGGAAGATAGCCTACGGGGCATGGAACATCCAATATGTCAGCCTCAAAGATATGCTGGCTCCACCCAGACATGCCCTGGGCTTTCACATCACCTCCTTTCCTCAAGCAGTTCCCCCTTCTAAGTTGAGTCACGTTTCTCCCATGCAAAATGGAAAATGGGTCATTCCTTTGACCAACATCCCATTTAGAGATCATTCTGTAGGCTTTACTTGCTGCTCTTAGCCTAGGATTTGGACCCAAAACCTAATGCAAATTGTTATTCCATTAGGGATTTATTAGATTCACAGCAGTATTATCTAATATTAGATTCATAGTAATATTTACATGTCAAGGGCAGATTGGAGAATGTTTTGGCTGGTTTGCTGTAGAGTTTGTGTGTGGTTTATACATTCATCTTCAAACCAGCCAGACTTCTTAGGGTCTTCCCAAGGTCAGACACAGAAGTGCCGATGCCCATCACAAGGTAAATGTGCGTTACAGATGTTGGGGGGATTACAGAATTCCTTTTCTCAGCATAAGCTGTTTGTGGTTCTCTCTGTCCCTTTCTCTAGGTAAGTTTATTTTTCCTGACTGCCATTACTGACTAAACTCCGTCTGCCTCACTTACAAGCTCCTGGGAGGTGGGGAGTTTCTGGAGGTGGAATTGATTATAGATTATATTACAGACCAGGACTTGAAGACACAGAGCTGGTTGGCAGTTAACCCACTTCCTTGTGAGCCCCAAGTAGGAAGTCTACATTCAGCTTTTTGGGGGTCTCTGCTTTGGCAGAAATCCTAACTCTGTCGTGTAATGAATGGGATATATGCTACTGAACATTCACGCATTCATTCAACACTTACTACATGTCAGGGCTGGGCTCCATACTGCACACATGTGATCTCATTTAGGTCTCTTCATAACCCTGTGAGGTGGGCAGTGTCCTCATTTTACAGAGGTGGTTGGTTTGGTCAAAGAGATGTGAGTAAAAATTTCCTGCAACCCCAACCGTGGTGTTATTTTTCTCATACATTTTATTCTACAGATGCTATGAACTCTACAATACATTGTTATTATATCGTTAACAGTTAATGATATTTTATTGGCTGTCCTAGGGTTTAGAGTATACATCTTTAATTTTTCACAGTCTACTTTCAAATAATATATCACTTCATGTCTGGTGTGAGAACTTTGTAACAGTTTACTCCCAATTTCTCCCATCTTTTGTGCTATTCTTATCACCTGTTACTTTTACATAGGCTATAAGTCCACAATCCTTTGCTTCTATTTTTGCTTTAAACAATCTTAAAAAGTTACTTAAAAGGTCTTTTATATTTACCTTCATTTATACAGTTTCCAGAGCTCTTCATTTCTCTCTGTAGATCTATGATTCTGTCTTGTTTCATATTCCTTCCACCTGAAAAACTGATAATTCATTATCTCAGATTTTGTTTTTCTGAAAAAATTTTAAATTTTGCTTTCAATTATGAAAGGTACTTTTTCCTGGGGGTAGAATTCTGTGTTGACAGTTATTTTTTTTCTCAGCACTTTTATGATGCCACTTCACTGTTCTCTGTGTTGTATAGTTTCTGATGAGAAGTTTGCTGTTGTTCTTACATTTCCTTAATTCCTTAATTTCTCTGGCCTGCCTTTAAGATTTTCTCTTTGTCTTTCAGTATTTTGAATACGATGTGTCTGTTTTTATTTATTTATTTTTAATAATCCTGCTTGGGGTCCTGTGATCTTTTTGGATTTGTGACGATATATTTTATTACTTTTGTAAAATTCTCAGCCATTACTTCTTCAGATATATCTTCTACACCATCACGTCTCTCTTTTTCCCTCTGGGATTTCAGTTACATGTATATTAGATTATTTATCTTGTCCCAAGTGTATTTAAAGCCCCTCATTGTCATCACCCTCTTCCTCCCTCTCTTTTTCTTTCTCCCTTTCTCCCCCTTCTCTTCCTGCTCCTTTTTCTCTTCCTTCCTCTTTGTTTTACAGTTTGGATAATTTCTATTGACCTAGCTTCAGGGATCCTTTCCTCAGCTGTATTGCATCTACTGATGGTCTCAGTGAGGGCATTCTCTGTCTCTGTTACCATGTGTGTTCTCTCATGAGACTCACCTCTGTTTTCATTCTCCCAGGCATGACTCTCTTGAACTGAGATTGCTTGCATATTTCTTCTCTTTTGTGTATAAGGTAGGAGGATAAATCTGGTGCTTATTACTCTATCATTGCCAGACCATCCTTTTACTTCAGATATGTCCATGTCTTTATATTTAAAGTTTATTTCTTGTAGACAGCATGTCACTAGTTTCCTACTTAACTTGGATCGGCAGATAGAGTGTGGTTTTTCTGAATCTAGGCCAACATTGAGAATAATATCAGGTATAGTCTGTGTCCATGTAGTCACAGAGATGAGGACTTGATGTCCTCGTCTCTGAGGGGTGATATATGGGTAGTACCCTGACTGTAGACTTTGGGATCATACACACCTGGCTTTACATCCCAGTTGGCCAGATTCCTTAGCCTCTCTGAGCCCTGGTTTCCTCATGTATAAAGAGGAATAACAGATGATTGTATTAGGGACTAAGTGCGATGACCCTGTCTCTCTCTCTGTCCCCTTTACCACAAGGCCTGGTACGCAGTAGATGCTTATTAAATGCTTTTGAATGAATGGGTGCTTTCTTGAGTTCTGCTGGCTCATTAAAATAAATAAATAAATAGCTGCAAACCATTCATTCCATTCCTTAAGATCCTATATCTGGAAAATGATTCTTGCCCTGACCACCAATTTCACTGCCTCCTCTCATTCAATACAATGTTTGCTTTCTCCAAGAAGATTTTCCAAATTAATTGGAATACATTGATTTGTGCAGTTGCCATCCCACAAAATGCCATTTGTACTTTGATTTTTCTCTCAATATAAACATTCAATTTAAGAGACCTATTAGAAAGGAGCTTGATTTAGGAGTCAGGAACACAAACATTTCTTGCCAGCTTGGTTGCCATATGACCTTGGACAAACCGTTTAACCTTTTCTGAGCCTTAGTTTCCTTGTCTGTAAAAGAGGGATAAGTGGCTGAAGATAAGTGTGAGAACCAGACATAGAATTGGTCTCAGATATTAAGTATCCTCCATTTTCTCTCTTACCTTTTACTCCCCCATCACCTGTTCCTTCCTGTGAGTTCACTAGATGTAGGCAGGGGCTCCAGCCAACTTTAAAGGGTACCCAGTGAGAACAGGTAGGGGGATGTGAGGGATTCTTTTTCTGGTCCTCACTTGGCACTAGCTGTTGCTTTTGGTCTCCTCCTCCATGCCCAGCTAAACCTTTAAGTCAGTTGTTCTGTTTGCCCTGAATCCTGAAAAGAGTACCATATCAGCTTTGGAATACACAAGAATTGCAAAATTTTGCCTCTCCATAAGATAGTCTCTTTTTAGAGTCGAGCTCTTGGGGTGGGGAAAGGACTTTGCCAGTGGTCCATGGGCCCCTCCTCTGCCCAGTCTCCAAGTTCTAGGTCAAGTGGACAAACCTCATCTACCTGGCACTGCCTTCAGAGGGAGGCAGCCCTTCCCAAGGCCCTGGGCAGTGCAGGGAAGGGAGTGGCAGAGGAGAGGAGGACTTCTTGTCCATTTCTTGATACAGTGAACAGATCATCTGTTACCTTGTGACTCAAAAGTGTGGTCCATGGACCAGAGCAGTGGCATCCCTGGTGCTTCTTAGAAACACAGAAACAACCTCACCCCGGACCCATGGAAGCAGAATCTGCAACTTAACAGACCCAGGTGATTCGTATGCATGTTAAAGTTTGAGAGGCACTGTCTGCATGATCAATGAGGAAAAGTCAGGGCAGCAGAAGCATCAGGTGTGTGCAGTAAGCAGCATTTGGTGCAGACGATGGAGCTGTCAGATGGAAAGGGCAGGAGGTTCATGGGGGCCTGTGGAGAGGCAACTTGAGCTGGGGATGTCTCCGTACCCTACAGGGCTTCAGTCCAGAAGAGGGCCACCTCCTATTGCTCCCCTAGGTATGGGGTTGTCTCTTCACTTCTTGATAGTGTATTTTGAAACTTTAAAATTTTAATCAAGTCCAATTTATCTAATTTTTTTCTTTTATTGCTTGTGCTTTTGATGTCACATCTAAGGACCCACTGGAAATTCCAATGTCATGAAGGTTTAGCCCTATGTTTTCTTTTAAGAGCTTAAAGTTTAGCTCTTACATTGAGCTTCTTGATCCATTTGAGTTAATTTTTGTGTGTGGTGTGAGGTAGGGGTCCAGCTTCATTCTTTTGCATGTGAACAGGCTTTGATTTCCTTGTTCAAAGGATCTCTCTAACTACTGTGTGGAGAAAAGCTGGGGGCAAGAAGGAATCAGGGAGACTAATTTCCCACTGTTACGTGGTAATCTGTCTCTGAGAAAAGGTATACTGCAGTGCCAACCAATAAAGTTAGAGGAAGTGGTTAGAAACTCACCACTGGACAGCCATCATAGCCATAATTGATTCAGGCAAGAATCATTACTGGATGCTAATGTAAAGTTTTCTTGAGTAACAGAGTATCTATGTGGTCTCAAAGAACTTCCCCATGAGAAACTAATCACAAAGGGTAAAGAATGAACTTCATAGTGAAGAAGCCTGGCAGACACCCTCTTGATTAATCCGTGGCCAGGGGGTTGGGAACCCCTGCCTTATGCAGCCTTTCTTTCTGAACTACTCATACAAACAGCCACTTCTCTTGGGTATGTCCTGGGTGCCAGGTATTCTTAAATCTTCACATTGGCACTACTCTTATTTCCATTTTACAGATGAGGAAACTGAGGTTCAGAAAGAGGAAATCAGAGCCAAGTTTGAAAGTGGGTCTGTCCAGCTCTGCTCTTGAGCAGTTTGTCCCCCACAGCCCCCTGCATCTCGTTCTCTTGTTCGTTTGTTTATCATCTGTCTTCCCAGGCTCAGCTCCTTGAGGGAAGGGCACTTGTTCTGTTCTGCTCATTGATGTATCCTGAGGAACTGGCTCAATGCCTGCCCCATAACAGGAACTCAGTAAATATCTCCTGAATGAAGGACCATCATGGGGCTTAGCACACTTAATACTTGGGCATTGGGCTTGAACTTGAGCTCAAATCTGCTACTGAGAAGCTGTGTGATCTTGGATAAATTAATTAACTTCTCTGGAACACAGTTTCTGAATCTATGAAATACACATTGTGCTCCTGCCTCATAGGGGTTGTGGTGAAGATCTAATGCACCAAAGTGCTTATTGCAGTACCTGGCATTGTGTTAGATGCTCAGTCCATATTTACCGAACGAACGACTGAATGAAAGTTTCAAGTGGCCTCTGTCTCTGGCGGACCCGTCTCCTCCTATAACAGTGTTTATTGGGAGCAATATGGAGGGCCTTACCGGGAGACTTTAACTTACTGTAACAAACCATGTGGGACTGTTATCTATGTATTTATTTGTGTGTTTCCAGGGTTTTCTTCTACCGTGTGTGTGTTGGACTGGCGGGGACCCTGTCTGCCTTGTTCAGGCTGTACCCCCAGCATGCCCACAGCTGTGGCTCAGGGCAGGCAGGCCTGCTTGCTGATTGACTCAGTTCATTTTGCTTCCTGACATATTTACTGGGGCTCCCCCTGTTCCAGGTCCTGTACTGGACGCTAAGCACTTGCCTTCCTGCCCTCGATCTGTTCCCTGGGGCCCCCAACCTGGCCCATGGTCGGGGCTCGCTTGGCCCGGTTGCCTTCCCCCAAAGCCTGCCTTTGGCTGCTCTCCCAGTCCCGGGAAGCCCTGTGTCCTCTGGCTTATGTGCCCGTTTGGTGCTTGACCTTTGAAATAGGCTGCTGGGCAGTCTTGGAAGCTCCTGTGTTATCGCAGGTCCTGCATCAGATAAGCGAGTGCACGGAGGCCAGTCCAACCTCCTTCCCACACCTCCTGTCCATGTTTATTTCCTCTCCTGATTGGGACTGAAGAGGCTAAACTGCTCAGGAGATCACAAGGACGGCCAGCTCACTGGACACCTCTCGGCTGGACGCCTGCTGTCCTGTACCCGCTGGCCAGCAGGTGGCGCTGCCCCACATTTTATAGGTTGGGAGGTGAAGGAGAGCAGAGAGATGACCGTTTTTGTCCCCCAAATGAGACTTTAAGATCAAGGGAAAATCATGGGCATTTGGACTAGTTTTCTGGAAGAAAAAAAATTCCGAAAATAAAATGATGAGTTAAGGCTTCCATTCAGGTTCTGTGTCTGAGTTTTGAGTTCTGCTCACAGGAGGACCCATCTTAAGTCAGAAGAGATTTTTTTTAGCTCTGCCTAGAAATCCTGCAGGAAGGGCTGGTGGGGCTGAGAACCCAATTTTGTTTTTCTAAGTGCTGGAGAAGGTGGGCTCTGGGCTGTGCCCCTTTCTCTGTGTCCCTGGGCGAGTTGCAAGAGAGAAGTGGAGATGAAAGTCCCGATGTCCATGGGTGGTTGTGGTTGTGAGTTGGTGACTATAAAGCACTTGCCCTGTGCCCACTGTGTAGAAAGCAGCACTGTGGCTGGGCTGGTGGGTCTTGGTGCTGAAGTTAAGATGGTGGGCGCCTCTGACACGCTGCTTTGACTGAGGGGTTTTGTTGGGGAATGCAGCCCTCCTTATTGTTGTAGGGAGGTGGGGCTGGCACTTCCGAGCACCATCTGTGCACAGGGAGCCGGGAGGACACAGATGAGAACCCCCAACCCCGCCTCTCGGGCCTCAGAGGGGAAAGTGTGTGATAGTCTTTCTGGAGATTCTGACCGAGGTGCTCGGGGGACAGGGGCGGCGAGGGACCTGGTCTGCCCGGGCGAGTTGGCGTAGGGTGTCACAGAGGAGGTGACAGTGGGATTTCTTCAGGAGAGGACATATGGGAAGGGTGTTTTGAGCAGAGGGCACAGTCCAGGCAAAGCCATGGCGATGGAAAAGCTTCAGGTGTGGCGGAGGGCGGGCCAGGGGTGCAAGGTAGACCCACGTGGGTGTGGACTTCACTCCCACAGGCCCATGGGTTCTGGGTGGGGCCTTCGGAGGTGACTTTTCAATCACCGTCTGCTCTCCTGAAACGTGGTGAGATGTGCACCGTGGAGCTGCCCAATGGCTTTCCTCAGAGCCCAAATTTCAACCTTAAGCTGTATAAAAGGGAGAGTGATGGATTCATGGTTCTCCTGTCTCCTGCTCCTTACCTGACGGCTCTCTTCCTTCTCAAGGCCGGATGCCTCAACACACTCGCTGTCCAGCTGCTCACTTGGGCAGAGGCCTTGCCGTGCCTGCCTTCACCTTTTATCTCCAGGACGCAGAGCTCACAGAACTGGGTCCTGATGCCTCACTTCCAGCCTCCCGGGCTCCCACCCGGCAAGGTTATGTTTGAGTGTCCAACCAAGGGTTTTATCTGGAGGACCATTCAACTGAAGTTTCAAAGACTGTTGGCTGAACTCAATAAACAAATGCAGGGACTCTAGTTCCCCTGCCATTTCTCCCCAGAGTGTGGACGCCTGCAGTGCCTGCCATCTTCAGGGGCTCTTTCACTGGAACCAGCACACGGTCCAGCCTGGAGTCCCTCCTGGTTGATCCTTTGTGCTGCAGTTGGCTTTCTGTGGAGGGGGCCGCTTGGGCTGAGGCCACGTTGGATCTGCTGTGGCAGGGACAGTGCCAGGGGAGTTGGGCTGAAGACCGGGGACATTACAGCTGCCTGTCTGTGTCCAGATGGGGATGGGGGGATCCCACTGGTGGAAGCACCCTTGTATTTCAGTGTGTTGAGGTGAAGAACAGGCCAGATGCGTCTGCCCCAGCCACGGAACCGTGTCGCTGGAGCTGGGGGCAGGGTAGGGGCCCAGCGTTGGGCCGCAGAACAACATTTTCGTTTTCACCCTTGGCACTGAACAGCCGTTAAATGGAAAGGGGGCCTGTGTCCCTCCCTCAGCAGCCACGCCGGCCGCCATCCTGGCACCTCACAGAGCAGCTTTTGTTCGGGGTCCGGAGTGTAAAATTGGAGTGGCAGGTTGTCGGTGCACACATCTTGAATTTCCTGGCTTTTATCAGCTGCGCCACTCAAAACGACAATATTTAATCCCAAATGTTTCCTTCCCTTCCCCTCCCCCTCCTGTTTCATAAACAAGGGGGCTTCCCCCCTTTTCTGCCCAGTAGCCTTTGCTGCCATTTCTTCAATCACAGTGAAAAGTATATTTGTGATTCTTCTCTCATGTTTTTGCAATTACACATACCAGGGGGCTTTAGGAGAACCTGACTTCCTGGGACCTGGTTTAATGTAACCTTCTTGCTGAGTCCTCCAACCCCACCAGCCATCTCATGAGGGACAGTCGAACACGTTTTACTTCCAGGGGTCAGATGGCGTAGCAACAGCTTCATGCCATTTTATCCTCCTGGGTGTGGTTGGGGTCACATCGCCCATTGGTTTTTCCGTTGTAGGGATTTTTCGTAGTAGTCATTTTATTAAATAATTCTCCTAGGTGGGAGAATTCGCCCCCTGAAATTTAAAACTTGAAGTTTCTTTTTGTTGCTTAGTAATTTTGAGAAGCAATTGCTGAGCAAGACAGCTCTTGTGAGACAACCAAAAGATTCTGGCAACATCCTGTCTGGATTTTCTACATGGGTAGACACCCACGTGTGTGTAAAGTCACTGTTTGCATCTTGCATGGTGCACTAGAGTATCCCAAATCATGTTTCATGTAGAGAAGCAGCATGCTGTCCTAAGATGAAGCATTTTGGAGTGAGAAGGAGCAGGTGTGACACCTGCTTGTGTCTCAACTATGGCTTCTTGGCGTGTGCAGCCATGGGCGGGTCTGAGGTCTCGATGGGGTCTGACACCTGAGCAGGATCTGCCGCCTGGCTGAGACCCCCATGGGCCATGGGTTGGTCAGTTTTGTGTGTAGACGTGGTCAGGCTGTAGGACCCAATTATTTGATCAAGTGCTAATCTAGGGGTTGCCGAGAAGGCTTTTGGTAGCTGTGGCCAATCAGTAGGCTGTGTGAGTAACCTGGAGAGTCTGGGTGGGCCTCATCCAATCCCATGAAAGGCTTACGAGCAAAAGCCGAGTTTTCTCTGCGATGAAGAATTCTGCCTCAGGACGGCAGCATCAGATCCTGCCTGACTTTTCAGTCTGCAGCTGCCCTTGTGGATTCTGGGCTTGCCCTGCCCCACAGCCACGAGAGCCACTTCCTTAAGACGAGTCTCATCATATACACACATCTCCTGTTGGTTCTCTTTCTCGGGGGGCCCTGACTGATAACTGGCTGAGCTACGTAAGAGAACAGCAGTCCCAGGCTGCTGGCCGAGGGTCTATGAAATCAGAAACGAGCTTCTCTGTGCCTGTCTAGGACCTTCTAGGAATCTCGAGTTGTTTTCCAACGAGCGTGTGTGTCGTGGTGGGGCTGCGCAGTGATGCGAACACGCAGGACGCGCATCGCTGTATGTGTGCTCTGCCAGCAGGTGTGTCCACTTCACTGGGAACCAGCCACCACAGCTGAATTCACGGCCACGGGCAGAGGGTTCTGGGAGAGGGTGCTGCAGGTGGTGAGCTTGTGGGGTGGACCACGGACCTTATGGGCAAGGGGTGAATAAATATTGATGAGGTATACCAAGAGGTATAGTAGAGGCATGTGACATCATGTCATGCAAAGAAACGCGGAAGTCATTCAGGTGGATTGTGCCATCCTGTTGCCCACCCCAGCTCATCCACCGGCTGGCAGTGGAGCAAGCAGATTAGCCCTTCTGGGCTACAGGTGTAAAAGGGGTCTCCTTAGTACCTGCCTTTAGGGTAGTGAGGCACAGATGTGTTGATGCAGGTGAGGCTTTCAGAAAAGTTTCCCCACTTTGGGACACTAAGTAAGGACAGATACTTTCATTATTAAGATAGGCTCCTGCTCTGTGACCATTTGGCATTGAGCCCAAGCCCCAGTGATGCCGCACACAAGCTCTGTGGCTTTACGTAAGTTCCTTAACCTCTCTGAGCCTGGTGTGTAGAGGAAGGGAGGAGCTGAGCTGTCTCAGGCTTGCTGTTGTGATTAACTTAAAGGTAATAAAGCTCTCTGTGGTATGCTGCCCAGCCTCAAACACCAGGAAGCCCTGGAACATCAGCCTGCCCACTGTGCTGGCTGCACGATTTATGTCCTGTCAGGACTGGACCAGGTGAGGGGAGTGAGGCCCAGCGTGCAAAGTTTAAGGTGGTGCCCACCCAGCCCTGCATGTACACCTCCCTGAGAGTGACCACCGCCTTGAATTATGCACCTTGGGCGCCTTGCTCCCCTTGCCCGAATCCTGGCTCTCATTTTGTCATACAAATGCCACGCCAGCTTTGCCAGGTAAGGGGATGGGCCCATGTCGCAGAGCAGGACAGAGGCCTTGCCCCAGCCCCCCTGGGCTATGTGAGCTCTTGGAAGGCAGTGGCTGCCCCTTGTTCGTCTCATGTGCTGGCATACAGCGCCTGGCACACAGGTGGTGCCACATAAATGCTTACAATGGAATGAAGGAAGGAGAAGACGGAGGATTCAGACTCTGACAGGGTTTCTCATGATCAAGGCCGCCCCCTCCAGCTGCGGTGAGCAAGCGCTCGTTGTGAGGAGAGGACTGAAAGCCATTTTCATCGTCCTCCCATGGAGCGCTTTGTCAGAAGGGAGGAAGCCATCTCCCACTGAGCGCGAGTGCTGCTTCAGGACTGCCCTAAAGCTAGATTCGGACAAAAGGTCCCATGTTGTATGAGTCCACTTGTATGGAATGTCCAGAGTAGATAAGCCTATGGAGACAGAAAGCCAGGGGCTGCCAGGGCCTGGGAGGAAAGGGGATGGGGAGTGACTGCTGATGGGTACAGTGTTTCCTTTTGGGGTGATGAAAGCACCTTGGAACTAGACAGAGGTGGTAGTTGTAGAGTGCTGTGAATGTACTAAATGCCACTCAGTTGCACACTTCAAAATTGTCATAGTGGTAAATTTTATGTCACGTGTATTTTAACACACACACACCCCGCCCCACACACACACAAGCTGATTTTGGCAGGACTCTTTGGGTGTATATGACAGAGACATGATTCAGGTGAAAGGCCAGTTACTGCTCATGGGATGGAGTGGAGGTTGGTTGGCAGGTGGCTGGATGGCAGGTCTGCACTGTCTCTTGGAGTAAATGTTGCTCAGTCATGCCCCAGCTCTCCATGGGCTCTCCGTCTGTGTCTTCTTCAGGGTCATGTAGAGTAACTCCCCTTTCCTCCCCGCCAAGGCCTCCTGGGTGCATATGGAAGCCTGGACCAGAGCCCCGACATGGGTGTTTGGGGAGGGAGGAGGCAGACAGGGAGCGGCACACCTGGGAAAGCTGTCATGATGGCAAATTTGGGAAGGGGTCGTGGGGGTGCTTCTGAGATTAAGGCCGAACAAGGCGATGGACTAGGTCCCACGGGACAGCCTCCACCACCCAGTGGGTTCCCCGGAGAACTGGGCAATTAACGGGTATCTCAGTGCCACGCAGACTTGCAGTTCTGACCACTTGAGTCAATGTGACACCACAAATGCGGGCGTGAGTGTCGGGGTGCATGTTCTGTGGGTTTGCAAGTTCATAAGCCACGACCAAATAATGGGTCTTGGTGGCTGGTTCTGTAGTTGATGGAACATGTGTTCAGCTTTTGACTAAAAGCCAGTGGGAGATCTCTTTGTCTGATCCCCAAAGATAGTTTCACCTACTGTTCAGGAAAGAGACTGTGATAGCTCTAAAACAAATAAACAAAACCCAGCTTCAAACATGATTGGTGTTCCGGGGGAGTTTCCTTTCCTAACCTTAATTTTGGGATTAATTTGTTTTAGAAGTTCCTTGGCTGCTTATGTGTGTACACGTGTGTGCGTGCGTGTATGTAAGAAAAGAAACACTAAGAAGAAAACGTGTCATGTTCCTCTGAAACCTCCGGCTGGGTTCCCTCTCTGTACCTTGAGGATAGTATGGCCTGGGGCCTCTCTCATGTCCACAGTCTTCATTGAATCTGGCTTTGAAAGAATGAAAGGAAATCGGGCCACCCCGAGCCTTGCTCCCATAGTGGCTCCATGCCAGAACTGTCCTCACCTGTGTATTTTGAGTGTCTTATTATAAACCCAAAGTGATCTTGGTTAATAAAAATACAGAGGCAAAAGCTGGGTGCTCTCTGGTTTCCAGCTTTGGTCCTTTATCACGCTCATTAAGGTAAAATAGTTCGCTACTTTGATCCCCACCCCCGCCCCCGTTCCTGCTCCTGGAGGTTGGGGTCAATGCTGTGCAGCTCTCTCCCCTGAGCTTACGGATTTGAATTTCAAATTATGGGGCTCCAAAGACTCGTTCTGTAATGGTTCCTGAATTCTTGTCATCCAGTAGGAGGTATTAGTTATAAATGAGTTTCGTTTTTGTTTTTCTTTATTACTTTATAGAGTATCCAAGCTATGCAAGAGTATATTTTCAGGGTTAAATATTCAAATGATTCTGAAGTTCAGGGCAAAAGGTGCTGCCCCTTCCCTCCCCAGGGAATCACCCTCCATGTAACAGAGTATCTAGGTTTCAGAGCCTCCTTCCAGGTTCCTTCCCAGGCACTTACATATGTGTATAGATAGAAACACTTTTGTCATTTAATACCACATTCAATGTAGCCAATATTCAATGTATAGAATAATTCTGTACATATTTATTGGTTCACCTAATATTTCTGAGCACCTACTATGTGCCAGGTATGATGCTGGGAGCTACAGATTCAATAGTGAGCCACCACACAGCTCACAGGCTGCAGGCATGTTGTGCTGGGACTTGGTTTCCCTTCCATTTCACAGGGTATCTAGGCGCGTTCTCTCCATGGTCATCCTTATATGTCTGTCCTGTACTCTTCAATGTTGAGAGAGAACACTGAATTTTGATGGACAGCAGATTGAGTTCCAGATGACTTTCCATTATAAAAAAGGAAGCAGTGAAGGTCTCGTTGAGCACCTGGGTGTTTTATAAGATTTAAAGATTTTGGGACGTCCCTGGCAATCCACTGGTTGAGACTTCGCTTTCCGACGCAGGGAGTGTGAGTTTGATCCCTGGTCAGGGAGCTAAGATCCCAAATGCCCCCCTGGCCAAAAAACCAAAATGTAAAACAGAAGCAATATTGTAACAAATTCAATAAAGACTTTAAAAATGGTCCACATCAAAAAATAATAATAATAAAAAAAAAGATTCTTAGGGCAGCAAGACACAACACACCAAGCCTCTTCCAGAGGAGACTCCCTCCCGTTTGCATACCATAGTATTGCAAATTACAGTTTTCAAAACAGAGTCTTCAAGTACAAGTTCTCACTGAGTCTTCACTACCAGCCTGGGAAGCAGATACTGATAGCTCTACAGTTATACAGATGAGGAAACTGAGGCTCAGAGAAGTCACGAAACTGGCCCAGGGTCCCAGAAGCGGCAGAGCCTTGAGTTCAGACTTTGTGATGCTTACCCAAGAACTTTCCATTTCAACTCCATCTGGAGTCTGGCTGCTTTGCTCAAGGTTTGATTTCTGCCCATGTGAGTGTCTCTGGGAGTTGTCACAAATCTGAAGAGGAAGCACATAGCCATCTCCAACCTCTGACAGAAAGCCAGGCCTTTTCTCTTCCATATGATGGTCCATTTCATACCTGGAACAAGGAGATTTTCCTATTCCAGGGGTGCTAAGCCATGACTCCCCTGGAACGTTATAATATCAGAGTATGAACAGTTCCCAAACGTCGCTTGTCAACATCTCCCACAGCCCTGACACCTGGAGAATGGAAGACCATTCCAGAGGAAGAGGGAAGCCCTTTGAATCATTTTTTCAGGTACATGTCATTCTGCTTGAATTATTTTTCTTGAAGGAGAACACTTTTCAATAGTCCAAAGCAGGGACCCGTCATTTGTGAGAGCTCTTTGACGTGTTGCTGTTTTAAAAATTAAGTATGTGGAGTTTGCAGAATGGACACGGCCTTTCAGTTTTTTAATTTAAGGTTTAAAAAGTGCTTTCACGCTATAATCCTTGGGGGACAGGAAAGGCTGTTTGTTCTGTCCCGGGCCTCCAGGAAATCTGGCCCAGACCACCTACGGGAAATTAGCCTGGGACCTCAGCCTAGCTGGGAGGCGACAGCAGTGCTTCTCGGCACTGTGGCTATAGTTCTCACTACATAATCTAATCTTTCAAGGATATTTTCATCTGGAGAGGCAGTGAGCTGAATAACTAAACAGACACAATGCTGCTAATCCCTATTCCTGAGGCTGAAGGGTTTAACTCCTTGCCTTCTGTTTTAAGGCAGTGAGCTCAAAGTGGGCTGTTGGGGTCAACATCAGAATTTCATAAAAAGCATTTGGTTTTGTATGCTGTGCTGACGCTCTGCAGTGTCCCTGGTTCTACTATGTGTCTGGCACTGCTCTAAGGACTTCAAATAGAGTAACTTGGTTACTCCTACTGGAGGAAGTGCGTACTGTTATTATGCACAGAAATGTTAAGTAATTTGCTCAAGGTCACATAGTAAGGAGGGGGTGTGGGTTGGGATTCAAACCCAGACCAGCTGCTTCGGAGTCCATGCTCTTGATGCCTGTGCTCCTTGTTAAAGAGGGAGGCTCTGAAATGTCTGCCTAGTCAGTTTTCATTCATTCAGTTATTTATTCATTCATTCATACACTTCTTCATTTGCATTCACCGCCTGTGCTGTGTGAATGCCAAGGTGATTTAGATAGAAGCACTCATAGGCCTCCCATGAGTTGGCAGCCAGACATGGAAATGAATAAACCTAGAAATAATTATGATGCAGAGAGTAGAGGGCAGCAGTAGCCGTGCAGGGACCAGAGTGGCCAACGGAGTGAGGGGAACCTTGAACTCAGAAGCAGGAGAAAGTCAGGAAGGCTTCTCCAGGGGGTCAGGAGGAGGAGGGTGGGGCATTTGGCATGAAGAGGTGATGATGCAATGCCTTTTGGGAAACTCCTGGGGCATGTGGTCAGCGTGGAGGGCTGTGAGAGGGAGCAGAGCAGAGGTGGAGAGGAGCCTGGACTTGGTTAGCTTGGCCTAGGCAGGGTTTTAATGAGAATCTTATGAAAAAGCAGGCAGGTGAATAATTCCATTAGACCTGGCCATTCAGCAGCTTAGGAACCAGCATTTCCAGGTGGCATATGGGGTGCGAGGGCACGGTCCTTGCTGAAACCAACAGGATGTAGGACTTTATTTCTGCAAAACCAGAGTCTCTCACCTGGTCATCAGAATATCCACAGAATACCACTGACAGTGGCCTCTCAACGGCTCAGGAGCTGTTGCCATGTGGCTCAGCCAGCCTCAGCCCCCTCCCCCCAGAAGACCCAGGAGCTCTAAGCGAAGTCCAGCCCCCCAGGACACAGGTCAGGGGCAGGTTCTTGACCCTCATCCATCACAGCGTGACTACCGTCTGGTGCAGGATGTGAGTGGGTTCCAGCTGGTTCCATCCCAGTGGCGGCAGACAAACCATCCTTGCATTTTTGCTCTGCAGCCCCAGCCCTAGGGCAGCACACAGACCCCAGCAGAATGCCCCTCTCTCCAAGCCCAGCTTGGCAGAGCCGATGATGAAAGTGCTGCTCAGTCAGCCGGGTTCAGAGTGGCTTTGCAGTGGGGAATGTTGCAAAGATATTTGGAGCTGGAAATTGCCCTTTGCTCTTTTGAAAGGTGCAAAATGATTCAGTAATTACTTCAAACGTGGGGGCCTCCTTCCTCGCCTCACCTGAACTCCCTGTCAGCTTCCGCCTGTCAGACTTGTGTTGGTTTGAGCTGGGTGTTCCTTTCCCCATCTTCCCCCCACCTCCCCGTTTCCACTGCCCTTTGCAGCCCTCCTCTGCCTGCCTCCCCGCCCCCGCCCCACCCCCAATCTGGAGCTTGGAGTGAGTTCTAAGGGTGCCTCATTAACGACTTAGATTTCTGGTGACTGCTTCTTTCTTCATTTGTTTGTTTTCAAGCTTTCTCTTAAATAACCTCATAGAGAGGGGTCCTGTTTATTTTTCTTGCTTAGTGTCTCCCTGCCAATCAGTTCTTCACCAAACAAAGGTCGCCAGGACTAAAGAGAAGTGGGGAGCTTTTCACTGAGGGAGAGGATTCCAGCAGACACACCTGCTCCTGGGAAAGTGGCCCACTTGGAAGGGCTGTTGCACATTAAAACAGCTCACCTTTATGTGCCAGAATGACAGCCATTTTATAGATTAGGAACCTGGCACAGTTAGATGCTCAAGGTCACACAGTACATTATGCAAATGGAATTCACATTCATGGTCTGTCTAAACCAGCGCCATCCAGTGGAAATATAAATGAACTCATGTATAATTCTAAATTTTCTGATAGGCTCATGATAAAGAGTGAAAGTGAAATTAATTTTAATAATATACCTTATTTAACTCAATATATCAAAAATATTATCAGTATTATAAATATCAGTCAGTGTTTGGGCAGAATGTTTGTGTCCCCCCAAATCCAGTGCAGTGATACTTGGAGGTGGTGGCTCTGGGAGGGTTAGGGTTAGATGAGGTCGTGAAGGTGGGCCCCCCAAGATGGAGTCAGTGTCCTTAGAAGAAGAGGAAGAGGCCAGAGCTCTCTCCTCAATGTGAGGGTACAGCGGGCAGTCGACAAACGCCCCGGTACAGGGCTCCCTGATGGAGAAGCGATGTTGGATATTTACCTGCACATCGCTGTGTCTCTGCAGAGAAGGATGAGCTGAGCCTCTTGGTTTTGAGGAAAGGAAGCTGAAGTAGCGTGATGGGTTCAAGCCTGTCTATGACCATTTCCATATGTTTTTGTAATCCAGGTGGTGAAGTTAATTTCAGATCCTTCCCTCATCAAAGACAAAGGGAAAAGTGGATCTGTAAGCCCTTAGTCTTCTGCTTTTACTTGGTTAGAGTGACACTTTTTTTCTTCTCTAGAACGGTATTATGTATTTTAATAGCAAAAAAAAATTACATTGGAACAATGGGGAAATAAAGCATATTGTAAAAATACTAAGTGGTCCTCAGAGGCAGATTTGCACACATGTGGATTAGTAGTTTGAATAAAACGTATAATGTAGCTATATTTTCCATGCTAATGAATTACATCAGTCACTGAAAAACTTTTTTCAAAAATAGCTTAGTCCTTTATGTGAGCTCATTTTACCTCAGTTTATAAATTTGGAAAGCAAGGAAGTGGGGAAATGTAGAAGAGGAAAAAAGTTAAAACACACTGCTTACTCTGATGATGGAATGCTGTTGAGTGTAACATCACCTTTGGAACGGGAGAATTCTACTTGCACATTTAGTTTTCTTTCTGTTCATTTATTAATTTGTTCAACAAATATTTGATCTGACGATCCTGAGCTGGGAGCTGGGGAAACCGCAGAGAATAAGACCAATGAGGTCCCTGCTCACATGGGGCTCCGAGTTCAGTGGGGGAGACAAGTAAATACTGCAGAACCACAGTGTGGTTGGGATTGCAAGGGGAGTGAAGGTGTATTGGGGTTTGTACAGAGGACCCTAAGCTGGAAGGGGGTGGCATCTGGCCAGTGGAGGTGGTCCCTGGGAATTGATGCTTGCTCTGAGACCTGAAGGGGGAGGACTTGGCCAGGTGAAAAGCAGGCAGGGGCCAGGGTGCTGCATGCAGAGGGAACAGCATGTGCAAAGGCCCTGAGACTAGAAGGAGCCTGGGGATTTTGACTCCAGTCTGTGCCACAGGTGTAAACTGGCAGAGGAGACCTTCTGTGGGAGACCCCGGCTGTGAAAGGAGCTCTGTCCCTACCCAACTGCCCAGCAGCAGGCACAGTGCCCACCGCTGCCCACGTTGTTAGGAGGCAAGTGAGAGTTTCCAACCCAGAAAGCAGACCTGACTGGGGTCTGCTGGGGAATCCCAAGGGTGGCATGGAGCAAGGAACACCGTACACTTGGGACAGAGCTCGTCTTCCGTTCGGCAGTGCCCCCAGCTCTTCCTTTGTGTTGCACTTTGTAGCCCCTGCTACATAGATTTAGCTTAGTGATGACAGCACATTGTTTCTTTCCTACCCAGTATCCACCCTGCCTTTTCCTTTTACCAGAACTCTGACCTAGTCCAGGGCACCGAGCCCCAGCCCCATCTATGTCAGGGGTCAGCAAACTACAACCCAAGGGCACCGCCTGTTTGTGTAAATAAAGTTTTATTGGCACACAGACACATCACTCATTGATGGCTCCTCTGTGAGTACTCTTGCGTTGCAATGACAGTCGAGTAGTTGTGACAGAGACTGTGTGGCTCACAAAGCCCAAGATACCTACTACCTGGTCCTTTACAGAAACAATTTGCCAACCCAGGTCTAAGTCAATGGCTCACCTCCCAGCTTCCATTACAGCTGGTTCGGGGACTAGGCTGTGGAGTGTCAGGCAAGGCATGCAGCTTCTCTGAATCTCAGTTCCTGATCTGTACACACTTATGTACATTATTTCACTTAATCTTCACAGCAGCCCATGAGGTGGGTTCTGTTGTTATCTTGAAACTGAGGAAAAGGAGGAACAGAGAGGTCCAGTAGCCCACCCAAGATCATACAGCTTGAAAATGGTGGAGTCAAGACTGGAATCCTTAACCTTAGAATCCTGGAGTTGAGGGCTGGTGGGAGTGGGCAGGAGGAGGGAGCTGTTTGGATTCCTGTGGATCGCTGATCCTAGTTAACATTCGCATGTGGGGAGTGAGGTCACCCACACCTGTGTTCCTGTTCCCCCTCACGTGTAGCATGGAGAGGGGTGAAGCATGTGGGCTTGGAGTCCAATTGCCTGGGTTGAAATCCTAGTTCTGCTTACTGAGCCTCAGCTCCTCCCATGTGTCTAATGGGGAAATGAGGTTAGTAACTCCTAGGGCTCTTGGTGGAGTTACGTGGTTAGTACTAATATGGTCGTAACCTGGTACACAGTAAGTGCTCAGTAAAACTAGCCATTATCATTGGCTCAAAACCAGCCTTTGCCAAAGGGAAAAAATACAAGGTTCAACTCAATCATTTGGTGAATCAGTTATTAAAGAAGAATTGGGAGGAGGAAGTGAAAACCATCGCATGGGATCCCTTGACACATGAGTCCCGGTTTTATTTTGTTCACTATTGATGCAAGAGGTGCTTTTGTTATTCTTTCAGATGAGGAAAATGAGGCTCGGAGAGGAACATTCTCTAGCTCACAGCCCCTAGCGGGCAAGTGGCAGGTGGGTACTGTCTGTGGAGCCCAGAGGGGTTTGCAGCCCACACTGTGGCTAGACCCAGACTCACTAGCAACAACCAACGTTGCAGAATCCACGGTGATTTTTAACTTTCTCTGCTAAGGAGCGGCAAGCCAGGCCCAAGTACCTTGCCCAGACCACAGGGGGAGTTTAAACTGGGCCCGAATTAGAGCTCAGAGCAGCCAGGTTTACGGTCTGAGGCTGGGGTTACTAGCTCAGACCTCAGTTTTTTGGCCTATGAATTTCTACTGAGTCAGTTAAAAACCAAATGAATCTATTTAAGTGAAAATGCTTAGAGGCAGGGAATTTAATTATTCAATGACTTGTTTCTTTCCTTTTTTTACTATTGAAATTAATTAAAAAATAATTTTGAAAATGTATGGCTGACACTCTGCCAGGAACGTGTCATGTGTAAAATTATTCCTCTCTGCATCGTGTATTCCTAAATCCTGGCTGGTCATCTATTTTCATAAGACCATTTGGAGCCCACCTTTAGGGGTTTTTTTTCCAAACAAATTAAGATTTGTAACTTTTCCTTGGGAAATAAAATCCTGATGGATATATATACACACACACAAACACACATACACACACACACATATATGTGTGTAGGTATAAATATATACATGTGGATATATTGCGTATTATCTTAGCACAGGTTTTAGGCTAGCTAGTAGTGAGTGATCAGAAATAGCTAAATGTCAGATGCAGTAATACTGGTTTAAATATTGATTTTTAAATCATAGCCTCTGACTGACACCAGAACTGATTTGAACTTTCGGGTCATTTCTTTGTTTAAAACTTCTTCCCACCTTCTGTATAAGGTGTATGTACTCATTAAAGAGATGCACCTCCATCTCTTCAGCTGCTAAATACAACGCCTGTTAAACGTGATGTGTTTCTTTCCAGTGTGTATTTTTTTTAATTTACTCCTAGTTAGTACACGTGTACAATTTTGTATTCTAGTACAACCCTTGTTAAATGTGATGTGTTTCTTTCCAGTGTGTGTGTGTATGTATATATATATTTTTTAAATTTTATAAATTTATTTATTTATTTTTGGCTGCACTGGGTCTTCGTTGCTGTGCATGGGCCTTCTCTAGTTGCAGTGAGCGGGGGCTACTCTTCGTTGCGGTGCACAGGCTTCTCATTGTGGTGGCTTCTCTTGTTGTGCAGCATGGGCTCTAGGGGCGCGGGCTTCAGTAGTTGTGGCATGCGGGCTCACTAGTTGTGGCTCGCGGGGTCTAGAGCGCAGGCTCAATAGTTGTGGCACACGGGCTTAGTTGCTCCACGGCATGTGGGATCTTCCCAGACCAGGGCTTGAACCTATGTGCCCTGCATTGGCAGGCGGATTCTTAACCACTGTGCCACCAGGGAAGTCCTCCAGGGTATATATACTTTTAAGTGCTCCTAGTTGGTACACGTGAGTACAGTTTTGTATTCTGCTTTTTTTTCACTTCAAATTATATTGTAGGCATTTCCCCAGGCATTACGCAGTCTTTAAATTATCTTTGGTGGCTACATAGTATTTCATTCATTGGGTACTGAGGCTAATTAACTACACTCCCGTATTTAAACCTTGAGGCTGTTTCTAACTTTTCAATATCACCAATAAAACCCAGCCACGAACAGCACTGTGTAAAAGTTTTGCTCCTGAGCACCCAGTTGGAGCAGGCTCCCCCTTCAGTGTCTGTCATACTGTCCTGGTTATCCCCTTTGTCATACACTCATTAGCAGTAGCTCCTCTCGCCTACTTGTCTGCACTCCCTCTAGAATCAAAGTGTCGGGGAGTGGGTCCTCTTGGCTGGGCCCATTGGGGTGCCCCCACTCCCATGGTGGCCTTGGTCACAGCTGGTCGCCTGCCTCACATGGGACATCAGCTGGCGGCCACGGCCTGGGCAGGAGCCCGCCTCCCGGGCATGTGGCAACTCCGCTCAATTTTCCGTAAATCCCAGACTGCTCTAAAAACTAAAGTCTGTTAATTAAAAAAAAATCTTTCCTGGTCTGTTCAGGAAAATTGCCCCTTAAACAAATGGGGCATTAACAAAAGAAAAACTTATCTAGGATATTTGGGACAGATGGGCCCGGGAGAAACTGAGTGAATGTGTAGAACCCTCACTCCCTGAGATATCTTGGGATGCACGCTGTTTGCAGCTCCAGGGCGAGGAAGGGGAGCAAGAGGGCTGCGGGGTGGCTGTGTCTGCCTCTAACTAGACTCTTCAAGGCTCCGCACCCCCCCCCCCCCCCCCCCCCGCCCCGCGAACCGCAGTTTGAAGAGTCCTGCCTCTACACAGCTCGCCAGCCTTGTCTCTGGCTTGTTTTCCCGTGTAGATGAAATGCCTTGCACCAAAGGAAAATTATACAGTGTAAACATTTATTCAGAAAAATGGTTTGCAGCGTTACCTTCCCGGAGTGCTTGGCTGAGAATGAAAGCCTGGTATGAACGCCTGCTGGCATGGACAGGAAATGGAACCCTCTGCTCAATATATTTCCAGCTTTTATGAGGCAGCTTTAGTGGAGACGTGTCAGCCTCTTGCCCAAAGCGCAGCCTGGACAGAGCCCTGCCCCCACACCCGACGGATGCCCGGGTGTGGAGAGGAGTCGAGAGTGTTGGCATCAGAGGCTTGGCGACCAAATGATGCTGTTGGTGACTTTCAACTTTCGCTTCGAGGGGGCGAGTGAGAAGAAAAGGGGGTACAGTGACCTCAGAATCCTGAGGGTCTGAAGGGGATGGTCTCACTCGTGTCCTGGACACCAAGACCACGAACTCTGAAGATGTCCCCATTTGGAGACACAGGCACATGTTGCCCCGGACTTTGGCACTTCTTTTTTTCTGCTTGATTTTCTCCAAGCAAGCTGCAGATTGAATTGTTTCCTTTGAAAAAATATGTTCAAGTTCTAACCCCTGGTTCCTTTGACAGTGACCCTTATTTGGAAATAGGGTCTTTGCACGTGATCCAGTTAAGTTGAGGTCATTAGGGTGGGCCCTGATCCAGTGACTGGTGTCCTTATAAGAGGGAGACACAGAGATACAAGGAGAGGCCATGTGACTATGGGGTAGGCAGAGATTCGAGGGATGTATCTACAAGGCAATGAATGCCAAGGACCTCTGGCAACACCAGAAGCTGAGAGAGGGGCATAGGACAGATTTTTCCCACAAGTGTCAGAGGGTGTGGCCCTGCCAACACCTTGGTTTTGGACTCTGGCCTTCAGAACTGTGAGAGAATAGATTTCTGCATTTTAAGTGCCCCAGTTTGTGCAGTTTTGTTACAGCAGCCACGTGACACTCACACATACTGGATAATTCATTGCTGATGTTTAGGGCCTGCCTTCTCTCCCCATCTCTGGGCAAACAGAGATCAAGGGGGAGCGCCTCATTTTTCACCCACAAAGGCAGTGATGCTCACCTGACGCTCAGGTACCAGCCAGGCTGGGAGCTCCCTGTGGGCAGGGGGGACCCTTCCCCACCCACAGAGTGTCTCCTGCTGGACAGAGCCTCAACCTTGAAAACAGATGTCCAGGGTTTCGGCCAGGGTGAGCTTTCCTCCTCCCATGTGCTCTGGAAAATGGGGGACACACCAGAACCAGGGGGAAAGCGGGACAAGCCTGGGCCCTGGAGGCTGGACCCTCATGCCTGGGCTGGATATGGTCAGCTACATGGAGCAAAGTCCCGGTCCTCTTCTGCCAGGGGCTGTGACCTCCAGTCCTCGCCTGCCAGGCTTGGGGCCTCTCCCAGAAACTCCTGCCACGTGCAGGGTTTAGGGGAAGCCAGGGAGCAGCCCCTGCTTCTCTTCTCTCTCCCACGGCCTGAGGTGGATGGGAAGAAGGCAGAGTATGGCTGGGCTTGAGGGGCCAAGTGCAGGGTCAGATCCCTTTGGTGCTCAGGGAAGTGATAGAGTCTTGTTGAGTTGGCACTGGGACCCAGGAGACCTAATATTTTTTGCATAATCCACTTGTCTGACTTTTATTTATTGAGCACCTACTGTGGCCAGGCATCACCATTAGTACTGAGTGAATGAACCCAGATCCCCGCCCTCCTGGGGCTGATGTTCTGGTGATTAATAACGACTCTACTGAGACGGTGCTTAGGTGTACACTCACTCATTTGTCCTCACGCAAAGTTTGGTGAACGCCAGAAAAGGGGGTGGGAGAAGCACTGGCAGTGTTTGGGGTGGGGGTGGGGCCTCCTGGTGAACAGCTGAGGAGGGGCGTGGGCAGTCAGACCAGCAGAGCCGCGGGGAAGGAGACCTGCCCTGCCCCACCCCACAGGGGAGCTGGCTGTAAGTGGATCACGCATCTTTTTTTTCCGGACTCTTTTTGCCTTATGTGTTTACGGCTTCTGAAGGTATGATTTCATGATCGGGGGTCATGGCTGAGGCCTGGGAATGGGTCCTCATTCTCTGCTGGACGGGACTTATGTCCTCTTTACTGTCTTGCCTATTTCTCCAGATGTCTGTGTTCAGATCCCCCTTTCACCATGTTGTGGGAAGGAGGGCAATTGACTTAACTTTTCTGCTCATCAGCTTACCCTGAAATGGGGGAGTGTTGCTGCCTGGTGCCTGGCCTCCAGAGGGTGCTCAGCAGAAGCTCACTGTCTTTCATCCAGGAGGCCTCGGATGTCCAGCCCAGAAGGATGGAAGGCTCCCTGGGGGTGTTGTTCCCCTGAATCAAAGGGTACCATTCTCATTCTGTGTTCCTCGTGGGAATTCCAGGGGCCTTGAAATTCCTCTTAGCACAGTGTAGTGTGAGGACTGAAAGAAGAACTAAGGGAAGTTGAATGGAGAAGACGAGAGCGTCTCAAGGTGGAGGTGGCCCCTGGCTGCGTGATGCACAGGTGCATGAGTGAGGATTAGGTGTCGCGACCTAAGACTCCGTGGATGAGCCATTGTCCTCCTGTCTGTGCAGCTGATTGTATCAATAGGCAGAGGGCAATTAGCTGTGCCCGTTCCCTGCACCAAGCCAACGGGGCTGTTTTAATCTCCCACAGCTCTAACTAAAGAGGAAGCTTCGTTGCCTTATTTCTGAAAAACGAATAAGAAAGCAGTGGTTGGAGTTGCTTTTCCTCTTGCGATTTTCAAATAAAGTAAGAGACTAATCCTTCGTCTAATACCAGTTTATTAAGGGCTGAGTTAGAACGTAGTCAACTCCATTTATGAACACCGGTTAATATTTCTTTATAGAAAGCTATACTATTTTCAGAAGCATTTCAGACAGACATCCTAAGAAGACTTAGCAGGCTCAAGATGTTTACCTTGGACCCAAATCTTGCTTTTAATTAACCGAGTCTTCAACAGTCCATCAGAGAATGCAGTTACCTGCCAAACTTCACACCTAAGGGGAAAAAATATTCCCAATAAAATTTTCCTTAAAAAAATCCACTCGCTTTTACCACTAAGACGCCCTCAACATATTTAAATCAATCCCTCTCCATGAACACACAGAAAACTAATGTTCTAGATCCCAAGCCTGTCTCTGTGTGTCCCAGATTTCGGGAAAGCCATTTAATTCGACATTAAGTTTTCAGCAGACACTAAAGCAGGGATTCTGCGAAGATGGAGGGGCTGAATGTGTGGGCGCAGTGAGTCTAAGTTTTCCAGGCTGCAAACACACATTCCTGCGATACCACACATTCTGTGGGGAAAGTTTAAATGATCGTATTGTCTCAATTCACCTTACAGGAGCAGCTGCTTATGGAAAGTAAAGCTCTCCTTCTCTCTGTTCAAAAAGAGACTGGTTTCATAGAGAGGCTGTGGGTTTCTCTCACGCTTCAACATCCAGCAATTTGGAGTTTATTTCGAGGTACTGGGTTGGACAGAGTGTATTTTCTCAGACGTAGGTTCCTTGGGAATAAGGATGTGGAGGTCCATAGAGTTTGAACCTTTCTGTTCTGTTTACTGCTGCCCTCCCCTCCATGGCGCTGGGTACCTAAGAGGCTCTTGTTAAATATTTATTGAATAGGGCTTCCCTGGTGGTGCAGTGGTTAAGAATCCGCCTGCCAATGCAGGGAACACGGGTTCGAGCCCTGGTCCAGGAAGATCCCACATGCTGCAGAGCAACTAAGCCCGTGTGCCACAACTACTGAGCCTGCGCTCTAGAGCCTGCAAGTCACAACTACTGAGCTCACGAGCCTAAAGCCCATTCTCCGCCACCACAATGAGAAGCTCGCGCACCGCAACGAAGAGTAGCCCCCGCTCACTGCAACTAGAGAAAACCTGCGTGCAGCAACGAAGACCCAACGCAGCCAAAAATAAATAATATTTATTGAATAAAAAAGTGCTCCTTGAAGAGGTGTGACAACTTGTTTTACAAATAGTTTCCTAAATTTTACCTACAAAGATTCTTGGAATTTTAGATCATCTGTCCTACCCCAACAAAGGTACTTGGACACATACACACACACACACACACACACAGCTTGTTGATTGTCATAGATTGGTGAGTAGAAACTTAGCCTTTTTTCTTCTGATTTAGCTTTTAGCTTGTCCTGAAAACAGTAACAACAACAACAGCAACAAAATCTTATGTCAGTGAATGAAATTCTTAAGTCTGTCTCATGTGGTTTAGTGGAACCAGGCTGGTTTGTGAAGGAGGATGTGATATTGTAGAAAGCCCCCAGATCTTGACTTCACCACTTCCAAGCTGTGCGGCCTTGGAGAAGTTACGTACCTTCTCTGGGCCTCATTCTCCTTATCTGTTAATTGTGTAATTGAATTGATACTCTCAGCAGTCCTGCCAGTTCTGAGAACCTGGGCAACTGGAGGAAGAATGAGTCCTCAGGTTTAAGATTCAGAATTACAGATGTGATTCACTGCTTCTGCATGGCAGTTAATAGAGTAGGACAAGAGACCTACAGTGAAAACTCTGTGTTTCTGAAAGGTTGACCAGTAACATATTGGTTTTCTTTTGCTGGCTTTTTGGGGAAAATTCTTTTTATATTTACTTTTGTGTTTCTCTTGCACATTTCTTTCTGTCACAGAGTAATTTTATTACTTATTTTGGCTTGAGATCTGAGAGAGCAATTATTTATTTATTTTAATATTTATTCTTAACCGATTTCAGAAGAAATTGAGAATGACTTAAACTAAAATACAAAGCATAAAAATCATTAATCCAGAATAAAAGGCGAGATTGAGGAGAATAAAAGTGCAGAGATAGACAGAAATTGTACTACAAAATCTAGACTGAGGGAATTAAGCATACAACTTAGCTCTGAGCTTCCTAGCAACCAAGGAAAAAAGCAAAACTAGGAGAGTGTTGTTAATGTTAAAGGTTAGGGAGGCAGAAATTCAGAAGGGGCTGACGGTCCTCAGTTGTCTCCTTAAAGTTCCTGGAATGTTCTTGATCCTGGTCTAAAAGGAAGATTTTGTGAGTGTGTGGAATCTCTTGCTCAAGTTCAAATCCAAGAAGCTGAAAGTTACTGACCTTTAGTTTCAGGTGCTCAAAAAATGTTAAAGTTTGCTGGCAAAAGTATAGATGATATTTTTCCCCAGGAATTAAGAACTGATAAAAATAAGCAAATCTTACCGAAAGAGGATGTGTGATATGGAAAAAAAACAAAACAAACCCGCAAACCACTGGGTGGAGGTAAAGAGACCTGGATTTGAATTGCAGTTCTGCCAATAATCTCTGTGTTTTAGGGAAGGGCACACAACCTCTCTGGGCCTCAGTTTCCTCATCAGTAAAATAAGAGGGTTAAACCAGACTCCTTTGAGATCTCACGTGTGAGAGTTCTGCTCCTGTGACTATAATGGTATGGGGGGATTATTCTTTTGTTGTCCACAATCAGACCTGCTTAAGGCATAAAGCTTGCATCTCAGAAATCGCTTTGAGACTGCCATGTTGGACTGCCTAGAAAGTAAGATGGCCCCCTTCTAATATAACCTCTTGAAAGAAAAGATCTCATCTCATCATGTGGAATTTTCCCAACCGAAGCACATTTCTGTGATCCAAGGCGTACACATTTGGCTGCAGGTGAAATACGTCGGCACAGACAAGGGTGTCAGGCTTTCTCGGGCTCAAGCAGGGCTATCACGAGGCTGAAAAACTGCAAAGAGGTTTTTCTAAGAAGTCGTCCCTGGAAAAACATCGCCACTTTCATTGGGGAAAAAAATGGTTTCAAATATTGCCTTTTGTTTTTATGGAAAATGGTGAAAAGTTTCAGGGAAAACCATAAAATCCTTTGCTTTTATTGACACCACAAAAATTGATTAATTTTTTTTTAAAGAACAGTTTTTGCTGAGGGCTGAACTTTCTTCTTTGAAAGGCTCTACTTTTCTTTTTTTGAAATATCTCCTGAGAGCCCCATGAAAGGTCTTTCTGTTAGCTTGGCTGAGCCGAGCCCAGGCGTCCTGAAGCTCTACACAGAAGCATATTTTTTGTGCCCAAACACTGCCTTCTGCGGATGTCTTCATGCTCTGATCTCCAGATACTGGCTTACCTCTTCCCAAATCTCCAGGGAGGCATGGTGCCCATGAAGCTGGTTAGTGCAGCCCCGGCCTCAATAAAATCATTGAAACTGACTTTACTTCCAGGCTCATCTCTCTTCATCGCTGCCGCTTCCTGCACAAATGGAAAACTGTGTGCATAGGATGCTGCCTTTGCCACTGGGGGTCTCGAAAGTTGATTTCATGAGCTAATCGGTCCCTCACCTGGTGGCCGGCGTGGGCTGTCCCTGGGCAGGAGAAGCTGTCTGTCCCAGCTGAAATCTGTCTTGCAGTCTTCCCACAGCGGACACCCTGCCAGCTGGGCCAGGGTGCCGCTCCTTCACGCGTGTTTCTTGACAAAGACAGCTGGGGGATTCTCCTGTGCCACGAAGAGGCAGTTGGCTTCTGGCGGCCCGAACAGGTTCGGTCTTAATGCAAGTTGGAAGGTACAGGGAACAAGGGCCTTCGGGGCATCTTTGAGGGACCCCCCTAACTCAGCTCAAAGGCACATTCAGGCCTGGTGTGCCAAAGGCCTGCTGTTGGCCAAGAGGCTCGGTCTGTGCTGGCCTCCACCTTCCCTGTCTCTCCTGGCTAGGGTGCCATCTCCGCAGACGGACCCTTGCATTCCTGGCGCTGGACTGCTGGGTACATATTCCACTTGCCACCTCCTTGCAGGTTTCTTAGCCCTTCTGGGCCTTGGCTTCTCCCTTTGTCAAATGGGAACGGTGGTAACACCAACCACGTAGATTAGTTGTGAGGCTTAAATAGAATAGTGCTGGGCACACAGTAAGTGCTACTAATTATTATTTACGTATTCTAGAAATAAAACCTGGTGAATCCAAGACTTACTTCATTTTACAAATGAAAAGACTGCAATGTGACAAAACTCAAGACAAATTTAAAGAAACGATTATTAGCAATCTCCCACTATTCTAACACAACGACTGTATCCAGCTTGTGTGTTTTACTTTACTATTCCTGCAACTACTCACCATCAACATCATGAAGTTCAGCCACCACTGAGTAAGGGTCCAGTGTAAGCCAAGCACCATGCGAAGTGCTCTCAAGTCACGGGCCCCCAGTGGACCCAGCTCTGGGGGACGTTAACCCCGTTTACAGACAAGGGACCTGAGGGTCTGAAAGGTGAGCCCACCCAAGGTCAACAAGCAGAAGCTGAAAGAATTTGAGCCCTAACTTCAAAATCTCTGGAGTCGACCAAAATGCTATACTCCTCTGATCCCCATGTGAGTCGTAGACCAAGAGAGTCACATTATTTAAAAGAAAAAAACAGGAGGTTTCAGTCTGAAACATTGTTCTGGTCTGTGGTGATAGTAGGTGAAACCAGTGGAAGGTTCAGTTCCTTGTCCATCTAGGAAAATCTCTTCCAACCTCACAGAGGTACTGAGGGAATGGAGCAGAAAGCCCACTCTAGTTGGGTGGATGTCCTTTCCGTGCCCTGCAAAGCAAGTGACACAGTGTGTGACAGTCCGGGGAATCAGTGTCCCAGAGCCCAAACCCCAAGTGCTGCTGAAGTCCAGGAAAAGGACTCCGGGTGCTTCCCTTCTGTTCCTCGTTGAGGTCACCTTCACCCCCAGAAGACCTAGCCCTTAGAGGCTGGATCTTCTCCCCAAAGCTCACTTCTTCTTGGTGCTATCCGGGTTATTATTATTCAAAATACAGCCTGCCTGCGCATTTGTCCCTGGGTAGGAAGAGTGGGTTAACAGGCAAACACTGCTTTCCTGATCACTGACCTGTAATTGCATTAGCTTTTAAATTCAATGTAAATATTTTCTGATCGTGGGCTTGGGTGCAGCTTGGAACAAGTCTCTTTTTTGCTCTCTTATCTGATTATCTAAGAAAACATCTCATTGTTCAGATTCAAGAATAACAAGTTTCTCCACATCCAGTCCCCTCAGCTCTTCATTTTTCTTCATTCTTTCTGTCCTGTTTAGCATCACATAATTACAGAAATATGTCTGTAAGCTGTTTGCACATCTGATAATCAGATTTTCTCTTGTTCCCAACTCTTTCTCCATCTGCTCCCCAACCCCCACCCCATTCTGCCACATCTGGAACAGTCCCCTGCCACTCCATGCCCAACTGACTGCTGAACTATTTCCAAATCACATCTCTTTTCCAGTCCTGGCCGCCTGATATACTCAGTCATAATATACTCAGGCCCCAAATTCTGGTCGTCTCTCATTCCTCTCTACTCGGATGATAACTGTGGGGCAGAGCCACTGTCTCATTTCTTCCATTCTGACCTGGTCATGTTAAAATATAGTTTTCAAAAGGTAAAATCATGTCCCTCATGCAAATGTAAAATGAAGACAGATTAGAGACTTTATTTAGGTCACTAATAAGTTGGTATGATGTTACAGCCAGTTCAAAGGAGAGTGTGAAGAACAAACATGTCTGTAGGCAATCAGGCAAATGGAAGTGAATTTCCTAGTAGGCGCACACCTAGTTTTTATCTCTGGGGTGGAATATGTGTGTTTGGAATCATCTTTTCTACGGGGTGAATGAATTGTATCTCTACAGGACAGAATTTATTTGCACTTCTGGGGCAGGAGTCATTTTGCATTACTCTGTGTTCTATGATACACACTTGTCTTGTAGTGTGTACAATACACACTTGAAGACCAGGGCAACTCCAGAGGCTTTGTAAGACAATTCCCAGCATTCAAATGAAGTATCCGTTACTATTTTAATTCAGTCAGTCGATTTCATTGATTCCAGTGATATCCTTTGTTTCAAAGTGTTTCACGATTTTTCTTAACAACCACTTTAAATTAATTAATTAATTAATTTTTTATAGGTAACTTCTTTTTCCAAACTGAGATCATATTTATTTTTGGCTGCGTTGGGCCTTTGTTGCTGCACGCGGGCTTTCTCTAGTTGCTGCGAGCAGGGGCTACTCTTTGTTGCGGTGAGCGGGCTTCTCATTGCGGTGGCTTCTCTTGTTGCGGAGCATGTGCTCTAGGGCATGCAGGCTTCAGTAGTTGGGGCATGCAGGCTCAGTGGTTGTGGCACGCGAACTCTAGAGCGCAGGCTCAGTAGTTGTGGTGCACGGGCTTAGTTGCTCTGCGGCATGTGGGATCTTCCCAGACCAGGGCTCGAACCCATGTCCCCTGCGTTGGCAGGCGGATTCTTAACCACTGAGCCACCAGGGAGGCTGACTTTTTATTTAAATCTATTGTGAATATTCACATGGAAGGACTGTAATTTCCAAGCCTCATTTTAGGAGAAGCTCAGAAGAACACAGTCAGGCAAGGAGCAAAGGCACCACTAGTTCAGGGTAAATCTTCTAAAAATGACACTTTAGTCCAGGGAATTCTTGGCTCAAAGACCTTCCGTGGCTCCTTATCACTAGTGTGATAGTTTCCAGATACTCCCATGTGGCACTTAAGCTTTTCCACAACCTGGCCGTGATATATGTTTAAATCTTCAAAAACATTTGTTAAAATAATAGATGGCAATGGCAAAGAATTCAGAGATTACAAAACCATATCAAATAAAGACTAAGAGCTTCCTCTACCTCCTAAATCTTTAGCATGGACACAAGAAAAAAAGAATAACTGGTTGACAATCATTGGTTGCTGACTGAGGGTGAACTTGAAGTTTATTTGAAAATTGCCTTAGCATTTATCAGAAATGCCAGTTTCTTCCCAAAAGGAGGTTGTAATGACATCATGGAAGAAGGTTCTGTCCGAGACCAGGTTTGGGGTGATTTTTCATTATCATCTCTCTAGAAATTTTCTTGATATAGAAAATCATATTTACTTTTACATCTATAGCCGTATAGTTTTAAACATAAATGGTATCATTCTACCCATACCACTTTTTCAATACTACTTTTTTTTTACAATTACCCGTGTGTCCCAGATACTTTTGGGAATAGGTTATGTTTAATATATCTTAGATCTCTTTCTGTATCAGCGCAGACATATCTACTCACTCTGGCCCATGATACAGACTGTCCCATCGTCTAGATGCACAGTGATTTATTTAACCACTACAGATTCATCCAGTTTACTTTCCTCCTACATGATTTCTCTCATTGGAGCCAGAATAATTCAGTCTCTTTCCTTAAAAATATCTTACCCATTCCTGCTAACATGTCTTTCCGTCTGATGTAACATTCAAAATAGACGCACCATCCAAGTAGAAAAGAAGGACCAGTGTGGGTGGGGCTGGCCCCCTGGGGCCTGGTGAGGACTGTCCTGCCTCTGCCTGATGTGCCAGTGCCACCCACGTAACCAGGCCATCCTGCAGGTCTAGTTCATCTTTGATTTTCCTCCGGAAGCCATCCTTGATGACAGTTATTAAAGTCTACTTTTCAAAAAATTGAAACTATATCAAATATCTATTGACCAACTCATCAGAGAGAGGCAGTAGGAAGGCACGTGCTGTGTAGGTGCTTGTGTATGCTCTGTGCTCCTGGGACACTGGGTTCTCACCTCCCCCTTTCTCTCCCTCCTTCTCTCCCTCCCTCTCCCGCACTTCTATCCATAAATAATCCTATGCTCTAAGCCGTGCAATGGATGCTGAGAATTCAGCAGTGGGCAGAACAGAAACAGTCTCTGCGTGTTGCAAGTTCCAAGTCTCGTCACAGAACTAAGCACATGTGTAAGTGTAACCTTCCAGATGGAGATCCACGCTCTAAGGGAAGAGCACAGGGTGCTGTGAGGGAGAGGAGCAGGCTGTTCTTTGTCCATGAGCTTCAGGAGGAGGTTTAGAGGGTGGATGTGGATGCCTGGCCACGGGGCAGAAAGGAGCCAGTGAGGGCAGGATGGGCGGGGCTTGGTACTGCAGGCCCTGCCTCAGTCTCAAGTAGTATGAATTTGACTGGATGTTCGATGGGAACATAATTAACAAAACACAACCTAGCTTATCTGGTCTGTATTCATGGAGCCCCTTGTAGGAGGCAGTCGTCTGTAGTGTGAAAAGTGGGGACCCTGGAGCCCCATCATGGCTTCAAAACTGGCTTCACCACCTGCTGGTGACCATGGACGAGAAGCTCCACTTCTCTGTGCCTTTGCTTTCTCATCAACAGAATGGGCGAGATAACAGTACCTGCTGCATCGGGATGTGCGGCCAACCCAGTTAACCTTGCCCAGTGCTGTGGTGCACACTGTCTGAGCTGTTCTCACACCACCCGCTATCACACAGCTTTCCTTGGACAGGCTCAAAGATTCAGGCTTGAAGTTGCATCTTAACAGGCAAAGAGAAAGCGGGGAGTCATGGGTGTCTTGTGATGGTTTGCCTAGCACCCCTCCTTTGCCCCGATTCTGTGGTTGAGGCCTTCCAGCTGCGGCAGCCTGCTGTCTCATAGTCTGTGTGCTGAGTCTGTGTTTCCCTGTGGCGTGGGGACGGGATGTTAGTCATCCGGTGGAGATGTGGCTAAATATAAGGTAAATATTTTTCTCCATGCTGTTGAGTTTCCCAGGGCTGAGGGTGGGAAAGCCAGAGGTGGCGCAGAGAGTCAGGAAGACCGTTGGGCGCTCTAGAGTAGAGTTCTGGGTAGATGATGGAAGCTAAGAGCCGAGACTGAGAATGGAGACCTGGGGAGTTAAACTCACAGGAACTGGACTCAGGTGGGCTCCTCATAGCCTCACCTGGAACCGAGCTGCGCTCCAAGTTCCCATCCACACCTGACTTGCTTCTCGGTCCAAAGCCTTCCAGTGGCTGCTGTTGCTGCTACGGGGAATTGGATTCTGCCCGTGCCTTGGCAGCACCGCAGGCGCCCCTCCCGCCTCCCTAGCTGCACCCATGCCCTGCCTGCTCCCCAGGTCCCCCTCCTCACTCAGCCAGTCAGCCTCTCCCTTCCCACCTGCGGGCCTTGCCTGCACTTTCCTCTGCATGGGGGCTCTTTCTCCATCATTTGCCTGGTTACCGTCTAAAGAATTTAGATTTTAACTCATGTGTCACTTTAGATCCTAGACCAAGTCCCCACCCTCCCCCGCCATGACAAGTTATTTTCACCGTGACCCTCTCCTCTCCATTGGTGTGCTTATTAAATTCCTATCTGCATGCCCCGCCGCTCCCCATCAAGATAGCGACATCCTGAGGGCAGAGACAAGGTCTCTTTTGCTCATCATGGCACCCCCCTTGCCCCCCAGCACCAGGCCTGCACACAGTAGGTGCTCAATGTGTTATTTGTTGACTGGACATGAGAATGGCTTCCAGGAGAAAAAAGAGCACGGTGGTGACTTTTTATGTGAGTCCCCTGGCCACGATGACTTGGGCAGGGGGGTGGACATTTGAATGCAGGTTGGCCAGTTCAGTTCTTTCATGTGGAAGTTTGGGATTTGGAAACTGCTCTCAGAGGTGGTTTGAAGTGTGGGTGTACTGCTGGGAGCTGTGGGGCCTTCATATTCCACCACGCACACAGAGAACCAGAGAAAGTGGGTGTGAAGTCAGGAAGAGTCAGAAAATGCCCACGCAAGAGCATGGGACACATAAATGAGTAACCTAATGATGGGGGCCCCAATTTCTGGAGGCCTTTTGTTCCCATTCCAGCCCTCTGAGACGTGAGTCTCATGAACCACCCATATCACCTTACAGCAAATCCATCTCTTGAGTTGGCTTGGGCCAACTCAAGTCAGTTTCAGTCCCCTGCGACTCCCAGGTGCTTTACCAAGATAATCAGGGAGCAGGCAAAAAGGGAGGCCAGAGGCACAGATAGCCTCGCATGTGGGATGTGGGACGAGCCTCCTTTGGTCTTAGGGTGAATTGCCTCTCCTCACACACTGCACGGGGTCCAGAAATGAAAGGGGCTGCTTTCTCTCTGACACATGCCCTGGGCTCCAGAAAGGGATTTGCAGAATCCACAAAGAGACAGAGCCGCCCCAGTGGGCAGGGTCTTGACACACCTTCCACCCAGGAATGGTAGGGACTCCGTGGAGCTGGACAGGCCTCCTTCCTGGTCCCTCCGGGGCCAGGACGCCGGACCGGCCCCAGGAGCTTTTATTGGCACAGACTTCTCTTTGCATTGTGGGGCTGCGCCAAGCTTCGCTCGGATGGCACTGGCTACCCCTACATTTACACCTTATAAACCACCACCGTGACCGACTGGGCTGCTTCTGTGAGGCGATGCACGGCCCCTGGTAAGAGAGTAAATAACTCAGCAACGTTTCCTTGCGCTTTTCCAGCTTTCGTTCAGTCTCAGAAGAAATAAAACAAGGAACTTAATGGTGTTCTTTAATCTTCTACACCAGTGGCTTGCTTTATAAGGTGTTATACAGAGTCCGTGTAAGTCCAAAGTCCGCAGTGGGATCAGTGTTTCTCAACAGGTGCTGGGTGGGTTTGGGTTAAGATGTGCCCACCCCCCCACCCCAGCCTCCTGAACAAATACAGAAGGAGGAACTTTCTTTGCAACACAGCTCTCATTCACAAGCCAGATAGCTGCTCGTGGCCAGCTGCTAGGACCCTTTCTTCCCCCACATTGTGTTCCCACCCCAGCTCAATGGAAATTAGGTACAAATGGGGATTTTTTGAAAGGATGAAATCCAGGCCATGGGGAGGGCAGGTGTGGACCTGGGTCTCTGTGTCAGCCCAGCCAGGGGAGCAAGAGAAATGTCTGTCTCTCCCATATCCATTTCTGTCAGCATGTCACTCTCCACTCACTCTCCAAAACAGATTCCTCCACATGGGGGCAGAAGGACAGCATCTGAGCTGTTGTCTCCTGGCTCATAAGGCCCCAGGGGAGAGGGGATGCTCCTGCTACTTCTCCCAGTTGCTGAGAAAAATCTCAGGAAGCACTCTGACTGGCTCATAGGTTCTCCCCTGGGCCAATCAGCTGTGGCCACAGAGATGAAGCCATGGCAGAGTATGGCCACCCCCACTAGAAGAAGGGGTTGGGGAGAGACAGTGTGTGTATCAGGAGGAGGGGTCGTATGGAAGGTAGGAGGGATGACCTAGTGACAAGGGTAGACTCTACTGCATGCCTCTGACGTGGCCTTGCTATTACCTGCATCCCAGGGCCTCGAGGGAGGCTGGAGCCCACAGCACCTCTGGTGGCTCTCACAGGGGCTCAGGGATCCTAGTGCCCCCTGGCAGTGAGGGCATGGACAAAGAGACCAAGGGTAAAGACCTTGCCCCCACCCTCATCTCAGCCTTCCTGGCCCCGTTTCTGCCTGGCCCTCCCCACAGCCCAGAGGGTTACCCAAGCTTGGGCTCTTGGGGTTCTTATTTGTGAAAGGGCCCGGGGGTCTTCAAGGCCCCTTATTGGCCTGATGTTCCTGTCACAAGGTCCTGGCGTATGAATCACTCTTGCTGCCCACTGCACCCCAGGTGTGGTCTCTCTGATGTTTATACTGTCGGCCCACTTGCCTCTCTCCGCAGTGCCAAAATCTCAGAATATCGGAACACTGAAACGTTTTTCTGAAGTTTGCCCCAAACTGATTGGGTGGTAAAACTTGACCTGAACTGATGTGAGTCTATTTGGGTCTTTGTTTATCCCAATTAGTGGAGGAATGTTCATATGTTTTGCTGCCAGGGTGTCAACATGCTTGACCCCAGAGGCTGCCCCAGACCCTGCTGGAGTGTGAAGACCATATGGGATGAATGCCTCATTGCCTTTTTAGATCCCCAAAACTCTGAACTCTGAACCACACCTGGCCCCAGAGGTTTTAGATAAGGGATTGTGGACCGGCTAAAGTCCTGCATGCTTGGCAGAGTTCTAGAAACCTTACACGGGGTGAAAATTGACCAGTTCTCCCAGGGCACTGGTGACACTAAATGCGGTAAGACAGACAAAGCCTGGAACTAGGTGCTTGGAGCAGAGTCATCCTCCCATGAGCATTGGCTCTTAGCATTACATGCTTTAGGTTATCAAATCTTTACAGCACCCTATGAGTCTAGGGTTTCATCAGCACCCCATTTTACAGATACTAAAACTGAGGCTGGGAGAGGTGAAGTAACTTGCCTAAGGTCGAAAAGGTAGGAAGTAGCACCACCATGATTGGCTGATTTCATAACAAAACAGTTGTTACCACTGTGCTACCTGCCCTGCGGTGCCCCAGGATCTGCTAATCCATCGTGGGCTCACTGGGCTCCGTCCCTACCTGCTTCAGGTTACGGAATATGAGCTAGCGTCTGATGTACCAGCATGGTTTCAGCAGCTTTTACATATTCCCTAGTCTAGTTCTCTCTACCACCCTAGAAAGTGGGTGACCTTGTTATCCCCATATAACAGCAGGGAAACTGAGGCACAGAGAGGGTAGGAACTCGCCCTGGGTCACACAACCAGAAAGTGAGGAAGCCTTGAGTAGGGTACATTGAGTTAATTGTACTGTTCTTTCTATTTTTGCATATGTTTTATTATTCCATAACAGAAAGTAAAGAAAGAATATGTTTACTTACCTAAAGCAATACCACGTTTGGAAACCATTCAATCAATATAAAAACTGAGTAAAACACAAAAGTTCCTCATTCTTCCAACTTGTTCCCCATCCAGGTAACAACTGGTTGAGAGTTTGATGTATATCCTTCTAGACTTTCCAACGTCTGTATAAACAATCACATATATCTATACTATTTTACACAAATGGGGTTATGCTATGCATACAGGTCTGCAGCCTGCTTTTTTCACTCAACAATGTATCATGGCCAATTTTTCATGTTATACTCCATTTCTTTCTTTTAATCACACAGTATTCCTTTGTATGGATGTACCATAATTTATTTAACCATTCCCTTTGGGTAAACTTTTAGGTTAATTTGAGTCTTCTGCCATTACAAGTCGTGCTCTACTGAATGTCCTTGTGCGTGTATCTTGGAGCATTTGTGTCAGGATTTATGTCGAGTGAATTCCTAGAAGGAGAATTGCTGGACTGGGACGTGTGCTGCCAGAATGCCCTCCACAAAGATGCTTCTCTGCCAGCAGGGATGACGTGACCTGTGTCCCTGCTTTGCCTTAAAAACATTACTGATTTTTTCCCTGATCCTGTAGGCAACACATGCATTTTGAAGGAATTTGGAAAATGCAGACAAATGAAAGAAGAAAGTAAACATCACCATGTTTCCACACTCCATTCCTATTGCTGTTTATTTAGATTGTTTCTGAGTTTTTGCTGTTGGAAGTCATGTGCAGTGACTGTCACTGTGTAAATCTTGACCCACATTTTGCTCATATCCTTAAGAGAGATTGGGACAGCCGGAGTCATAGAGTAAAGCCTTTTGGCTGATTTTAGGTCTCTTGCACCACGCTGCCGAAACAAATCCGAGAACGTGTTATGGATTTGGACTCTCACAAGCAATGTGGCGGAGCGTCTTGTCCAGTGTGGGGTGTCCTCACTGGAGAGCTGCGCTTCTCTCTGCTGCTCATTCTCAGGAAAAAGCTAGGCTGTGCTCTTCCGCGTTTTCTTCTTTTGTCCCGTAATGCTCAGTTAGGGTTGTGGGTTAATTACTAACGTGGCTAACAACAGAGATCCTGACCTCAGGCCACCTGAGCTCACGTCCCAGCTACGCCTTATGGGGCACATTTTTGGAGCCCCGGTTTCTCCTTTGCCGAATGGGGATATCAGTGTCTTTATTATGAAATGAGGTAATCCTGGGAAGTGCTGGGGATAGGGTCTGAATGTGCGGTGTGTGATGACAATGCTGCCGTCTGCAAGAACTTGAGGTTGGAATTTGGAGCGTAGGATTTGGCTGAGAAGATGAGCCTTAAAAAGCGAAATTAGATGACAGACAGGAACTCAGGGTTATATGAGAGGCGCCCAATGAGGATGTGGTAGGTGAAGATGAGGGAGTGTTCCCTGAGGACTTCCTGGCAGAGGTGGCAGTTGAACTGAGCCTTGAAGGATGAGCACAGGGAAGCAGGAGAATGGGGCCATGCAGGAACATGAAGGTTGGGGGGGCATGGTGTGCTTCTCTTCCCCCCTTCAGCCTGTTGTGGTGCACACCGGGCATCCATCACCCTAATGAGGGCCTCGGGGAGAGGAGGGTGGGGGCGGGAACCACTACACAACAGGAATAAAAACACTTGACTCTCTGGGGGTATGAATTCAGTCTCGCTGGGCAGTTTTGTTTTGAATAATTAACTAACATAGCTGGGGAGATTTCATAACAAAGAGAAAAATACGGAAAAGTACTTTCCAGCAGGGAAAAGAAATGAGAAAATTTTTTCCAGTTCCATTAGCACCAGCAGGAATAAAGCTCATAAATGTTATACAACATCTTCGTTCCTCGGAGGAACTTGAGGAGTGAGTGTGTAAAACATGAAGAGCGGGCAGTGAGAAAACCGCATGACGGCTCTTCCACTCAGGCTGGCTTGGGGTCCAGGATCAACAATGCCATCCTGAGAAGTCTCCCAGCAGCTAAATATACCCACAGAGCTCGTCATGTGGCCGGGCGGCTTTCCCAGGACGGTGCTTGGGCAGGGGGCAGGGTGGGGGCTCTGAAAGGGAGGGAGGCTACACCCAGTACAGCGGTGGGCTTGCTGGTTCTAATAGCACCGGGGATGCTCACCCAGGGCCAAGACCCCTAGTGGGCAGAATAGGAAGGTTGACAAGGTCATGAGCAGAAATCACGGGGCACACAGCTGTTTTCTGGAGACATTAAATGATTCGGTGAAGGGTGGGGGTCTGAGAGTGAGGGCCTGAGAGGAGCTTTCGGGTTCTTCTGTAAGTTACGACGGTTTAGGGTGTCAGGGGACCAGCGGAGCTGGTCTCCAGGATTTAGTGTGGTTTTGGACAAATGCGTTAATCTGTTGAGTCTGTAAAATGGGTATAATAACGCCCACCTCACTGCAATAATAAATACAGAAGGGGACTTATATTAGGTGCTGTTCTGGTTGTCTAGTGCTGCGTAACGAACCGTCCTCACGCATAGGGGCTGAAGACAACAGCCTTCGGGTGAGCCTCATGATTCCACAGCCTCTCTCCACATGGTGTCTCATTCTCCAGGTCTCTTCGCACAGCTGTTCTCTCCAACAGGGTGGCCTGGATTTCCTAAGAGGAGACGCAGGCCTCCAAGGGCCAGGTCTTCCTGATACCTGGGCTCGAATGACCCAGACATCACTTCCGCTGGCCAAGCAGTCACAGGCCCTCCCGAGTCCTGGGAAGGAGGGCCTGTGCATACGAGGTGGGCAGAATTGTTGGGGGCCGTTTGGAGATCCCCTTGCACAGGTGCTTCTCAGCGGGGCTAGCACTCAGGGACAAGGCGTTGGGAGCACAGCTGTGGTTAAATGCTGCAGTTTTGCCATACTCATTCATAAATAACTGCTGCCCCCTCCAAACCTCCTCATGACCCAGCGACTGAAGAGTAGCATTTGGCAGAGTGGGGGGCTTCTGAGGCCCGTTCCAGTGCTTTCCAGAGCCGGTGCCTATGGCTTAGTGGTGGGCAAACATTTTGCATATCACTCTACTCTCTCTAGTAATGCTCAGTAAATGGGCACTTCTTTCATTAGTACGAATGTTGTTTTGTTCTTATTGTAAGAAGGGGACCCAGAGATTGTGCCTTTGAAAATAAGAAGTGCTAGCATTCTCCGGAAAGTCAGCAGGATTCATCTTCCCTTTTGGAAAAAGCCCTACTGGTCAAATAAGAAAATCAGCGCTTCCTACTGGGTTTTCTACTTGGTCAAGGAAATCAGGGCCTCATGCTGCAAACTGAGAGAAGGCAGGACGGCATCAGCACAGAAGGGACGTCTGTACTGGCGGCGTCCCTCGGTTTCCCCCTCCCCGATGGCGTGCTCTTGGGCGAGCTGCGTGGTCCACACCTGGGCCTCGTCCCAGCCTTCCAGCCCGTTTCCTGAGCTTGCTGACAGAGCCGTCTGCACAGCGCTCAGGCTCACATTCCAGGCAATCTTGACTGCGAGGCCGTATCTCCCGGCCCAATTTCAACAAACACAGACAGACCACCACAGTCCGGCTCTCGATGTGGGGCTGGCACTGCAGCCCTTGGCGATGGGGAGCGCGAATCGCTCGTGGCCAGGGCCGCAGATGTGGGCCTTCTGAGCAGCGCCAGCTCCACCAGCAGGATGCAGCGGCCTGGGGAGCAGCCGGCAGCCAGGGGCTGCAGGCCTTGGGGCCGAGAGCAGAGCTGAGCCGTCTGGGGGCAGTGTGGCCTCTGCAAGTGCAGAGCGGGGTCCCTCCTCCCTGGCAGGGGTGAAGTCGCTCTGTCGGGGGAGCTCATCGGAATGTCGAATGTCGCAGTGCTCTCTGTGATTCCCATGGCCGTGGCCCAAAAGCAACCTCCAGGCAGATGGGAAAATCTGCCTTTGTGTATGAACATGAAAAATTCTTTGAAGACTGCTCATCTCTGTGTCCTGTTTGGAAAAGTAGGAGGCCTGAGAAAATGGAAACCACCCGTTCCATTAGGGTATCAAGTCTGGAGTAGAGGAAGATGGAATTTGCGCCTTCCTTGGAAAGTTCACAAGAATTAAACCTGTTTAGAGAGCGTTTCCTGTGGAGAATGGCTAATGCCTGGAATATATTACCAAAGGTCTCACTTTTTGAATATTTTTATAAAGAAAATAACCTCATAGTTTGGGGAGGGTGATCGTGTGTTGTTTTCTACGGGGAGTGTACATCGTTTGTTTAACCCGAGTCCCCCCCGCCCCACCTCAAACGTGACAGACATTGCTGACTGATCCCAGAGAGTTCCGTCCCACCGACTTTACATTTGGCCTCAGAATCCTTCTTAGCACAGTTCTCCATTTCCAATCATTAGACTTGAGTGGAGACCCTTTTGCCATCTCTGGACTCCATGATCCCACATTCGTTGTCATTTGTGGAGGAACACGTTAAACAGCACAGTGTCCTCTAGTGACAAGCTGGAGCACACACCTGAAGAGTGCTACACCATTTACACAGCCTCATACCATACCACACCCTGTGTCCCCATTTTACCACAAGAAAACTGATGAATGAGTCGGCCAGGGCCTGTCAGACAGTGAGTGGGTCTGGGATGGGGACCTGGGGTCCTCACCTTGCTGGTCCATGATCTTGTCACTTGAGGACACTCTCTCTAGATCGTATTCCAGTTGTCTTGTAATTGTGCCAAAGGCAATGAATTTTGGTTTCAATTGTATTTTATTGGCTGTAATTTATTGTAAAATAAATTAATTGGCTTTAAGGCATTGAATTAATTTATCGTAAAATAACGGTATTTTCCTGGTTTTAATTCATTGGCTTTAATGATGGTTAAACCGTTGGTTGGCACCTCAGGTCCACGATGGAAGGGTGTTTGTTGAGAGCTCCTGCTCCCTTGTTTTCAACTCCTCAGCACTGGCTGGCATTGTACTTCAGAGTAAAATATCAGAACTGGTGTTTTCAGGCAGGCCGTGCTCTCCCGGGCTCCACTGTTAGGGCCAGTCTACTCAGAAACTTGGCACGAGGATGGTTAGGATGCAGCCGAGAACCACAGAGGCTTCTGTTGTACACTAACTTTCTTTTGTGGGATTTAAAAAATTACAGAAATATTGGCGAGCTGTTTCAGTAGCTCCAGGAATCAGAGGGAATTTAGAAAAAAAGTTTATTTGTGTAATGCTTGTTCTTAGGGGTTCCCTAGATGTGGGCACGTCTCCAACCCAAGGATACGCATGGGTGAAGTGATAAATTGCATGCGTTTGAGTTTATGTAAACCAAATAAAAGTGCAGTTTTGTAGCTGTCTCTAAAATGTCCCACAGTGAAATGGTGAGAGGGCAGCTGCCGTCACTGTACCCTCCAGCCTCATCCTTCTCTTCCGGCAGAGAGAACGTGGAGGAGTAGGAAGATCTTTGGAGATGGACTCAGGCAGATCCAGGTTCAAATCCTACTCCTGCCAGGGAGCAACTGGGTGGCCTTGGGAACACTGACCTCTCTGAGCCTCAGTTTTCAAATCTGTGCAGTGGAACAATGATTTGGATTAAATGAGATGACAGCTATAAAAGCACCCAGCATAGTGTGGATTAGATGTCAATAACGCTGTTATTTTAAAAAGGGTGATGGGGTCCTACTGGAAAGGGAAATATTACGTGGAAAACATGTTTCCCTTCACACATGATAACCCTCCATGTGGTGCTTTGAGTTGAGAAGGTATTAAAAATCTCAGAGCACCTTGAGTTCTAGCCTCTGTTTCCACGAGAAACCAAATGCCATGAACAGCGATCACCTATTCTGTTTCCCCTTATTTCTTTCAAGGAAAGTAGAAGTGATTCTTGTCCAAGGAGGGCCGCTATCTTCATTTGCTGTGTGTGCTTCGGGGCTGTGATTGACTGCTGTCAGCTTTATCTATTACATTTACAAAATGGGTTTATTTTGGCTGAATTACCACTTTGTTAAGAACAATAGCTATGAAGTCCAAATACATCAGGTTGGAATTGTCAGGTCTGGTCCCCAGCTCCCCAGGCAGAGCCTCAGTTTTCTTATCTGTAAAACGGGCATAAAATACCTCCCTCAGAGTGTTGCCTTGAGGGTTAGTGCACGCTCATGGTACTTAGTGGGGTGAAGAGTCAAAGCCTATGTTAGGTCACGTTGCTCACGAGCAACGCAGCATTTCCACGAAGGGGAAAAAGGGAAGTAACATTGTGGTGAAGTTTTAACAGAACATGTAAGGAAACGTGGCTGAGTACCTCCTTGAAGAGCGAGTTCTTTTAAGACTTGATTGTCTGAGGATTCTCCCTGGAGGAGAAATTTCCAGTCTCTCTAATGCTGTCCGTGGGCTGCAACTGAGGATGAGAAAGTGGAAGGTGTTTTGAATGGACTAATGAGAGCAATAACTGACACCTGCCTAGCAGTTTCTAGAAACACTTTAGTTGTATTACCTTTGCTGAATCCTAACAATGACTACATGAGGTGTGACGCTAGGGACCACTCTCCTAGTGTCTCTGCTTTACTGCACTCTGGTTTTGCAGAGACACTGTCCAAACTGCATTTGTTTTGACTCGGCTGAGGATGGAGGGTAAGACTGCTATGTATGGTTGCTCAGGTTGTGCACTGCACAACCCTAAGGGCCCCATTTGCATCACAGATATCATAGATATGGGGGCTTGTTATGACACTTTTCATAATAAAATCTGGTAATAAAGTGATTTGGTCCAACAAAAAGTATATTATGACTATTTTCTGACAGATTGAGGAAGGGGTACCTTTTTCTAATTCACACCAGAGTTCTGTGTGGGCTAGTAGTGGCACAGTTATTGGATGGCATCACTGCCTGCTTCTTCTGGAGGGAGGGAATCATATTCTAACAGGTAAAACCAGGATTCTTATATTATCTCTATTTCGGGCAGCAAAGTACCAATGATCAAGTATGACCTTGTTAGCAGGCATCCACAAGAGGCAGGGAGCGTGGTGGTTAAGAGCGGGGATCAGAGCCATTAGGCCTGCCACCTACTAGCTGTGTGTCTTTGGACAACTTGCTTAACCTCTATGTGCCTCAGTTTCCAGTTCTGTAAAATAGTGACAATGACATTACCTGTCTCACAGGGCTGTGGTGAGTCTTAAATGAATTTATATATGTAAGCATGTAGAAAAGCCCCTAGCCTGCAGTAGGTGTTAGCTGGTTTTATTAAAGTGGCAGAAGGCCTTCCTCATAGAAGCATGGTCTTGAGAATATGAGCTGACCCCCGTTTTCACTCAGCTGCATTTTCATGGAGGGGGTGGGTTTACAGTTGGGACAACCTTCAGGAAGAAGACCAAGATATTTTAGCTTGTGCCCCTCGTTCAAAGGAATGATTCAGTACAATTCAGGTCCTGCCATCACTGCCTAACAACATTGACCGCATATTTTTACCGCCTAGATCTTGCTGTAATTTTGTAGCTGGAATTTCGTAAAGGGTTTTATATATTTTATCATGATCACTAAGTTTGCAGTATTTAAAAATAGACGTGCAAAAGATACACAGTGCAGGCTATAAAACACCCTCAAATGGCATTAAAATGGGAACGAATCCATTCGTTTGGGTTTCAGCTGAGTTTATCTTGTGTTTCATTTTTTTAACATCCAAAGAGCTGTAGAAATAGGTTATTGAGCAGGAACTTGGCCAGGCCAGGGCTCTATGCCATGTGGGCACTTGTGAGCGCTGGCAAAGCCTTCGGAATTTGATCCTGATTGAAATGTAGTCATTTTCCCACCTGCAAAAACAGTTTTCTCCAGCAAACCTGGGGGTGCAGAGAGGGTTTATTCACTCCCACCCTCCCCAGCGTCGATCTTTCACTTTCCATTAGGCTCAGTGCCCTCATATCAATGCTTATATGATGGAACCCTTGGAGAATATTCAGTATGTTTGTTTGTGTTACTAAACTTAAAAAAATGTTTGCCCTCGTGTTTCCTATCAGTCTGATGAATGAGTCATGTGAAATTGAAATCAACCTCTCTGGGGTCTTGCAGAACCCCCAGGACCTAGTAGGTCTTAACAAACTCTGTGAAATGTGTGGATGAATATATTTTGGCCCCTGCATGAAGAGGATGGGCTTCAAGGTGGCAGGTCATAGACATTTGGTGGAGAGCTCAGAATGACAGGCATGGGCCAGGACCTAAAGAGGCAGAATGGAAGACATGGACATGGGCCAGCCCTGGCATCAAACCCATGACTTCCCAGCTGTGGGACAAGGGGCGGGTCTCATAACCTCTCTGAACCTTAGGTTTCTCATCTACAAAATGGGAACAGTGTTTTTACGTATGCCTCTGATGGTTTTCATAAGCGTGAAATGAGCAGATGCAGATGGAATGTGTAGGATCAGATGTGTATGGTCAGTGCTCATTATGTGTTAGTTGTTGATGATAATGATGATGGTGATGACGATGATGTAGTGATGATGATGATAGTGGTGATGATAATGATTTTGATGATGGTGGTGGTGATAGTGATGGCGGTGATGGTGGTGATGATGATTTTGATGATGGTGATCATGATGATGATGTATCTTTGTATTTTTACCTTTCGTTTAAAACATTATTCTCAAAATTCATAAAGCTATTCTATATTTTCTTCCAAATGTTTTAATGGTTTGCTTTTCATCTTTAGCATTTAGTGCATCTGGAGTTTATTTATGTCTATGAGGTGAGGTAGGGTATTCCAAATTCCAATATAGGGTAGAAATTCCTATATTGCCACATCTCAAAGAAGTTCTTTAGTTCTTTTTCATTGGTCAGAATGAGCTTAAGAGTTTTAGATCTCTTTCCATCCTCTGGGAGATGAACTTGGCAGCAAGGTGATTTAGGATTTTATTGTTTCTTTTTAAGCTAAGGGAATCTTTTCACAGGTATGTCATTATTTAAGTCCACCACTAGATTATTCATCCATCCACCCATTTATCCATCCTTCCATCCATCCATCCCAAACTGCTTGTGAGTCAGTATGTTCCTTCAGTCTGAATATTCATGTCCTTGTTTGATTTTGGAAAAACTTTAGGTGTTATTTCATCTAAAAGTGCTTTTCTCTCATTCTCTATTTTCTTCTTAAGGAATATTATTAAGTATTTGTTGGAGCTTTTCATTCTGTCCTCCATGTCTCTTAACTCCTCTTAATATTTTCCACCTCTTAATTTCTGTATGTTGCGTTCTATGTGATCTTTTAGCTCTATCATCTCATTAACTGATTTTCTTTTTCACTGGGTCTAATCTATTGTACTAGGCCAATAGGACAGGGACGGTCACATGTAGGACAGTGATATGGTGTATAAATGGAAAACTTCAGTGCAAACAAGAACTTGGAGCCAGACATGACTAGGAAAAAGAAGGAAGCCATGCCCACTTCCCAGAATCCTGGAGAGATAGGTTGAGCATTGGCCCCTGCCACACATGTCATGGGAGCTGAGCCAGTGTCATTTGAGCTGGCATCTTGTTACCCTGGTATTTTCCAGAATTGTATGATGTTTGACTTAATGTTAATATCCAGACGTTTATTTTCATTTATGGCTCTTTGGGATTTTCATGGGAAATTTAAAAAAATAGTGGTTTAGAACCTTTCTGTGTTTGAGTAGTGGGTTGTCCTTGGAGAGCATGTTGACAAAAGCACCTGCCTTGGATTTCACATTGGAACATCAACTTCAAAGATGTTTTGGGATGGAGGATTCCTGTTCAATACCCATTAAACTTGTGCCCCAGTACAAAGGCTTTTGTCTGAGTTACTTGTCTGAGTAACTCTCCTTCTCTGAGCCTCAGTTTCATCATCTGTAGAGTGGGGAGACTAACTGAGCTTTGCCTGCCTTCCAGGAGTATACTGGGTGTCACATGACCTCTAGATATAAATGTGCTTTGCAAACCGTAAAGTGTTTTGGATGCTTGTGAATCATGGCTAGGTGAGCTTTGGGGGGAACTTCTCTCCGTCAGATGCTTGTGTTTGGTGCTGGCTTTTAATCCCAAATGACCAAGGGAGGGGACCCTTGAATGACAATGCCATTTGAAACTCCTTTAAGAGGTCTATGCACTAAATTACAGGTTAGTTCTTACTATGCAATGGCTTTGATGAGCCCTATTTCTTTCTGGGCCCATCACTCACCACATAGACGGGCCTGTGTGATCGTGTGCAGATCTTGAAGTGAGTGACATTACGTTGGGGGTGTGTGAGAAAGAAAGATGCCTTACAAGTTACAGACTCTAATTCTTCATTTCCATGATGAATAATAGTAATGATAATAGGTTCCATTTGCTGAGTGCCACTGATGTACTCGTCACTTTACGTATATTAACTGCAAAGTAGGTGCTATTATTTCTGTTTTACAGATGAGGGTCTTGTGGCTTGGAAGTGTCAATGAGAAGGGACTTTCTCTAGGTTGTAAAGTTTGGAAGTGGCAGAACTGGCAGTGGGATCCATGCTCTCTGACGCCAAAGTCCATGTTCCCTTTAGGACATCATGCTAGTTTAGATCTGGCTTTTGTTTTTAGCCAGACAACCAATCGACTAATCAACCAATTGATGAACAACCACCACCCAACCAATAACAACCACTCTAATAAACAGTCCATCAACTAACCATCCATCCCTCCATATAACCAACCAACCAACCTGTTGTTAACAACCATTTACTCAACCAATAACAACCAACCAATAATTAGTCAATCAATTAACTATCCATCCAACCAACCAACCAACCAACCAACCAGCCAACCAATGAACAACCACCCACTCAACCAATGACAACCAACCAGTAATGAGTCAACCAGCCACCAACCAACCAACAGCGTGTGTTGCTATCAGTCCTCTGGTCATCAGTGAACTTTGGGGTGGGGAGAACATATTGCCCCATCCTTAGGGAACTGCCAGTCTGTGGGAAAGTGAGGACCACTGTCCTGCTCATCACACTACCACCAGTTGTTGGTTCAGCATCTGCCTCCTCAGCTGGCTTAGAACTTCTGTAGGGTGGGGGTGATGCCTTGGTTGTACTTGCATCCCTAGAGCCCAGAACAGGAGCAGCACATCGCTGGCTGGGATGGAGCTGGTGGGGGCTCAGTAAATATCACACACACACACCGTGGGACAATTCAGAACACTGTGGGATGAATGAAGGAGCCCGGTTAGAAGTGGCTCAGGGGGTCAGATCCGTCCCAGAGGGTTGTGTAAAGGAAAGGTAAGACGATCCTCTGGTCTGGAGAGTTACCTCTCGGGTGTAAGCAGAACAAACACTTCCATGGATGCTGCCTTGAGCTGAGCGCTCGCTGGGCTCCATTCTGGACGGGGAGCATGACGTGTCTGGAAGAGCCTTGGATTGGGGTCAGGGGTCTGAGTCCAGCTGAGCCACTAACACCTTGGGTGGCCTTGGACCGCTGGCCTCGGACCGCTGGCCTCAGTCCCCCCTCCACCCCCGCTCCCTTATTTTATGCACGAGGCCACCGAGGCCCCAAGACCTGAGCTCGCCCCTCTCCAAGGCCCCTTCTAGCTGTGGCATTTCCAGTCTTTTCTGGCTCCTCATTAACAGAATATTTTCATTTTCCAATCTGCATTCCAGCTTCCTCCCACGAGCCTCGACCCCTCTAGCAGGGGAGCGGGCACCGTGTGAAATTCTCTGAATTGCACATGGGGGAACCTTGCCCCATCTCCAACTGAAGGGGCCAGAGGCTAATTGGCAGGCCTGGCCGCATCCTGTATCAGCCCCACGGACGTGCACGCGGGCCTGGGAGCCGGGCGCTGCCGGGAAACGCGTGCTCCTTCTCTCTATGTGTTACAGGCCCCGTGGTTCACCGTCTGCTCGGAAATTGGGTAAGTGTTTTCTTACCCAAACTTGTGTAACCGCTGTTGAAATGTATGGTTGGAAAGTCTTGGCTCTCAGAACAGACCACACAGTGACTCGCCCAGTGAAACTCAATGCCCTGGGCTTACTCGGTTTTACCTACGACACTGCTACAGGAAGAAATGGGTTTGGAGGGGTTGAATATCTTTCCATCCATTTCTGAAAGGTTTTATTAATTGGAGGAAGGCGGACGGGTGTTGGTGTAGCTCTGCTTTTAGCCTGGACCTGGCCTCTGGTGCAGGGGCAGGAAGAAAGCCCGAGAGACAGGGAAGGAGCATCCCTGGGGCCTCTTGGCCTTGGAGGCTGGCGGCGGCTGCCTGATGCATGTGTCCAGTGGGAGCTGGAATCAACGAGGGTTCCAGCCGGGCCCACCGTGGCTTGTGCCACATTCTGGCAGGCTTCTCGTCAGCCAGTGCAGGCCCCATTTTTAATCAGCCTCTTTTTCCCTCACAAGCCAAGAAAAAGCTGTAAAGTCAAAAGAACGCTGGCATCTGTTCCCGGCCTCAGAACAGAGCAGATATTGTCCTGGCCTTCCAGTCCTCTGCGGCCCTCATTCTTGTCGACCACACAAATGGTTCCAATCAGTTTCCAGAGGCTCTCTGTGGTGTTTTAGGATGTTTGCTTGCTGCATTCTAGGGTCGGTGACCCTCCAACCTGGAAAGTCACCTTCCCACCCACTCTTCCTGCTGACACAAAACGGAAGATCAGGTGTGAGTTGGACCTGTGTGTGTGTGTGTGTGTGTGTGTGTGTGTGTGCACGCCCAACGAGACACCCAGGAGAGGCTGTGGAGCCTCTGCATTATTCGTGGAATGTCCATGTGTATGCTTCTCTCCTTGGAATGCAGGAAACACAGGGCCTGCAAGACCCATCTCAGCTCTCAGGTGACCCTTACTTGTTGATGGGGCCACGCCCACCTTTCCACCTTGTCCCCGGGGGCTTGACCTTTCCTGTCTGAACCCTCTTTGGGGCTGACAATGGCTGTGTCACTCACCCTCTGCAGGGGACACAGGGCCTCACAGCTGTCGGGGAAGTGGGACGTTTTCCTCCTTTATCAGAGAGCATCAAATCTAGAAGCTTTGTATGCCAGGCTTCCAGGCAGCAGATTAGCAAGGTAGAAGGGATGAGTGTCTCCTCGCTGCCAAACAAAGTTGGATTTGTTGACTGAGCGGCAACCTGGACTTGGAAATCAAGTCCTGCAACAGAGGACTGGCCTCCCTGCCCCTGCACGGCAGAAAGAGCCGTCTGTGCAAGAGCACAGTCCTTCTCAGTGCCCCTTTCCAGATATGAGACTTAAAGTCTGATCTGTTTCTTTCCAGCGACGGAAATGAATCTGGAGGACCCCTCGTGGTGGGACAGGCATAATTGTGACTTGCTGAAGGCCGACTGGCTGCCAGGCACTGTGTTAAAGACCCCGTGTTAACGTCTCTTTCTAGTGTTGAAGGCACTTCTTTCTCTGTTGGGGAAAGGAACTGTAAACCCTGATTTCCCACAGTGTATTCAGCCAAGAGCGGGTAACTGGAGGGTCACAGAGGCTCTGGTTCCCTTCCCCTTCCTCCCTCATCCCATCTCCATCGTCAGCCCGGCTGCTCTGTCTCAGAGAACTGAGGCTCTCTAATGTATTTGGAGGTGTCAAGCAAATACGCCCATGACCCCCCAGCATTGAGACTGTGTGAGGGGAGAAAGGTCAGAATTCTTCTTTTTTTTTATCTTTGGCTGCGTTGGGTCTTCGTTGCTGCGAGGCCATTCTCTAGTTGTGGTGAACGGGGGGCCACTCTTTGATGTGGTGTGTGGGCATCTCACTGCAGTGGCTTCTCCTGTTGCAGAGCATGGGCTCTAGGTGTGTGGGCTTCAGCGGTTGTGGCATGCGGGCTCAGTAGTTGTGACTCGCGGGCTCCAGAGCGCAGGCTCAGTAGTTGTGGTGCACGGCCTTAGTTGCCTGTGGAATCCTCCTGGACCAGGGCTCGAACCTGTGTCCCCTGCATTGGCAGGCGGTCTCTTAACCACTGCGCCACCGGGGAAGCCCCAGAATTCTTCACTGCCTCTGTCACAGGTGGCCCTTTGGAACTAGATACTGAGACAGGTTGGGTATAAGACTTTTTTGGGGGATTAATACTTTTGAAAGGAAGGCAGAGGAAACAGGACTGGGTAGAGGAAGAAGCTGAACTTCTATGTGGCCTGGTAGAGCCTGGGCCAGTCTGATGGGGCACTTGGAGTGAGGACTGTGGTCAGAGTGTCTGTCGGCTTAAATGCCCAGCCCTTATACCTACGCCTCTGGGAGGCTGGCTTGGCCGGGCAGCTCTCTGCAGCTGGGAGAGACCTGAACGGACTGACAGCTAGCTGACCACACTCCCTACCACTGGGGACCGGAACACAGTTTTATTCTAGACCAGCACTTCCTAATTGTGCCCTAGGACCCTGGGAGTTCTGTGAAGGTGAGAAAGAAGGGCCTGTGAGTGGTTTCAAAATTCAAAACATGTGTCTTTATAACTGAAATGAAACCACAGCCAAAAGTTGTCTTTGCCTTGGTCAGACTTGATGAGCAGATGCTGGCAGCGTTGGGCTGCACAACTGCAGACGTGTTGAGGGTGGGGCTTGGGGCCAGTCACTCACTCACCACTTACCCACTCTCCCTTGACCAGACTCTAGTCAGGCGCCTCTGAGCACTTTTTAAACGAGGCCTCATCCTTGGGCATGTCCTCAAGAGCCCAGTTTTAGCCAGAAGCCTGCTCGGTGGGTTTAGCCAGAGTCGCCCACCTTTGACTTCTGACCACCCGACCTCCTCATCCCCACGCTCCCTGCTGATGTCTGACCCCCTGGGCTGCCTTCAGCAAGAATCCTGTTGGGTCTGGGTAGCCAGCGTCTCCCTCATCCATCCCTGATGCTTCCTACTATTAATGTTCCATCTGTTGACACTGGCTGTAAATTCTCACTTTTCATTGTTGAATTCAGAGTTGAGTCCAATCTCTGTTTCTTTCTTCCTGCAAAATCTCATTGCAGTGGACCCTACACCTATTGCAACAGTCTTGAATAAAGGCTGCCTCACCATTTTTTTTTTTTTTTTTTTTTGCGGTACGCGGGCCTCTCGCTGTTGCGGCCTCTCCCGTTGCGGAGCACAGGCTCCGGACGCGCAGGCTCAGCGGCCATGGCTCACGGGCCCAGCCGCTCTGCGGCATGTGGGATCCTCCCGGACCGGGGCGCGAACCCGTGTCCCCTGCATCGGCAGGCGGACTCCCAACCACTGCGCCACCAGGGAAGCCCTGCCTCACCATTTTAACAAGGGTCATGAGTGGTTTTTTTCTTTAACATCATCATCACCACCTTTCTCACTATCACTGTCATCATCCTCATCATCATGGGAGGATGGACTAGACACCTTCTGGGTACCGAGGCAGAACTGTGTCCTGGAGGGCTGAAGTCACAGCTCAGTTTGACAAAGACCTGTGTGACAGCACTGTCAGCAGCTGGTTATTCCCTGTTCCCTGAAAGGCCTCGAGTAGCAGGGCAGATAACAGAAATGATTGGCGTTTGGGGATGTAAGGAAATATGGCGTGGTGAGCTACGATGAACTGCCTGAAGATAATAAAGTCCAAAGTTTTACCAAACAAAGTGATGGCCAACAAAACCCACGTGAGGGATGAATCCAGCCCAAAGGTCCCTAGTTTGTACCACTGGCCTGGAGGGTTGTTTTCTTCAGATTCAGTGAGTTTCCCAAGCCTGGACAAAGAGGCACGGATAGCCATTTGTCGGGGATGGGAGGCCACGGGCTGTAGTGGGAAGGTGGTGGTTTCGGAGTCAGAAGGTTTGGGTGTGAGTCCCAGACCGCAGCGCTGGCCACGTCGGTCAGTCAGTGTCTCTGAGGAACGGCAGCCGAGTTAGTCCGCGCCTCGCCTCACTCAGCTGCCGACAGCAGAAGACGCTTGGCTCTGTGCCCAGCACTCAGGGGAGGTTCACTGTGACCCTAACTGGCTTAGGGAGTTAGTGGCTAAGACAGTGGAGGTCCCTGCACTCCTCCTCCTCCTTGTACACCACACGCGCTCACACACTCATTCGCTCTCCCCCACACACACCACTTTCAATCCTGCAGCTCCTGTCGCCCGCCTAATCCCAGAAACACCCCGTAGACCATCTTTACATGCATTCCTGGGAGATCATTTCCTTCTTCTCCAGAAGATGCATCATGATATCAGTTAAGAACAATGAACTCAACCCTGCGGCTCTCCTGGCTCTCTGGGGCTAAACTCTGACCCAGGATCTGCTGCCTCTGGGCTTTCTGAGTAAGCAGGCCTACCCCAGCATACCTTGCCTCAGGCCACCCAGTCTTTCCCTCCCCTGCAGGAAGCCTGTGGGTGGGCTCCCTCCCTCCCATCGGGCTGCCCAAATGGGGAGGCTCCTCCCCAAGATTTTAACCCTTTCTTGTAATGGAAGGGCCAGGGAGGCAGTGTCTTCTCTCGTCCACAGCTGCAGTGGATCCCGGTAAGAGGCCAGCTTCTCCAGATCTGCAGGAAATGGTCCACTTGCTTGGTGCATGCAAGCCCTCAGTAGATGCCAGCTGAATGGATGCTTCCCCTAAGGAGCAAGCTGGCCACGCCTGGACCTCCCAATGCCCTGGGCATGCAGTGGCTATCTGCTGATTTTGCCCACTCTGCACCCATCTCCCCTTTGTTCCCCTTCAAGGAATCAATCACCTTCCCTCCACCCCCGGTCCACTTGACTGCAGGAGCATAGGACCTGGGCTCAGCAGTGAGAATACCCTTTCCACCCTTTCTGACCACAGTGACTGGTTCGGAGATGTCGTATGACCCAAATGTATCTAGTGAGAGCCCTCCAGGAGTCTTCTGCTGGAACACTGCAAAGGAGACGCTCCGTTTGCCCTGGGATTGTCAAGCTGTGATGATTTGGACGTGAGGCTGCCTGAAGCTCCTTGCCATCCCTGTGGGAGAACCTACCCAAAATGAAACCCGGAGCAGAGGAAAACAGCAGAGGGAAGGAGGGAGACCAGGACCTGGGAGCACTGTGTGAGCCTTGTCCATATTAACTGCAGCACAGACTCTCTAGTTAGGAGAAGCAAGTAATCCCCTGATTGGCATGAGCCAGCTTGAGATGGGCCTCAAGTCTTAATGAATACAGGTCGCAGGTTGAGGGGTGCTTAAAAATCTACTTAAAATGGCTTACAGGTCATTTAAAACCAGAAGTTTATAATGATAACAACAGCAGTCACAATAGATGGCATTCACTGAGGGCTTTATTGTATGCCAGAAATTATACAAAGGATTTTAAATATTTTTCCTGAGTAAATCACTAAAACTATCCTGTGCTGTGCACACTATTCCAATCTCTATCATCACCATCACCACCGACATTATCATCATCATCACCATCATCCTCGTAATCAGCATCGTCATCACCATCCCCACGCCCGTCATCACCATCATCATCTCCAAGATCAAGCTTTGCGTACTCCCAGAAGCATGCATTCTGTTTTAACCCTCTGCTCCTTTGCTCTGACAGCCTTTTTAGCCTGATGACCTCTTTTCATGTGGGAGGTGGTAGAGGGAGTGGGTCCAGACTGGGGTTCTAGGATTAGGCTGCCTGGGTTCGCCTGTTAGGTATTAGCCGTGTCTCCTGGGCAAGGTGGTTTAGCTTCCCCAGGTCTTGGTGAGCTTGTCCGTGCGATGGTAATGATAACAGGATTCTACTCCGAGTGTAGATTTTGACTTTCACATTTTCGAATCTGGTGTGCACAGCTGTGCCTTTCCCTATTTCCCTATAATCAAACTTCTCTCTTGAGATCCCGTTTCTACTGAGTGCTGGAAGATCCAATGTGCCGGTTCCAAGGAACTCGGTCACACTGAGTTTAAGACTCTCATGTTGGAGAGTCAGTTTCCTCTGCATCCCTTCTCTTCTCTTTCCCAAGGGGATCTAAGTTCATGACAGGGATTATGTGTCCTTTTAGCATAAGGGGTGGGCACCTGGTCCGTGTGTCGTTCTCTGTCCTTGTTGGCTTTTACTAAATGTAACTGCTGAGGGATTTTGAAAATTGAGGTGATGCTCACATTACACAAAATTAACCATCTTAAAGTGCTAAATTCAGTGGAATTTTGTACATTCACTGTTGTACAGTCATCACCTCTATCTAGTTCTGAAACGCTTTTGTCACCCCAAAAGGAGACCCAGTACCTTTTTTTTTTTTTTTTTTTTTGCGGTACGCGGGCCTCTCACGGTTGAGGCCTCTCCGTTGTGGAGCACAGGCCCCGGACGTGCAGGCCCAGCGGCCATGGCTCTCGGGCCCAGCCGCATGCGGGATCCTCCTGGACTGGGGCACGAACCCGCGTCCCCCACATCGGCAGGCCAACTCCCAACCACTGCGCCACCAGGGAAGCCCGAGACCCAGTACCTTTAAAGAGTCACTCCCTGTTTGCTCCTCTCCCCAGGCTCTGGCGATCACTAGTCTGCTTTCTATGTCTGTGGATTTGATTTACCTCTTCTGGACAGTTCATATAATGGAATCATGCTGCTGTTTGTGATGGGCTTCTGTCAGCATAATGTTTTCGAGGCTAATCCACATCGTAGCATGTGTCATTCTTTTTTATGACTGATTACTATTCTATTGTGTGGATAAATCACATTTTATGTATCCATTCTGCTAATGGACATTTGGGCTGTTGCCACCTTCTAGTTACTGTCAATAATGCTGCCATGAACATTTGTGTACAACTTTTTGTTTCAATTCTTTTTGGGTATATACCTAGGAGTGAATTACTGGTTATGTGGTATTTCTATGTTTAACTTTCTGAGGGACTGCCAAACTGTTTTCCACAGTGACTGAGTCATTTTACATCCCCACCAGTAATGTATAAAGGTTCCTGTTTCTCCACATCTGCTGAGGTTCTTTTCCATGTTCTGTTTTGTAACCATTTACAATCCGCATATCTGTGCTCATCTGATTTCCTTAAGCCTTACTGGGTGCATGGGCTCCTCAGGCTGTTAAGTACAGTTGTATAGGTTGTATACTGCACAATCCAAGGCACCACTCACGTAATAGTCATTGTAGATTTGTATATTTATTGTGTCAGTTTTGCAGAAAGTGGCAGCAGAGTATCTTGGGGAAGGGATATCTTTTTCAGATTTGCACAGGGGTGCCATGTGGGGCTAGCTGTGGTGCTGTGCAGCTAGACCCTCTAGATCTCCAGCCCCACTGCCCTTTTCCTCCCTCCTACAGCAGCTGGCCTGGAGCCTGCACCTCTAGCCACCACTCCATCTTGCTGTCCTGGTACCCCCATGCCAATGACTATCATAGCACATATCCCCACTCCCTCCCTCTTTTCCCCTAGCACTTGGTTCATAGCTCTGATTAAAAGGTCAGGAAAGGATTTTCATCCCCACAGGTTTTGCTTAGAGAAGAAATGCTTTTAAAACCTCGTTAGCCTCTCTCTAATTCCCCTCAGTCAGCAAGGGGAGACCACGCAACCCTGGGGAACTAGCACATTCTTGGAAGTGATCTAATTTGACTGTCTCAGCAGCCTTGCAAGCAGGAAAGGATTTCTGTACCCACTTTGCCGACTAGAAAATGAGGCTCAAAAAGTGAAATGGCTTGCTCAAAGCCTCCCAGCGAGGAATACAGATCACAAGGAATGTTTATTGAGTGCCTACCATGGGCTAATGCTGTTGTAAGGATTGGTGTTCATTTATCTATTTATGTAGTGAGTATTATCCCCATTTCACTGATGAGGAAATTTGAGGCACTGCGAGGGTGGGTGATGCCCCTGGGGTCTGACTGCTACAAAGTGCAGACCCTGCTCTCCTAACTTAAATGTCAGCTGATGGATCAGTCTTGGGAGGGTGGGGTGTTGAGACACCATGGAGAAGTTCAGTTTTATTTTAGGTGGTAAACTTAGCGTCCAAATGTAATTTAAGTTCCAGTGTGGAGTCCTCGGCTGGGTTCCTGCTTTGAAAGAATGTTGTAAGTCGATTCCTGAATGTTTGGTGAACATAACTGACACAGAGGGAGAGATGCATCTGGTCTGGCTAGTAAACTGGGACTCTTACTGGTTCTGAATTTTGTGGCAATATTACGTATTTTTATTTCCTAGCAAAATTGTACTCTGGCAAGCTGGTGAAATGCAGCATTCCGAATCTTATGATTTGAGGCTTTTTACACCAAACTCCTGCTCTTGGTTTCCTAGGGAGCATGTGAGTGGGTGTCTCAGAGCTCTACTTAGTGAGACCCACCAACTCTGAGGTGCAGAGTACTTGCTTGCCCAGGCTCCCCTGACCCTGAAGCGACCCTGGAAATTGGGGAATCATCACTCATCCAACCAAAATGCAGTGTGCGTGTGCTGTGTATTGGGTCCTAGTGTATAGAGGGGAGGTGAGACGACCAGGATTCTGCTTTCCTGGTGCTTGCATTCTCGTCTGGAAGAGAACGATGGCCTAGAGAGGACAGAGACGATCCAAGTAGTGACAAATGCCTGGTAGAATTCAACAGGACACTGTGATACAACATGACTGGGGTGGGAGTTTACTTTGGATGAGAAAGTGCCTCTGAGGAGGTGGCATTTTGCAAGAAATCTTCTGGGACAGGAAGGAAACAGCTGTGAGAGCCTGGGAAGAGCATCCACAGATAGAGGGAGCAGAATGTGTGAAGCACTGTGACGTGGGAAAGAGCTTGTCCTGTTATCCCCATTTTACAGATGAGGACCCTGAGGCTTAGAGAGGTGAGGCAGTGAGGTCCAGGCTTGGACTTAGGTTTTCCGTTTCCAAATCCAGGGCATTCTATTTGACCTCAGGCTGCCTTGCTGATGGTCTGAACCACAAGTTCTGTGGTCCAGATGTAGCCCTGCTGAAGGCTTTAACCTTCATGCGGTTCAGTCTGAGGGTCACAGACCACTCCTCAAAGGGTACTGAGGAAGGGAGGGGTTATGTGGTCAGAACTGGCATCCTTTCTCACAGACAGGGGACTAAAACTACTGAGGGTGTTTGTACATTAAGATTTTTCATCTCATTGCGTGAAATTGTGTTGTTCCCTGGGCCCTAGGGACGCTCTTCCAATCAGGGTGAAGAGAGCAGTTTTTTCCAACTCAACATCCCTTTCTTTTTCCGGCCACTCAAGCAGAGGCACCGCCCAAGGGTTGTTTGGACAAACACGGGGATGGAACTTTTGGCTCTGACAGTGATGGGGAGGGGCCAGGAATACAAATGTCCTGCAGTGCGTGTGGTCAGTCTGTACATCGAGACCCATCTCACCACTGTGGCGGGCTGAGGACAAGCGATGTGTGGGGATTTACTCCGAAGTCTGCCTTAGAAGCACGTTTGCTGCAGACTTGGAGTCTCGGAGCCGCCTTAGGGTTAACAGTGCCCTGGCTGAGAACTCACAATCGCGGGAGGGAGCGAAGCCCTGAGACCTCTGGTCAGGCTCAAATTTCCTGTTTCTGGTAGAACTTCCCCCTCACTGGCTTTGCTTGGGTTTCTCCTCCATGCTGTTAAGATTCCTTGGGCTGCATAATTACCTCATTCTAGGTTCAGGACTAAATGGGCTGAGTGGGAGAATCATGATTATGCGATTTCCAACAAATGTGAATTTTCTCCATTTCGCACGGGGAGGATCTGTCCCCCTTCCCTGGACACCAGCCGATGCAGAGCCAGGGTCCTACTGCTCTGATTGGAGTCACATGGTTTGGGAGATGTTTTTCTTCATTAACACAGGGTCTAGGGTGGGGGACCACAGAGCTCTAACACCCATCACTCCTTCCTACCTTTTTATTTTTTTAAGTGAACATATGCTAAAATTGACTTTCTCTTTGTTGTATGGTCCTATGAGTATTAACGCATGTATAGGTTTGTGTCATCATCGTCGCAATCAAGATACAGGGCAGCTGCACCACTCCAAAAATCTCCTTCATGTACCCCTGTGCAGTCACACCCTCCCCTCATCACCAGCCCCTGGAAATTCCTGGTCAGTCCCCATCACGATAGTTTTGTCCTCTCCAGAGTGTCATATCAGTGGAATCATAGAGAATGGAATCTTAGAGCCTGGCTTCTTTCACTCAGCACAATGCCTTTGAGATCCAGCCAAGCCGTTGCATGTATCAACGGCTCCTCTTTTTTCTTTCTGAGTGGTATTCCATGGTTTGGATGGACCGTGATTTGTTTATCGTTCGCCAGTTGAAGGACTTCTGGATTGTTTCCAGATTTTGGCGATTATGAACGAAGCTGCTGTTAACATTTGTGTACAGGTTTTTGTGTAAACATGTCTTTATTTCTCTTGGGTAAATACCAGGAGTGAGATTGCTGGGTCATATGGTAGGTGAATGTTTAAGTTTTTAAGTAACTGCCCAACTGTTTTCCAGAGTGGCTCCATCACTATACATTTCCACCAGAAAAGGGTGAGAGTTCCCACTTCCGTGCATCTTCACCAGCACTCGGCATTGTGAGTATTTTTAGTTTTAACTATTTTAGTGAGTGTGTAGTGGTATCTCATCATGATCTTGATTTGCATTTCCCTGATGGCTAATGATGTTAGACTTCTTGTCATGTGTTTATTTGTTATCCCTGTACCCTCTTCGGCTAAGTATCAGTTACAGCCTTTTGTTCATTTTTAATTGGGTTGTTTGTTTTCTGCCTGTTGAGTTAAAAAAAAAATCTTTGAGTATAATTGACATACAAGGAACTGTATACATTTAAATAATAGAATCTGATGTGTTGACATACATATCCAACTATGAAACCTTTACCAAAATCAAAATAATGAAAATGTCATTGGTACTCCCTAGTGTCCTTTGTGATTCCTCTCACCCTCCCCTTACCTCATTCTCAGGCAACTCCTGATCCACTTTCTGTCAATGGCAATATGAATTTCCTAGATTTATATTAATGTGTTTGTTTTTTGACTGGCTTGCTTCACTCAGCATGATTATTTCAAGATTGGTGCATGTTGTAGCATGCATCAGTAATTCTTTCTTTTTATCATTGATTAATATTCCAGTGTATGAATTTATCATAGTTTTTCCTTTCATCTACTGATGAATATTTATGTTGTTTCCAGCTGGGAGCTATTACAAATAAAGCTGCTGTTAACATTTGTGTATATGTCTTTGTGTGGATATGTGTTTTCCTTTCTCTCAGGAAAATACCTAGGAGCGGTATTGTTGGATCATATCGTAGATGAATGTTTACATTTTTGAGAAACTGCTAGATTGTTTTCCAGAGTGGTTGCATCATTTTACATTCCCACCAGCAGTGTAGGAGAGTTCCAGTTTCTCCATGTTCTTGCCAATACTTGGTGTGGTTAGACATTTTATTTTAGCCATCCTGTGAATAGGGAGAGTTTTCTTTCTTTCTTATTTGTATGCCATTAAAAAATTTTTTTAATTAATTAACTAATTAATTTGGTTGCACTGGGTCTTAGTTGTGGCAGGAGGGCTCCTTAGTTGTGGCATGTGAGCTCTTAGTTGTGGCATGCATGTGGGATCTAGTTCCCTGACCAGGGATTGAACCTGGGCCCCCTGCATTGGGAGCGTGGAGTCTTAACCATGGTGCCACCAGGGAAGTCCCTGTGTGCCTTTTTAAAAATTGAAGTAAAGTTGATTTATGTTGTGTTAGTTTAAGGTGTACAGAAAAGTAATTCAGTTTTTATATATATATATATATATATATATATATATATATGTATATATATATATATATATAATTTTTCAGATTATTTTCCCCTATAGGTTATTACAAAATATTGAGTATAGTTCCCTGTGCTATATGGTAGGTGCTTGTTGGTTATCTGTCTTATATATAGTAGTGTGTTAATCCCAAATTCCTAATTTATTACCCCCCTTTTCCCCTTTGGTAACCATAAGTTTGTTTTCTATGTCTTTGGGTCCATTTCTGTTTTGTAAATAAGTTCACTTGTATCATTTTGTTAGATTCCAAATATAAGTGGTACCATATGGTATTTGTCTTTCTCTGTCTGACTTACTTCACTAGTATGATAATCTCTAGGTCCCTCCATGTTGCTGCAAATGGCATTATTTCATTCTTTTTTATGGCTGAGTAATATTCCATTGTGTATATATAAAACATATTCTTTATCCATTCATCTGTCTGTGGACATTTAGGTGCTTCCATGTCTTGGCTATTGCAGATAGCGCTGCAATGAATACTGGGGTGCATGTATCTTTTTGAATTATAGTTTTCTTTGGATATATGCCCAGGAGTGGGATTACTGGATCATACAGTAACTCTATTTTTAGTTTTTTAAGGAACCTCCATACTGTTCTCCATAGTGGCTGTACCAATTTACATTCCCTCCAACAATGTAGGAGGGTTCCTTTTTCTCCACCTGATTTGTGTATCTTTTATTGCTTTGTCTTGTCTTATTGCACTGGCTGAGACTTCCAGGATGATGTTCAACATGAGTGTTGAGAATAGATATTCTTGCCTAATTCCCAATCTTAGGAGAAAAGTGTTTCATCTTCGTAAGTATGATACTGACTGTAGGAATTTTTTTCTTTTTTGGTAGATTCCCTTTATTAAATTGAGGAAGTTCTCTTGTATTTCTAGTTTTTAGAGAGTTTTAAAAAAATCATTGGTGGATATTGAATTTTGTCAAATGATTTGTCTGTATCAATTCACATGATCATATGGATTTTCTTCAGACTGTTAATATGGTAGATTACACTGATTAAGTTTTGAATAGTGAACTAGCCTTGCATTCCTGGGGTAAACTATACTAGGTTGTGGTGTATTATTCCTTCTATATATTGATAGATTCAATTTTCTAGTATTTTGTTAAGGATTTTTGTGCTTATGTTCATGAAAGATATTGGTCTGTAGCTTTTAAAATATTTTCGCTTGTACTATCTTTGGTTTTGGTATCAGGGTTTTGGTTTTGGTATCAGGTACCAGCCTCATAAAATTAACTGGTAAGCATTTCCTCCTTTCCTCTTTCCTGGAAGAAATTGTATAGAATGGTGTTATTTCTTCTTTAAATGTTTGGTAGAATTCATCAGTTTAACTACCTGGACCTGGAAACTTCGTTTTTAAAAGATCTTAAACTATGAATTCAATTTTTAAAAATGGTTATCAAACTATTCATATTATCTATTTCATCTTGGGTGAATTTTGTTAGTTTCTAGTTTTTGTGGAATTTTCCCATTTAATCTAAATTGTCAAATGTATTGGCATAGAGTTGTTTATGGTATTCCTTTATTGCACCATTGATGTTTGAGGGTCTGTAATGATATGCTTTCTTGTGTTCCTGGTATTAATAGCTTGTATCTTCTTTTTTTTATTTGTCATTCTTGCTAGAGTTTTATCAATTTTATTATTTTGAAAAACCAGTTTTTCATTTCACTGATTTTTCCCTATTACTTTTCTTTTTTCAATTTCATTTATTTCTATTCTTTATTATATATTTTTTCTGCTTACTTTGGTTTATTTTGCTCTTCTAGTTTCTAATGATGGAAACTTAGATCATTGGGTTAAGCCCTTTCTTCTTTCTTAAAATAAGCATTTAATGATAAAAATTTCTCTCTCAGCACTGCTTTAGCTGGATTCTGCAAGTTTTGTTACATCGTAGTTTCATTCTCATTCAATTAAAAATATTTTCTAATTTTCCTTGAGAACTCTTTGACTTATCAATTATTTAGATATGTTTTAGTTTTCAAGTTTTTGGATATCCTGTTATCATTCTGTAATCGATTTCTAGTTTAATTTCATTATTATTAGAAAACATACTTTGTATGGTTTCAGTTCTTGTAAATTTGTTAAGGTTTGTTTTATGACCCAGGAAGTGGTTGTTGATCTTTGTGTTCTGTGTGCACTTGAAAAAAACGTGCATTTTGCTATTGGTGGTGTTTTATAAATTAGATCCAATTGCTTGATGGTGTTGTCAGTTCATCCATATCCTTGCTGATTTCGTCTGTTTGTTTCCTTGAACAGAGAGATGAGTGTTGAACTCTCTAACTATAGTTGTGGATTTGTTTCTCCTTTTAGTTCTGTTGGGTTTTGCTTCATTGTTTTCCTGTAAGTAATGTGTTGTTTTTCTCTGGCTGCATTCAAGATATTTTTCTTTGTCTTCTGCTTTGATTATTTTGATGATAATGTATCTAGGCATGGGTTTCTTTGAGTGTCTCCTTTTGGGGATTCACTGAGCTTCTTGAATCTGTAGGTTTCACTTTTTGATACATTTGAGAAGTTTTCAGCTATTATTTTCTTAGATATTTTTCTGCACTGCATTTTTTCTTTCTCCTTTCCTTCTGGGATTCCTAGGACATGAATGTTAGACCCTCTGGTTCAGGTCCATGAGTTCCTGTTCATTTGTTTTTTTCTGTTCTTAGAATTCTTTTCCTTTCCTTTTTTTTTTTTTTTGTCTTTCAGATTGGATAATTTCTGATAATCTATCCTCATACTCAATGATTCATTCCTCTGCTGTCTCGATATTGTTAATGAGCCCATCTGGTGAGCTTTAACACTTTGGTTATTGTACTTTTGAGTTCTAAAATTTCAATTTGCTTCTTCTTTATATTCTCTTTCTTTGCTGAGACTTCCTATCCTTGCATTCAGTTTAAGAGTGTTTGCCCTTACTTCCTGGAGCATTTTTATAATAGCTAGTTCTAAGTCTTTCTGATTGTTCTAACATCTGCGTCATCAAGGTATGGGGGTCTGGTCCTTGTCTTTGATGGTAAAAGTTGAGATTTTTCTGTTTTTTCATATGCTAAGTCACTTTCATTTGTATTACAGACATTTTGAATACTATATTATGAGGCTCTAGGTCTTGTTTAAATGCCACAGAGGACTTTAGTTTTGTTTGATCGGGCATTTGACCCGTTCAGCAAGTTCCCACCAGCCTCCTGCCAGCTGTGGTCCTGACGGCAGGTCCGTTTCCAAAAGCTCTGCCATGCTGGTCAGAGCTGCCCTGCGTGTGCACCACCCAGTGGCCAGTCTTGGATCTGGATGATGGTTTGTTCTGTGTTCAGTTCTCAGTCTTAGGTATGCTGTTCAGGGTCAGGCACGTGCACGTGCATGCAGCTTAGGGGTGAGCCCAGGAGCTCATGCACAGCTTTAAAGGGTCCCTTTCCTTGCCTCCTCCCACTCTGTGGGCTCCTTAGTGATTTCTGGTTCCCTGGACTCGCTGTGGGTCCTCCCTTCAGAGAGCTGGGACTTGAGTTACTCTGCTCTGCTGCGCACAGTTGGTAGCTGTGCCTGCATCCAGATTGGGAGACAGAGACGGGACCACAGCTTTTCTGATCAGTGAGGAAGGTTCTGCTCCCTCTCAAGTAGGGGCCATGGGTCACTGCTGTGGCTGCTGTCATTACCTATGCCCCGGGAATGTCTGAGGACTGAGTGCAAGAGAACAGAAGAAAATAAAAATTGAAACAAGATTTCCCTGCTGTGTCTCTTCCCCCTTCTGGAGGGCTTGTGTTTTTCCCCCCAGACCTGTCTCTCGGTCTCTCTGTCTCTCCTTGAGCCTGGTACCTGTGTCCAGGTTTGAGGCCACTGTGAGCCCATACAGGGGATATTGGAGAAAAAAATGGGAGACTTTCTGCTAGTTTGGTGATATTTTGAAATTTTCTCTTAATCTGCCTGCTCTTTACTATCCATGGGCCTTGCATGGCAGCCCTGCACGTTCTGTCCAAATTTTGTAGCTGGACAAGATACTGAATAGCTTCATCACCACAAGGACCCCTCCTGTTGACCTTTTATAACCATGCCGACCTCCTTCGTGCCCCATCCTCCACCCCTTCTCTACCCGCTGGCAACCACTAACCTTTCTCTGTTTCTAAAATTTTGTCATTTCAAAAATGTCATATATATGTACTCATTCAGGATATAACCTTGGGACTGGCTCTTTTTCACCCAGAAAAATTCCCTGGAGGTCCATCCAGGTGTTGTTCATTCCTTTCTCTTGCTGAGTGGTATTCCATGGTGAGGGCGTGTCACAGTTTGTCCATACACCCGTTTGAGGATGCCTGGGCTGGTTCTACCTTTTGGCTGTTGCAAATAAAGCTGCTGTGAACATGAGTGGAAAGACTTGTACTTGAACCTATTCGAATTTCTCTGGGATAAATGTCCAAAAGTGCACAGACCTAAGCGGCAAATATTATCATTCTTTCTACATTACAGGTGAGGGAGCCGAGGTTAGGGGAGATGACCTGACCAAGAGCACTCAGTGAATAGGTGACAGGTCAGACTGGTGTCCGGGGCTCCGATTGGGCAGCTGAACCCTTAGTGGCCACTCATCATCTTCCCCATGCCTGTCTTAGCCCAGATCCGGCCTGAGGGAAGGCAGGTGATGCAGAGCCTCAGCCATGCATGGCTGTAGCTCCTATCAGGATCTTCCTCTCCATCTTGGGTCTGGTTATCACCCTGCGTGCTTCTCTCATTCAATTTGCAACTCAAAAGTCCCCTTCTCCGAGAAGCCCCCCGATTATTCCAGCTCAAGGACCACCAGGCATACGGAAGGTGGTGGGGGGCCATTTCAATTATGTCCACAGTGCTGATCGACCCGTCCTACTTATTTGTGGACCTGCCTTTGTCTCCCTTCCCCCATGAAATGGTGGGTTCTTTGAGGGCTGGGTCTCCATTTGCTGTTGTGTCCCTGGGGCTTAGTGCAGTGCCTGGCACACAGTAGGTGCTTAATAATGAGGCAGACCTCATTTTGCTGTGCTTCGCTTTATTGTACTTTGCGGATAATGCATTTTTACAAATTGAAGATTTGTGGCAACTCTGCATCATGCAAGCCTGCGGGCACCATTTTTCCAACAGCATTTGTTCACTTCATGTCTCTGTGTCACATTTTGGTAAATCTTGCGATATTTCAAACTTTATCACTGTTATCATATTTTGTTACAGTGATCTGTGATCAATGACCTTTGATGTTACCATTGCAAAAAAATTTTGTCTTGCTGAAGGCTCAGAGGATGTTTAGCATTGTTTAGCAATAAAGTATTTTTTAATTAAGGTTTCCACATTTTTTAAGACATAATGCTGTTGCATACTTAATAGACTACAGTATAGTGTATGCATATCTTCTATATGCATGGGAAACCAAAGAATTTGTGTGACTCGCTTTATTGTTTCATGCTCTATACTGTGGTTGCCTGGACCTGAGCCTGCAGCATCTCTGAGGTGAGCCGGTACTGACGGACAAAGTGGTTTAGAGAGATGAGTTCTAATGCTGTGAAGGCTGGATGGGCTGCTCTGGGGCTCTGAGAGGGTTATTGCTGAGAATGATCCTGAGAATGAACTTTTAGTAATATGGATCCACGGATGAGGCTCCGGGTTCCCAGGAACCACTCTGTGTGCTCAGAGGTGTGTGCGTTTTTTTCTGGCTGGACTATCCTTTGCTGAAATCGGATGCTCTATGGTGTTTGTGAGTCCCCCACGGTCAATACACCTGCATTTTAACCCTATCTCATCATTTTCAAGCCCCCCTTCTTATTGTCCCCTTTGGTCATTTTCACCTCAAGGTTTTGAGAAGTAATTTTCTGCAGAAATTGCACTAATTGAAGGCCCTTTGGCTTCCAAAGGGTCCATTCTCTGTAGTAATTGAGCCTGTGTAATTGGGCTTCATCCTAAGTCAGTGCATCATCCTCAGTCACATCTGTTGCTAATGGTCTTGGAGGGATAACAAACCAGGGGATCTCTCATTTGGGTCTGAAAGGGGTCTACAGCACAGGGATGCTGTCAAGCTCTGAGGGGGCTTTAACCCGAGAGGTGGGGAGGAAGCCTCCCTTTACAAGACCAATTTAATCAACAAAAACGAACAGAATGGGGCGTGTCAGTTTGTTGGGAAGTTACAGGAGTTAGTGCTGGCCTGAGAGTTTGGGCGGCCTCTTGTTTGCAAGTTGGACAAACGCTTTGCGGTCAGAATAGGCCACACTCTGCTGCAGTGAGAAACAGCCCTGAACAGCCAGTGACTGAGGATGACAAGTGTAGATTTCTTGCTGGTACAGAGTTGACTGTGGGTGGAGGTGGCTCCCAGGACAGCTGCCCTCTGTGAATTTGCTTAACGTCCAGGCTGCCTGGATCTAGAGGCACCTCCAGATCAGTACGTGTGTCCATGATGATGTCAAGACTGGGTGAGGGAGGGCAGAAGAGTTGCAAGGGTGGAACGCCTCTGCCCAGGAGGGGCAGTGCCACTTTCACTCCCCTTTTCTTGGCCGACACAGGTCCTGTGGCCACACTTGACCTTAAGGCCGTTCTGGTTATTGGTTGGCGGTAGTGATGCCCACCTGTGAAGCTCTGCTGAATGCCAGGGTAGCTCACAGGCCTGGGTTCAGATCCAGACTCTCCCACGCTGTTGATTTTGTGCCATGTGAGCTGTTGACCTGCATGTCTCCTTTCCTCACTGGAGGGCTCCGGTGGGACGGAATGAGTTAATCCAAGCATGGCACTCAGAACAGTGCCCCCCCCCCCCCCCCCCCCCACTGCACGTGCTCAGGATATGTGAGCTGTAAGAATTCGTTCTGAGACAGCAAAGACAAAACAAGAGGAATTTGTTGGGTCCTGGGAGGGGCAGGTGGGAGATGCCAGCTGCTTCAGGACTGTCTCCCACTCCCATTTCTGCTTCTGGGGTTTATTCTCCCAGGACAATGTGTGACTGCAGCCTTGTTACCACAGAACAATCTTGTGCAGACCCCATGGAGAAACCCCAGGGGATACATGATTGCTTCATCATGTGCCCGTCCCTCATCCATCACCGTGGCTGGTGGGCAGAGTCCTGTAATTGGCAACGCCATCACCTGTCCGGGAGGGGCCACTCCCTGAGGAAGGGTTGTGGGTTGGAAGAAAGGAGAGAAGAGGCGCTTGGCCGCTAAGGGCACCCCGGACTTGGTGTATTTTGCTTAGCTCATGGGCCCGCCTCCTACTGGTGGCTCTCGTGGACCCTCCATCTTGTTGGAGGGGCCCAGAGGAAGGGTGGTGCTCTCCCTGGTCACCTCATCCCATCCCTGCCTTGTAGATGTAGACTCAGACCCCAGCTTGCCCTTGCAAGCTGTAAAGGGGATGGTTAGAGCCCGGCCCAGACATCCATGACCACGTGGAGCCCAGGCGTGGTGCCGTAGTCCCTCATCCCAGACCCGCCCAGCTGGGTTTCGGGTCAGGGCTGGGGCTGATGGAGCTTCTCTCGGAATCCGTGCTGTCAGGCCCACACCCGGTACCTGCTGAGCCCAGGAGGGGAGGGTGAGGTGTGCAGTCCCTCCCACCCAACCACCCGCAGCCGCCTGGCCCGTGATTAGGTCAGACCTCAGTGCTGGGAGGGGAGCAGGGGTGCTGAGAGAGGTCCCGGCAGCCTCCGACCCCCCTGCCGCCAAGCTGCATTCCAGGACGTGGGAGATGTTCTCTTTAGCAGAAGCGGCAAGGTTAGGACCTGGGGCTGTCCCCGAAAGAACAAGGCCTGGGGGACCCCTGGCTCCCAGAGAGGGTGTTGGGAAGGGGGCCTTTTGGGAATACTTGTTTGGTATTGAATGCAATCAAAGCCACTTCTGGATCTGGCAGTGCCAGCTGTGGGATCTCAAGCAAGCTATGTTGTCACTCTGAAACTCCATTTTCTTATCTGTGAAAGGGAACCACAGCACCAGCCTCAGAAAGTTGCTGTGAAGCACAAAATGGAAACGGGTTTGAACTGAAGAAGGCTGTGAGGAGCCCTTCAAATGCATGAGACTGGCTCCCGCTGCCCTAGTTTATTTCCTTAGGACTGTGAGAAGTCCACTCAGTTGGTCTTTTGGGCTCTATTAGTACTTCCAATAAGTTCTAATAAACACCTGACACCCTGAAAAAAATTCACTCTCATTTTTGCCAGAACCCGTGAAACCCACCAGCCCCAAGCATGTAGTTGGTGGAAGATGGTCCTGGTTATTTTTCCCGATTCTATATATTTAGGCATTGACACCTTCATCCCCAGCTGTCCCTTCCCCGGAAGTGCCTGTGAGCACTGGCATAAATCATCCTTCAGCCCAGGTGTGACCTCCCTGTGACCACAGCTTGGGGAAATGGCAGGAACTATAAGGTCACAGAGGTTCCCGTGATGACGACTCTGGCTGTTTGTCCGCATAGTTTGTCCTTTCCTTTTGTGGTCTCCTCAATGCTAGGCTGCACTGTAGGTATGCAGGTGTGATAATCCAATCCAGTGGTTCCACCAGCAGTGTCTATGGGGTGCTCATATCCTACGTGTCGAGTCAGGCACAGTGGGGCTTGTGGAAAGAATATAGAACCTGCCAACCAGGAGCTTCCCCTCCATTTGTGGAACAAGCCACATCCACAAGTGGCAGAATCCATCACGTGCCATGAGAAGCAGCAGGAAAGTAGGGGGACAAGCCCAGGAATTGGATTCTGGTGGACCTGGGTCCAAATCCTGGTTTTGCACTTACTCGCTGGGTAACCTTGGGCGAGTTCCTTAACCTCTGTGAGTCTATTTTCTCATCTATAAAATGGAGATAGGAATACTCATCTCAATGCAAATTAAAACCACAATGAGGTGTATGCATTTTTCACCTATCAGATTGGCCAAGATCTAGAGACTGGAGCTCATCATATTGGTGGTTAGGTGCAGAAACGGGTGTATTCATACATCGATGCTGAGAGGAGGAATTGAGACCACCTCTAAAGAAAACACTTGGAAACACAAACTGAAATGTAAAATGCACATATCCTTTGATCCAGGCGTTCCAGAAATTTATGTCAAGATTATTCGCACACGGAATGATTACAATGATATCAATTTCAGCATTGTTGTGATACAAAATGGAAACATCATGAATATCTATCAGTAGAAAGTGTATTAGTATACAGTTTAGTCCTACAAAGACTGTTATGTGGCTTTGAAGTAGAATGGAGCAGAAGTGTACATACTGATGTAAAATGATTCCTTGTTGTGGACCCTCTGGGGGGTTGTGCCGTGTCCTACGGCAACTTGGTGACATGAGCTAGTTTTCATATTAATTTTTATGATCACTTTTCATTTATGGCAAGTGATACAGGTCTTCTATTACAGATAATAATACAAAGCTTCCTTTAAAAAGTAATGGGTGAGCTGGGGTGAAGTGAGAGAGTGGCATGGACTTATATATACTACCAAATGTAAAATAGCTAGCTAGTGGGAAGCAGCCACATAGCACAGGGAGATCAGCTCAATGCTTTGTGACCACCTAGAGGGGTGGGGTAGGGAGGGTGGGAGGGAGACACAAGAGGGAGGAGATATAGGGATATATGTATATCTGATTCTCTTTGTTATACAGCAGAAACTAACACACCATTGTAAAGCAATTATACCCCAATAAAGATGTTAAAAAAATAAAAATAAGCCTAAAAAATAATGGGTGAAAGAAGCCAGTCACAAAGGGCCACATAGCCTAGGATTCCATTTATAGGATGTGTCCAGGACAGGCAAATCCACAGAGACCGAAAGCAGATTCGTGGTTGTCCGGACTGGGGCAGGGCAGTGGGGAGCACTGCTGATGGGGATGGGTTTCCGTGTGGGGAGGGGAAAAGCTTGGGAACTAGATAGAGGTGATGGTTGTGTAACATCATGAATGTACTTAAATCATCTGAACTCTACACTTTCACATGGTTAAAATGGTGAATTTTATGTCATGTGTATTTTACAACAATAAAAACAGCAGCAACAACAAAGTAGGGGGTGGGTTTAAAGATGTTTGTAAGGAGCAGTGCAGCTGGCCCTTGGTAGGTGAGAACTCTGAGGCTGGGGGGGCTCTCAGGACGGCTTTGAGATGCGCTCGCCCCATTGTGCCTGGCTATGGCAGCCCTGTTCTGTGGTTTCTGACCGGACCCCCTTTGATCTCCTTTCACGGTTTCTTGTTGATGTTCCGACATGGCAGCCCTGAGCGGGGAGCCCTCTCTATGAAGTCCAGTCTTGAAAGTTGGCCCTGCCTCAAGCAAACGAAGGTCAAAGAAAACAAGATTTATTTCCAGGGAGAAGCCAAAACTATGTTTGCTGTAACATCAGGCATCAAATGATGATGTGGTCCCCCCCACCGTGGAAAAATACTTCCATCTAGTTTCTTCTATTAATAACGGCGGTCAGCCCGTAAAAATTAATGTGTCAACTGCCTCAGAGCTGAGCTATCTCAGGGGCCTTTGATCCGCTCCTCATGGCTGCTGGCCCTCAAAAATGTTTTCACTCCATATTTTACCTTGATGGGTTTGCAGGAAGGTAATTAAATTATTAAAACTTTAATTGCCTTCCTGTATATAATTATCGCCTGTTAAAGGACACTTTTTATTCACAGGCTGAAAAGCCCCTATTTTTTTTTCTTTCTTTTCCTCTCCAGAAATGATCTTGCTATGCGTGCTCTGAACCATTAATATGTTGTGGGATTTTTTCTTTTCTATCTTTAATATTGGTCAGTTTGAAATGGTGCTTTATGATTCTGAGGATTCTTTCCCCTCCTGGTCCCTGGATGGAAGGACCAGTTGTCGACTGGAGAAGGTCATGGCAGACAGGCCATCTTCCAGGGACTCCCCAAGCAGAGGGACTCTTTTCAATCGCCGTACTCAATTCCTTCATTTTACAGACAAGCAAGAAGCTCAGAGAGGGGGCCTGACTTGCCTTGGGCCACATAGGAGTTAGGCAACAGGGATTACAGCCCAGGTCTGCTCTTGAGAGTCAGAGACACGTTTTGCCAACTAATATTGACCTGTGCATAAAGATCTTTGTTCATTTTGCTTGTTCTCAATATCCAGCTAAGTACTATTCTCTCTCTCCTAATGATCTCTTAATATCGTCCTGCTAGGACGATATTACAATCCTTTGCTAGGGGGAGTAAGCAAAAAGGATCACAGCGTCGACAGGGTCTTTGGAATCTTTCAGGGAACTCCCACCCTTCCTGGATGGCACCAGGAACCCGAGTTCACGTGGCACAATGGTTTTCAACCTTGTCACACCTAGCACCTCATTTTTATAACAACGATTTCACAATGCCTCCTTTCTTATCCTGATGGAATTCACGTGATATAGCCTACTTACAAACACAATTTCAAAAACAGTGCCGTTATTCTTACAAAAAGGAGCAATATAGGGAAGTTATTTAATTAAAATACGTTTCAATGTGCGAGTGCTCAGGCTCGCCTGTACTAGCAGTCTTGACCATGTAGTGAAATGTTTCTCTACCCTTATGAATGAATCTGGGTTTTAAAGGAGATATTTCTCCTTGGCATGTTGTCAAGCGCTTCTTTTCATATTTGAGATTTTGAAATAAAGACTAAGTATCTTTGCTTATAGACTCAAACTCGCCGGGAGGGCGGCAGCCTCAGAAGGAGCGCTGTTGAGAGCTGTGTGGATGGCTCGGACACCATGAATGCTTGCCAGCGTTCACTGTGTTTGCTGAACAATTTTTCATGAGGTTTCAAACCAAGCAAATTGTAGTCTTCCTTTGATTTACATGGTAGTTGGAAAATTCAGGGTATGTTAAAATTATTTCAAAATGCTTTATATCTGTATATAGAAAAGAGTCATGTTCCAGGCTCCGATAATTATAAAATGAACCTTCATCTCTGTCAGTGTCAAAAGTCACGCAGGATGTGGGTAATTTGTGGTTGAGCGAAGCTCACTTGTCCATTGCAGGATGCCAGCCATCCCTTGACTGCACCCCTCTTCCTATAAATGCCAGTATCACCCCGTCAGTGTTTCAATCAAATATGCCCCTAGTTTCCACACGCCCTCTAGGCAGCAGCATCACCCTCATGGAGAGCGTCCAGTTCAGCATTACACAGTGCCAGAAATTTGGGTAGCAGAAATTAAGATGAGAACATTTTATTTTATCTTGCCAAAATAAAGGTCAGGAATTGGGCAGGGCTCAGCTTGTCACTCGCTGATATTCAGCTAGTGGATGGGCTGTTCTGTGGTGCAAGGTGGCTGTGCTCACGTGGCAGGCACCTTGGCGGGGGTGGCTGGAAGGCTGGCTCAGTTAGAACTGTCACCTCCAGATGGCCTTTCCTGGATGGCAGTGTCTGTGCAGTCACATCAGCTCAGGGCTTCTGGAGTGAGTGCTCCTAGAGAAAACATAGAAGCAGAAGACTTCTTAGGGTCTAGCCTTGGGCATCCTAACCTGTCACTCTGCCGCATCCCATTGGCCAACCAAGTCCCTAGGGCTGGCCTTGATTCAGGAGGAGGGGAATTAGACGGCCTCATAGTGGTGGGAGGAGCAAAAACTGTCCATCTTCAATCGGCCACAGCCCTTTTTTTAAGGATTTCGTCTCTAGCATGTGGTTCACGTTTCTCAGTATGGCCATTTAGAGTCTGGGTCACCACAGATGAAAGAGACTGGCTAGTCCTTTGCATCAGAGTTGAAAGCCACCCACATGCCTGCTTTCCAAACACAGCCCTACTGCCTGCATTCATGCTGCTGTGTTGGAGTCTGGTGGCATTGGCCTTTGTTCCACAGGCTCATTGAGTCTGGTACCCAATGAAAGCAAATCTTGTTGCAGAGTGGCAGCTGCACGGGGGACCCAGCCAGGTTGAGATAGAATGAGTACCCAGCTCACATCACTCTGCAGAAACCTGCCACACTTTGGGTCATCTCTTGGGAATCAGATGTGTGTGAGGGAGGGTGACGGCCACCCAGGCATTGGAACAGGGGAGGCTCTGGCAGGGGCTGGAGATGTGTGGGGTGCAGTAGGAGATGTTTTATTTTTTAAACAGCTTTATTGAGATAAAATTCATCTACCATAAAATTTACCTGTCAAAAGTGTATAATTTAGTGCTTTTTTAATAGATTCATAGTGTTGTACAACCATGACCACTGTCGAATTCCAGAAAAAAAAATACACGCACACACACTTTTTTAAAAAGCAAGCAGGACATTAAGGAAGATATATTTCATAAAAATTATTTTGAGAACCAGGAGGTCATAAGATATCTCAGTGTCCTCTGTCTGTCTCTGTCTCTCTGTCTGTCTCTCTTTCACACACACACACACACACGCTCACATACAGTCTCACACACACACACACACACGCTCACATACAGTCACACACACACACACACACACACACACACACACACACACACACACACACACACACACACACACACACACACACACACACACCTACCCCATGTCCAGATCATGCATGCGTGGGATATAATTATGCAGTTAACGATCCGGGCCAGACTTGAAAGCCTCAGAGAAGCTCTGAGAGGGGCCTACTGGCAGTGGGGTCACGGGGCTGGTGGTTTTGTGTGGGGCCTCTGCATACCCTCAGCTCATGGCCTGGGTGACAACAGTGAAGGCCGCCCACGTCACTGCTGGAGTCTGTGCCTCTCGGCCCTGATGTTGCCCTCTGTCCCAGCGAGCCGCGTGATGTGTGCTGCGCTGCGGGCACCCTCGGAGGGGCCCCCGCCTCACAGAGGGCTCCTTTTCACTGGGAGTATGGTTTGTACCACAGGCCCAGAGCTTGGGCTCATGCTGGGCACATGTGGGCTGGGAAAACATTTCACAATGGGAAATGGGCCGGACTCGGCCAGGAGGGAGGAAGTGCCCTCTGCAGGCCTGTTTGGTCTCGGGTACGATTTCAAAGGTCCCTGTTTTGAAATTATGAGACCACCAGAAAAGCATGCTGGGGCCAAAAATGACTGTAAAAGGTAATAATTGTTAATAACTTGGCATCCGCCCCGTCATTCAAGCAGCCTGGTTTTGGCAAACATAAAGGACAACATTGTAAGCAAATAGGAAGGCAGCGGCCTGGCCCATAAAGCTGTTAACCGCACCATAACTAAATATTAAATGTGAGTTTTTAATTCAACTTATAGCTGTAATAAGGATCTTTGCACCAACGGGGAGGAGATGATTCGAGGCTCATAAAAGATATAGAGACAAAGTGATTTGAGCATTCTGCTGTTTTCATAATCAGGGCAGCAACCTTGACCTGGGTGACCCTGGGAGGGTCACCCTCAGTGTTCACTGGGTGCTTTGCGACATTTTTAAGGAGGAGCCAGGTGGTCAGAATTCGGGGTGCCCGCACCTCCTGGGCTGGGTACTATCGTAGGCTGGCCGGCAGAGCTGTCCTCACTGACCAGCCATCAGCTCCTGCGTGGCCTCCAGTCAGCTGCCTGTCTTAGGTGGGCCCACCAGGTGCCAATCAAAGCCAGGCTCTCTCTATACATGGGTTTTTGGCCTTGACCTTCAAGCTTCCCCAGCAGACCCCACAGGGTTTACTAGGGCAGGTTTCAGGGAGTCATGAAAAGAGAGATTTTTCACTTGAGATGCTGGCAACATGCATGTGTTGGTTTTCTCTGGGGGCCTGGAAGGGCTATCCGCCGACTCACACAGTCCTTGACTGTACCCTCTCTGGCCCAACCAGCAGAGCTAAGGATTGTCAGACATGATGAACTTCCGTTTTAAAAAAATAATAACTCACTTCGTTTTCTCTGGTAGAAACTATATTTTAGTAGAAAATCCAGATGGTTCTGGACATCATCGCTAAGAAAATAAAAGTTATGTGTGACCCCAACACTTAAGGCTACGTTCTTTAATACTCTGCTCTGCTCGCTTTCATTCTTGTTGCGACAGACGCCCCTAGTCTGCAGTGACGACAGCTGCCACCACGGCCTGCTCTCTGCGCGCCAGGGCTTGTGCTACTTGCCTGGTGTCACGGCTCCTTATGCTGGGAATGGCCATGTGGGGTATGGTTGACGGGAGTCCAGTAAAACCACGCAGCTTGCTCAAGGTCGCACAGGTGGCACATGAGCTTGGGCTTTGAGCCCAGGTCGCCCGATCCTGAAATTCATCCAGCTGTGGTATCTGCTCGCTCCTTAACTCCATGGCTTGTTTGGGCAGGCCTAGCATTTAGTTATGTAAGTGCTGTATTTGCTTGTGAATTTGTCACTGTGGCTTCATAGGACAAATGAATGGATGGACAGACGGGCGAACGTAAGCAAGCGTTCATGGGGGGCATCTCTACACCCAACTCAGGAGAGAAAAATCACACCTACCTCACAGGGTTGCAAGGACTGACTGTGGAGCACGTGGAGCGGCTATCACTTTAATTACTAGTTACTCATTAATTAATGATGTGAATTATCAAGGTTTAGTAATGATTATTATTTATGTTGCTAACGATTATAATGATTAACATTGTTATTTAGTAGTAATATTATTATCCAAGCCGCATGACTCTCCAGCCCTCATTGTATAGTGTTTTCTTCCCGGCATTGGCTCAAAGTAAGTTTTTTGGTACAGAAAGATACATCAAGTTTTATGTTTCGAGTAGGTAATTAAAAAAAAAAAAGTACTTGTCCAACTCTAGCTCTGGTGTCCCCGCAAGACCCTTAGCTCACCCATTCTAGACACCCGCTTCCTGCATCCAAGTGAAAGCACCCCCCACATCCCCAGGCCCTCCATGCCTCCCGCCCCCCAGTTCCCCCCACCTCCTCCCACGCCCCCCACTAGTTTTGTTCTTCAGCCTTTCCCAGGCCTCAGGCTTTCGTAACTCATCTCCCAGGGATTTGGTGAAAATAGAAACCAGTGTTTTCTAAAGATGACTTTCTGAAATCTGTGACCCTCTGTCCGGAGCCCGGAATTTGACTTCTCATTTCTGTGCAAAATATTCATGAGGAAGGTTCCAGGGGGAAACAGAATTCTCCATGTGGGAGTGGGCAGAGGGTAAGGACTCTGTGCTGGCTGTGCCCTCTGCCTGCCAGGGTCAGGGACCAGATGCTCGCCAGCAGGGACCACCTCATCCCTTGGCTGGCTCAGGGTCCTGGGGGCCGGCTCCCACCTCCCTCCCAGTGGTCTCTCTGCTTCTTCCACAGCGTGACATGCTTTTCCATGCAGGGGCTTTGGGTGACACTTCGAGGCACCTGTCAGTTACCCTGTCAGCCTCCTTGGCCCTCCCCAGACTATCCCGACATTCCAGCTCCACAGTGGGCCTCGGCTCCGTGACTGTGTCTTCGCTGCATTATGACCACGTGGGCCCAGCCACCAGCGTTTGTGATGTGGGCTGTGTCCAGTCCATCTACCCATCAGTCAGCAGAGCAGCTGAGTGAGGGGTATGACACCAGAACAGTCACTCCCTGGTCAGAATCTTTCCACAGCTTCTTCTTGCCCTGCAAGAAAGTCCAAGTCCCAGGAGTCTCCCTGAGATCACCCGTTATTCCCACCTTGCCCACCAGCCTCTTCAGTACACCCCTCCCCACCCGGGGCCCTCCATGCCCCATCCCCTATGCCTGGGACGCTGGATGTCCTCATGCTTGGGCTTCAAGGTCGCCTTTCCTGACCGCCTGTCCGGGCAGATCCTCCCCCTTCTCGGTGCTTCCCTCTGCTTCACCTCCTGCTCAGTTCCTTGTTAGCACCCATCATGCTTTGCATCATGACTTTTAAAAATTAATTGTTATTGATTTATTTTCACTTATGCAAATATTTATCACAGTTATAAGCAAAGCAAATAATATGATACAATATAATAATGTAATAATAAATAAATACACAGCCGTGTAGTCAACGTAAATCAGTATCTTCAGTTTCAGGAAGACAAAATTTCACATTTCTATGACAAAGAGAAGATGGATCACATCTTATCGTTTTGAAATATAATTATTTATCAGGAAGCCTGTTTTTAAAGAGCGGCATGGAAGTTCTTCTTTATTGGTTTGCATCATGGTTTTTAACTTATCTAATATCTGGCTCCCCCATCAGACTGTGAGCCCGGCAAAGGCAAGGACTCTTGTCTCTCACCCACTGGTGCATCTGCAACACCTAGCACGTGACTCAGAAATATTCGTTGAATGAGTGAATGAATCAACATTTGTGGGGGCTGCCCTTCTATATTGGGCTGATATTTGGATTGGATTTTTACTGCCCAGAATATCCTCATGGATTCTCAAGAAACAAAGCTCTTGCATGTTTTGGGGGTCCTCTCAACCACACATGTTGGCGCTTACCTCTCACCTGTAGCGAGTTTACCTGGATCTGCCACAGGACTCTGCCGGGCAGACCCCGTGGACATCAGGCAGTACAGCTGGGAAGGGTTTACAACATAGCGATGCTCGCAGCTCAGTACCCGAGAGAGCCTCTTCCTCCACACAAACTGACCAGTGGTCTGGGGACTGTGTGCATACCCACCATGAGGTTTTGGCTTATGCTGTGCCTCCTTCCTGGAAAGCCCCCTGGACTTCTCAAATTCTGCTATTTCTGTGCACCCCACCCGGCAAGGCTCAGCCAAAGCCCTCCACTCCAGAGCGTGGCCCAGATTCTCACCTCCTAGGGCCGCCCCCGCGGCCCCGCCGCCCACCACTACTTCCTGAGTGCCTCTTGCCCATGTCTGCGGTGGGCAAGTTCCCACTCCCTTCCTGTGGTTGAGGGGCCAGTGGAAACGTATCTTTTTCCAAAGAGAACACCAGCCTTTGGACCAGACTTCATTTCTGCCAGCAATTTCACTCCTAGGTGTAGAACCGAGAGAAATGAAACGCATGTCCACACAAAAAACTACACAGATGTTCTTAGCAGCATTATTCATAGCAGGTAAAAAACAGAGGGAACTCAGACATGCATGGACTGATAAATGGATAAACAAGCTGTCATTTATCCATACAATGGAATATTATTCAGCTCCGAAAAGGAATGAAGTTCTGAGTCACAACATGGATATCCCTCCAAAACATCATGCAAAGTGGAGGAAGCCAGACATAAAAGGTTACATAGTGTATGAATTTCATTTATATGAAATGTCCAGAGTAGGCAAATCCACAGAGATGGTAAGTAGCTTGGTGGCTACCAAGGGCTGGAGGGAGGGGAGAATAGGGAATGGCTGCCTGATGGGGACGGCTTTCTCTTTGGGATGATGAAAATGTCCTGTAATCAGAGAGTGGTGATGGTCGCACATTTTTGTGACTCTCCTGAAAATCACTGAATTGCATACTTTAAACAATTTTTATGGTGAGTTTTATCTCAATTAAAAAAAAGAATCCATTAAAGAAATTTCAGTCTGATTCCCGCCCCACCCCCCACCCCTCTTCCTCTGGTCTTTGCTGGGCACTGTTTGGACTGTAAGCCTTTTGTTTTTGCTAATGAAATATGCCCGAAGTGTTTTCTCAAGACTTGCCAAAGAGGTTAAAACATAATACTGTAAGTCTGAGGTCCCCCTGGGAAAGCAATGCAAACATAACGAAGGGGGACGGAGATTTTACGGAGGCAGGAGATGGTGCAGGGCTGCCTCTGGCTGCAGGGGCCCTGTCCACAGTCTCCCCACCCGGTGGAGGGCAGGGGACAACTTGGGGATGCCCCAGTTTCTCGCTGGTTTCTCCAGGAGGACTAAGTAAAGGAGCCTGCAGGCTGTTTTCGTGGTGGGGAGCAGAGCGTGGGTGGGGGGGAGTCTAATCAAGAGTTACCGGTGCCTTTGACCTCTGCAGAAGCAGGTCCATGACTCCCTGGGCTTCCTTCAGAAGCAGCTGAGAATGTAACTAGTGAGACGAGATGCCAGTCTGGTTCAGATCTCTCTGCTCTATTCCATAGGAGCTTGGGCCTCAGTTTCCTCTACTTTCAAGAGGGGATGTTGATGCTGCTGCTGCTGCCCCGGGGCACTGCGTCCAGCCCTTCCAGTGGGGCCGTTTGGCCCTGGCAGCTGGGACGATACGACTCTCAGGGAATCAGAAAGCAGTGGCAGGAGCAGCGATGGTTGTCTGTCTCCCGGAACAAAGGACGCCATTTGGTCCCTGTCATTTTTTCACCTTCTGGTCACTCAGCCATAACACTGGAAGGGCTTAGAACTGGGGTCAGGAGACTGGAGTCCACTTCTGGGGTATTCTGCAGGAGTCTGGTGGCATCTGGAGATGCTCAGCCTTACACAGTGACACCCCTCAAATGGATATTATATTAAAATATTACATTTGAGGGGGCAGATACTCCCCTGGTTCAAAAATCAAGCTGAAAGGAGTTGCTGAGCAGCTTCACTCCCATCCTGTCCCTCAGCTGACCCCTCTCTTCTCCCCAGAATGGCGTGTGTTCATTTCTCCTCTGTCCCCCGGCTGCTCCTGCAGACAACCAAAAAACAGAAACTTTTCAAAAACAACTTTATCGAGGTATATTCTCCACATCACAGAGTTCAGCCATTTCAGGTGTACAACTCCATGTTTTTTAGTAAGTTTACGTTGTCTGAAATCAGCTTTAGAACACTTTCACCCCACAGTAAACTCCCTCGTGCCCATTTACACTTAACCTCCCAGCCCCTGGCAACCAGTAATCCACTTTCTATCCATTTTCCCATTCTGGACATTTCATATAAATGGAATCATATAATATGTGGTCTTTTTTGTCTGGATGTTTTACTTACAATGTTTTGGAGGATCATCCCTGTTGTAGCTCGTATCAGTGCCTCATTCCTTTATGAGACTGAATAATAGTCCATCGTAGGGCTGCACCGCATTTTGTTTATCCATTTATCTGTTGATGGACGCTTGTGTTGTTTCATGCAACAGATTTTTATTTCCTTATCTTTCTCATACAAAAGATAGCATTATTTTTGTATTTATATATGAGCATGTAAGTGACTACACACACGTGTGTGTATCTGTGTGCATATATATCCACGCGTGTATTGATATATGTGTGCATGTATATATGTGTGCATGTATACACGTGTGTATCTATAGTCTTGCACCTTGCTTGCTTCACTTAACAATACACACGTGATACTACTTTAAATCATTGGTCAACGTTCCCCAGCTGTGGGCTCGGCCCCTGGTGAGCTGTCCTCCGTTCTGCTTCCTGGGCTGGGCACGCAGTATCTCACTGGTCGTGGGTACAACGCCTGGGTAGTCTTGTCTACCCCAAGCAGATGGTGAGCCCTGGAGGGCAGAACTCAGGACCGTGTCTGGCACGTGGAAGAGCTCGGGGGCTTGTCTGTTATGGATTGAAGGAAAAATGACCCCTACCCCTGCAGTGTGTCCCTGAGAGCTTTCCCTGGTGCTGGCTCTTGGCTTCCTTGGCAAGTGAAGGAGGTGGGAGTCTTGCTTCCAACAGCAGCCCCCAACCCTGCTTCCAGCCTCCCAGCCTGGTTGTGCTGCAGACTCGAGTGATTCCCTGAGAATGGACTTGGGGTGGGCAGACGTCCCTGGAGCCGACTTTGCAATGCTGTGGGTTTCCGCTGTTTGAGGTCAGGGTCAGTCCTGGGAGGAGCTAGAAACTCTATGGGGAATGGAGCAGAGGCAGCCCCTTGTCTGGCGGTCTTAGGCCTGGTCATAGCCATAGTGGTGATGAGGACAGTGACAGTAGCTCTGTCTGTGAGCAGACTTTGTGCCAGGCATCCTCCAAAGCGCTGTGCAGGAACTGACCCATGTCACCTGCCCCTGACCTGTGAGGAAGGTGTAGTGTGAACCCATTTTACAGGGAGGGAAACAGGATCTCAGCAGAGCCCAGAGCCCTCCCTCCTATCCGCCTACTGCGAAGTCTCCAGGGGCCTTCTGTCCCTGGGCCACTGCTCTCTGAGTTTTAACAAGAATAAGGATGACAGCAAACACAAGGCTGCCGTGCGTCCAGCGTGGTGTAGAGGGCTTCGCTGTAGATCCATGGTGCTGATGTTCCCATTTCACAGCTGGGACACGTGAGGCTGGGCTGGGAGGAGTGGCCAAGGCAGGATTTGCACTGGGCACAGACCAGAGGTCCATACTGCCCACCCCCTTCCCTGCCCCTGGTGAACACTGGGGGGCAGGCAGTGGGATGGAGGACAACGGTGCTGCAGCTCAGCCTCCTGGAAAGCTCCTGCTTCCTGCAGGGGGCTCTGGTCAGCAAGGGGAGGTCCCTGCCCCTGCCCTCTGGCCTGCGGCCTGGCCCAGGGCCCAACACTCCAGTCTGTTTTCCAGGCAGGAAATATGAATCAAAATAACATGACATACTCAACTGTAATTAGTGCTGTGTCGAGAGGCTGAGCAGCCTTAATGAGGAGCAGGCCTCTGCAGCCAAACCTGCTGCCTGCCCTCCCCCAACTCCTCAGGTCCCCCATCCTCAGGTCAATGGGGGAGAGAGAGAGTGAGGACCAGAGGGAGGAAGAGGGGAGGGGAGGGAGGAGAGGGGAGGGGTTCTTGCACGTTATTTGGTTTTGTTTTGTTTCTGACCCAACTTGAATTCTCTGGATACCTTGCTGGCTCTGAACTTTGCTAGGATCTTGTACTCTTTGGAGTCCGTGTGGAGGTTTTCTATGAAAATCTGGCTATAGAAGAAGGGGGCTGACCCCTGTGGTCCCTTCTAGCTCAAGAGGCCTGCTAAGACCCTGCCGTCTCTCCTCCCTGCCCTCCCGGCTCTGTCTCTGTTTGTGTTTCCCCAAGTCTGTGGCCAGTGTGCTGTGTCATCTTGGTCTCCTGGGCCTCTCTCTGCCCCTTTCTTCCATCTCGGCCGATCTTTCCCGCTCTGTCTCAGTCTTTCGCTCTCCTTCCACGCCTCTCTCTCCTTCCTCTCCATTTCTTTGTTTTTCTTGCCTTCTCCCACCCCCTCGGTTTTCCCTCGAATGAAAGGATTCCTGGGAAAGAAGGAAGCATAAGGCCCTGGGCGTCCCCTGCGGACCCCGCCCCTTCCTGTGACCTCCCTGCTTGCTGGAGCCCCTCCCGCCCGCCTTCCTCCCCTCCCGTCCCTCAGCCCGCCCCTCTCGCCCAGAGACCCCCCAGAAGCTCCCCTCCTGAAAGTGCCCTCACCCTCCCGCCACCATCCCTCGCTGGCTGACCTCTCCCTCCCTGGTGGTCTTCCCTTTGGTCAGCTGGGTGAAAGGTCGTGGCTGTTGGAGGAGGGTCCAGGGTCTATGAGGGCATCTAACTGGGTGTTCCTGTGTGAGGGCCTCGGGTCCCTAGGGACCCTGGGCTGCCCAGCCATGGAGGGTGGAGTCTGTGAGCAATTCCCCCCTTCATTTGTTTTCCATACTTCTTTTTACACAAGTCATTCATGTTCCTTGTGGGAAAACACAGGCATGCCAACTGTAGAGTGAAACCCCATAATCCCACCTCGTAGGGGAGACCACTGTTAGCATCAGATACAGACCAGCCGGAGATTTATCTGACTAATTGCATCTCTGCTTTTCTCACTTGGCAACAGAGTTTTATGACTAAGAGCATGGTGCTTAGTGGTCAGACCTGGGCAAGTCACTAAGCGCTGCTATGCCTCAGTTTCTTCACCTCTTAAATGGGAATAGTGGCAGTGCTGAAGCCCCACAGGGCTGATGGGAGGACTCAGGGGGCTATAACACACGACTGGTCTAGGCCCATAGAGAGTGCTCAGTGAATAGTCACTGTGGTGTGTGTGCTAGGCCTGGGGCTGGCTGTGTCCATGCACGTTAGCCCCTGGAATTGTCATAATACCCCCAGTGTGGACAATACATTATCCCCTTATGGAATTAAGGAATCAGGTTCAAAGTGGTTGAGTGACTTGGCCAACTCTACCATCACGAGCTTGTTTATTCATTCGTGCTTTCACCCAGCATTTCATGAGTGATCCTGTGTACTGGGCACTATGCTGGACACCAAGGTGCTGCGGTGAGCAGGGCAGGTGTGCTCTCTACCCCCGAGCACTTTCAGTCCAGCAGGGGCAGATGTTCCACAGCATCACACAGGGAACTCAAATCACATGACATAGTGCTGTGAGCTTGTCTGACCTGGCTTGGGGGAGAGCCAGGACTTCCCCAAGCACATGGCCTTTGCAGTGAGATTTTTCTGAATAAAGAGGGGTTAAGAAGCAACAGAAGCAGCACAAGCAGCGGGAACAGCATGTGCAAAGGCCCTGGGGTGAAACAGCTTACCGTGCTCATTGGAATGAGAAAAGCTCTTGGGATTAGAGTAAACAGTGAAACACTGTTTAGTTTTCTGTTTAGAACATCAAGGGAGATTGGCTGGGGGGCTTGCAGGCCCCACAGTGAGGTGGTGGTCTTTCCAGGCCAGAGTGGCCCAACCTTGTGGCTCATAGCAGTATCACCCTTCACTCCAGGGGGAGGCCCGAGGCGCCAGTCTGCCTTGGCTGCCAGCAGCCTGGTGTCTGGCAGTGCGTCCCTTACTGTGAGTGGCTTTCAGCACGTGATGCTCCCATCAGCACCCCAGGAGGTTCTCTCCACCTGGGCAGCCAGGTGAGTGTCCAGCTGCAGAGGGGGCCACTGTCCGTCACGGACAAAGGGCCCCGGAGCTGCTTTAGGAGTTTGTGTTCTGTCCAGCACAGGGAGCATGGCATGCATCCAAGGTGGTTAGGGTGGGAATCACCAGAACAGACGTTAAGTTCCACTTGAGGTTGTGATGGGCCAAGGTGGCTGGATCAAGGATGCTTGCACACTCTGGAAGTTAGAGCTTCATACTTACTGATTTTTAAACAGCTCTATTGAGGTGTAATTGACACACCTTGAAAGTCACCCATTTTAGATGTACAACGGAATCCAACTCAGCAATAAAAAAGATTGAATTACCCCTACATGCAATGACCCAGCTACAGCTCAAAAAACATGCTGAGTGAAAGAAGCCAGATGCAAAAGCGCACATATGCAATGATTCCATTTATATGAAATTTCTAGAAAAGATTACATCCTTATTTTGAAATATCTGATATGGCAAAATTCAATTGGATTTGAGATATTCTTTTTTAGTTCAAGAACTTTTTTTTTTCATTTGTCCATAATAGAAAATGATCTACAGTGAGAATCTTTAAGACAGTTTCAATTATTTTACATTTTGAAATAGTTGTGAAAATTGGTTAAAAGTTTTTTAAAAAATCACCTTCTTGTGCAAACAAAATGTCTCCTTGACAGTGATTATTAAGAGCTTGAAGGTCATCACTAAAATGTCCTTACCAGTGGTGGATGTTGCAGATGCCTTGTCCCATATCCTCTTAGCCCCTCAGTTCACCTGCAGCTCTGGTAGATGAGTTACAGGCAGCTGGTAGCCCCCCACCTCAAGCACCTGAGTTCCTCTTCTGTTCTGATTGAGAATTGTCTTTGGCTCCTGAGAGCTTGCTTCACTTTCGCTTCACTTTGCAACCTGGAAGTGAGGAGATGGGTCATTCTCCTATGCAGAGGGGTCGGGGTGGTGGTGGTAGAGTGATGAGCATTGGTAGATAAATACCCCTGACTCCCTGCCCTCCGGGGGAGGGGAGAATTCTGTATAGAAGATTGTGTCATCTGCAAATAGAGATCATTTTACTTCTTTCTTTCCAGCTGAGATGCCTTTTATTTCTTTTTCTTGTCTAATTGCTCTGGCTAGGACTTGCAGTGCGATGTTGAACAGCAGTGGTGAAAGTGGGCATCTTTGTTTGTCCTCAGTTATAGAGGGAAGGTTTTCAGTCTTTCACCATTGAGCATAATATTAGCTGTGGGTTTTTCGTAAATATCCTTTGTCTTGTTGAGGAAGTTCCCTTCTGTTCCTAGTTCTCTGAGTGTTTTTTTTTTTTTTTTAATCATGAAAGGTTGTTGGATTTTGTCAAATGCCTTTTCTCTGTCAGTTGAGATGATCACGTAGTCCCCCTTCCAATGGTCTAGGTATGTAGGGTGTTATGTTGATTGAGTTTCATATGTTGAACCATCCTTGCATTCCTGAGATAAACCTCACTTGGTAATGGTTGTATAATCTTTCTAATAAGCTGTTAGACTCTACTTGCTAGATTCTGTTGAGGACTTTTGCATCAATATTTATAGGGATATTCGTTTGCAGTTTTCTTGCGGTGGCAGTGGGGCAATTCTGAACATGTTCCATGTGGTTTCTCAGAGGTCCTCAGTGGGACTGAGTTCCATGTGCCCGCGGTGCTCCCCCCATCTTTAATGCACCCCTTATTGGTTTGTCTTCTGTCTCTGTCTCACTCTCTTATTTTCTCAGTTGTGCTTCCTGGGGTCGCCTCCCTCATAAACTACTTCCTCTCAAGTCCTCACATCAGGTCTGCTTTGGGAGGAACAAAAACTAGGAGAAGGTGGGCTGACGTGTAGCCATTTCAAGCGTAAGCCAAATTTCTATAAAATTATGTTCATGAAAGCAGGATCAAGAGGTTATTTTAAAAAACCCAAAATTGCCTTTATTTGGAAGTTTAATACTCTTTCAGTATCTAAACATTTTCCCCAACTTTGAATTTTATTTTTTTCATAGCATACTTAAAACATACAAAGAAAAATTTGATGCTTTTTCCACCAGATTCCAAGTAGATGCCTCCATCCCCTTCTAGATCATCCCTGTGGGCTGCACAAATGTTACCATATTCTGTGTGCATGATGAGAAAGAGGTGGGTGGAAAGCCCTACTTTGGGCAGGGAGGGCCAGGGGGTGGGGGGAGCTGCCTGGTGTCTGTGCGGAGGGATCGCAGGGGACCCTGCCCTTGTTTTCTGTTTGAAGCTGGGAGACAAGAGGAGCCTAAGCTTATCCCCACCAGGGCAGTCCTCAATGCACCCACAAAGGAGTGAATGACAGCCCCTCTCTGTTCATCCATCTAGTAACCCAGGAATTCTCACCTCGCCTCTTAATGAGACACTGCTCGCCACAGATAAGAGAGCTGATGATTGTGCCTGGTTGAGGGAGAGACCCTGTCTCTTCCTTTCAGGTTAGCCCTCCAGAAGGCGAGTGAGTGGGAATGCTGCCACCATCCCAGTTATCCAGAGCTGCCTCTGACTTACATGTAAGTGGGCATGGAAGCACACACGGGGCCTGTCCTCGGCCTTGATATGCACTCCCTGCAGTGCATGGTGATTAAGAGCCTGCGTGTGGGAGCCAGGCAGGCCTGGATTTGAATCCTGCCGCTTAACCTGCTGTGTTTCCTTGGGCAAGTCATTTAGCGACCCTGAGACTCGATTTCCCCTTCTGTAAATTGGGTTTAGTTAGTTACTGGGGGGGTTTGGGTGAGAAGGCAGGTTGGCTCTCTGCCTGGCACCAGGAGGCACGTGGCTCATGGACTGACTTCTTAATCCAGCCACATTGTTGGACACCTATTCTAGGTGCTGAGGGTGCATCGTGAACAGAGTGGGCATCCCAGCACGAGCGGCCGAGAGTGAACGGCACGTCACATACCTCAGGTGGTGTCTGTGCGGTGGGGGACATTCAAGGAGGGCCAGGGAGGGGGTGGGGTGGGGTGGAAGGGGACCAGGGAGGGCCTCTGTGATACGATGGCTTACGACCCAGAAGTGAGAGACCGAGCCAGGCTGATATCTTGGAGAAGAGCATCCCAGACAGAGGAAAAGTGACGGAAAGGCCTGGAGGCATGTGGGGCTGGGCAGGACCAGCCCCCGAGGCTGTGGTGCGATGCACGCTGGTCAGCAGGAGGCTTGGAGAGCCTGGTCAGCCTCTCTTTGGCTCTCGGACTTGTCCTAAGTGAGATGGACTTTGGAGGGTGCTAGACAGGGAGTGCCAGGGCTCCCGTACGTGTGCAAGGACCCCTCTGGAACAGTTGTCCCATTTCATTCTCAGACTTGTGAGGCTCGTGGCCTGGAAGGTTAGCAGATGTCACTATGAAGACTTTTACTCATGACACTCCCACAGGCCAGGGACTCCACCCTTTGTTGAGAAACCATGCATTGGATGGACTGTGGCAAACCAGAGTTTATGCCTGGGGTGGGGGCCGTCCTGTCTTGGGATGGAGGGTGTCCCTTCCAGAGGGAAGTTCTAGCTGGTCCTGTGGGGGTAAACGGCCCATCTGTCTAATTTGGCCCTCCCTCGGGCAGTCTAATTGCCCATTTAACCTTTGTGGGAGCTTAATTAAGGATGTTTAGTCTGGGCATGCTGCACTTGACCCATTAGGTCAAGCTCATGGCCTTCCCTCCAGCCCATCAGTGGCCCAAACAGACAGGCTTTCCGAGGCGTCCCCCGAGAGGAAGGGGAAATGGAAGGTTTCACCCCAGCTCCCAGCCTGTGCTGGGTGTGGGCTGACCAGAGAGCACTTGCGGGTGGGTGAGGAGGACAACTGCCCCCAGGTATGGGCACAGTGCCTGGGGTGTGGCAGAGCTGAAAGCAGGATTGGATGGCTTATGCAGATGAGGTCTGGCCATAGCGTGTGTGTGTGTGTGTGTGTGTGTGTGTGTGTGTGTGTGTGTGTGTGTGTGTGTGTGCACGTGTGTGTGTGTGTGTGTGCATGTGTGTGTCCACGCCTCCTTCCTTGTTAGAATAGGAGGGGATCAGAACTACGGGTTTAATCACCACTCTTTTGGCAAATTGAGGTAAGGAAAATGGCACACCCATGGGATTCCAGAGACCATCTCATACAGGGGTTAGCAAGCATTTTCTGTAAAGGACCAGGTAGTAAATATTTGAGCTTTTGCTGGCCTTGCTTGTAGCCACTCTGATTCTGCTGTTGTGGTGTGAAAGCAGCCAGAGGTAATATGCAAATGAACAGGTGTGGCTGTGTTCTAATAAAACTTTATTTAAGTGGATCAAATTTGGCTGGAGGGCTATAGTTTCTTGATCCCATATCTAGTAGAACTTTCTAGATGAGAAATTCAGATAACCTTCCTTCCACCGCTCATAATATCTCATAAGCTGCAAGCCGTCTGAAGCTCCCTTCTCCAGTAAACTTCAGGTCTTTTTCAAGGTCAAGTGTCATATTTACTGTAATATTTATGTATTAACAATTTAACATGTGTGAAACTGAGATACCTACCATTTTATTGGCTTCCTATCATTTTTTTTTTAATGTGTCACTGGTGAAGTTTTTGAGTGCTGTGCTCCTAAATCTGTTTCTTCTCATAAGCCCTGTGGTTTTAATTGTGTACTTTTGCATGGTGTAGTGATTTTAAGGAATATGTATGTCATGTGATAGAAGAACTGACTGTATTTATAACACAGGCCTCCTGAGTGCTAGTCCAGTATTTTCCCACCTGTATTAGTTAGGATTGGCTAGGCTTTGCTGCAGTAACAAATAAACCCTGAAATCTCAGCAGCTTTATACCGTAACGGTTCGCTTCTCTCTCACATAAAGTCCAGTTCAGGTTGGTGACTCTCTTGGGTGGCTGCCTCCATGCTGTGACTCGGGGATCCAGGCTGCTTTATGTGGCTCTGCTGTCTCATTATGTGGCCTCCATCGCCACTGACAAAGTGGACAAGAGAGCTGGAGGAACCTGGAGGACATTTCTTAGAGCACTTCTGCCCATATCCCATTGGCCAGAAATCAGTCACCTGACCCCCACCTACTGCAAGGGAGGCTGGGAAATGTAGTATTCTTGTGTGGCCAGGAAGGGGAACACAATTTGAAGAACACATTGCAGGTCTTGGTCACATCATCTCACGTGATTCACTCATCTTTCAATAATTCACTTGCACTTTATGCCAGGCACTGTTCTAGTCTCTGGAGATAGAATAGAGAAGAGCAAAAACAAATTAAAACAAAACTACAGAAACAAACCCTGTTTTCATAAAGGTTACATTCTAGGGGATAGATAGATATAACAAGTAAATAAGTTAATATAGTGTATGCCTGCTAGTGACATGCTGTGGAGCAAAAAGGATGCATGGAAGTGGGAGAGAGAGCCTTGGAGGTGGGGGTGCTGGTACAACTTTAATAGGATGGTGAGTTTGGAACCCCCTCGGAGAAGGTGGCATTTGAGAGAAGTCTTGGAAGAGGTTTGACAGGGAGCCATGTGGAAACCTGGGGTAAGAGAATCTCAGCTGGGGCAAACAGCCAGTGCAAAGGCCCTGAGGTAGGAGCATACCTTGAATGTTCACTGAACAGCAAGGAGGTCAGTGTGGCTGAGAGTGGCTGGAGGTGTGGGAGGGAGGGGAGGGGGTAGTAGGAGATGAGATCAGAGAGCTGTCAGAGGGCAGACTTCTGAGAAGCTGTAGACTGTTTAGACCACCGAGAGTCAGGCACTTGCTGCATTTGAACCCAGGACACCCTGCTCTACCTCCTGGGTCCACATAGAGCTCTGGCATCAGGTTCTTTGCTAGATGAGGAAAGCGGGGCTCAGAGAGGTTAAGGATTCCCGTTTCCCAGAATCATTATAAAACTGAAATGAGAAAGTGGTTGTTGTGTGTGTTGAGAATAGCAGTTTTAGTTTATGGTAATGTGCAGTGAATATTGTGTCCAGAGGGTGGACCCTGGGAACCATGGGGTCAGCGAGTCACCCCTTGAGTCCTTGCTCCAGGTGGAAGTTCCATGGTTCAGACTTTGTCGGAAGATAGCATCTCACGCCCTCATTCAGTGGTCCTTGATGAGGCTGTAGACCAGGTGAAAACACTCTGTGATGTTTTTTCCTCTGTGGAAAGGGGGCAGGCAGGGAAGTAGCAAATAATTAAATTGATGTCCACATTTATTGCTGTGAAGGCAGTAAAAGCATCACATAGCTTCCTCATAAACAGTCATAAGGCCTATTTACTGTCCCACATTATTTTTCTGGTAATCCAAACCAGAAACTTTTTCTGAAGCTCTTGTGTGTTCAGCTGAGAGCTTCAGGACATGAAGACCTGGCTTGGGGAGGGGTGGGGAATGCATTAAACGCCCCCTCTTCTGTTGAGGGTGGAGGGAAACTTGTTTGTTTGGGTGTGTGTGTTTTAGTGATTCAGAGCAAATGTCTTCTGGCCGTTAACCAAAGGTCAAAAGCTTCAATCTTAGCATTCCATGGGCAAAAGGCAGCAATTCTATGCTTGGGCCATAGAACCCAGCACCTCTGGACCAACCATGTCCCTTCAGTTGTCTGTAATGCTATCTCACATTTCAAGGCCACTTATCAACTTTCTCAAGATGTGTTTGCATAGAACATGAATTAGGGGTGCTTCTTGAGAGAACAAGTCAATCACATGCACCAAAATTTAAAATTCTTGTGCCTCTCAATCTAGCAATTTCACATCTAGGAATCCAACCTGCAGCTGAACTCATGCATCTGCCCAAAGGCCCATGAATATTGAAATTAATATTCAGTTGACCCTTGAACAACACGGGTTTGAACTGCACGGGTCCACTTATATGCGGAGTTTTTTCAATAGTAAATACGACAGTGGTGCACGATCTGTGGTTGGTTGGATCCCAGGAAATGGAAATGTGGATGGGGAGGAACAGCATATACTGAGGACTGACTGTAAGTTATATGCAGCTTTTGGACTGTCGGAGAGTTGGTGTCCCTAACCCCCACGTTATTCAAGGGTCGACTGTATTTCTTTTGAAATATTCACATAAATATACGAAGTCAATATTGAATATTGAAATGCTGAAAACCACTGAAATGTCTGTTGGTGTAGATGATTATAAATAAATAATGGTACCTGCCTATAAGCAGGACTAGATAACTACTAAACTATCAAGGGTGTCTGTGTGCAACTGTGGCACCATCTCCAAGGTGCAAGGTTGAAAAGTAAGATCAGAAGAGTGTGTGTGCCCATTCATCTAGATTTAAAAAAAGAATATTTATGCTGGTATATGCATAGAAAAATTCTGGAATGATGCACAAGTAACTGTTAAAAGTGGTTCTGGTGACAAGAGAAACTGAAGGTCTTAAAAAAATAATATCCATGCATTACTTTTTTCAATTAAAAACATAACAAAAATGCGTTCATATCCTGTGAAGGTGACTATCAGGTAGAATATTGGAGTTGAACCCACAAGCCTTCTAAATCTGCCCCACTCACTAGCTGTGTGATTTTGGGCAAATGACATTTCTTGGGCTCTCAGTCTCACTGATTTTAGGGTGTTATTATCTACTTATTGGGGCAGGTGTGAGGTTTAAATAAGGTGATATTTTCTGAAACCATTAGGGGAGATATGACACTACCCCATGTTAGGCAATCCTATTATTATTTCATCTTTATAATGTATCAATTTCGTTTCTTTTTGTTGTTATTCTTTTTGTTGTGGTTGTGAGGAATAGAAATGGACTTGACAAACTTAAGGGAGAAAAAAGAAAAAAATTAATTGGAGGGATATGGTGGGAGCACGGAGGAAAAGCTTAACAGTTAGGTTTGGAAAAGACTGGAACTAGAGCATCAGCTGCAACCCGTTTCTCTCCCTCATTTACTCTGCTCAGGAGCCAAAGCCCCAGGCCAGAGACTCTGAGTGGCTGATGTTGGGTCTTGTGCCCACACCCCAGGCTTGGGGAGGGTGGGACAAATGATTGGCAGTAGGGTTAACCAATGAGGGAGGAGGGAAAGAGAAAAGCGGTAACCAAAAGGAGAGATGGACTCTGGGTGTGCATAAAACCGAAATGAAGTAAAGTAGTGGCTCTTGTTTTGTAGTATTGAATTAGTCTCGGCAGGCTAAGTGCTGTAATAAATAACCAACATTTCAATGGCTTCATAAATGGCAGTTTATTTCTCACTCACACTCTACCCTCCAGTGTTCTTCCTTCTTGGTGGCGTGGCCCTCCTGGTGTCTGCTCAACACGGCCACTCAGGGACTCAGGCTCCACATCTTTCACTGCGTCCTCTGGATCTGGCCAGCAGAAAAAGGAAGGAGTACACTTATGGGTCAGTCATGTGGGCACACCTAAGCACAGCTGGGAAATAAACAGTCGGTGTGTTCGGGAGGAAAAGGTAAAAATCTGGTGACCAGCTTGCCGGGGTCTGCATAGGTAACACGACATAGAACGAGTAACGTTGTTATTCCAGGTGCGGGTCTGTGGGTCTAGTGCTTTGGCCTTAGGAGACTCATTGCTCCTCTCTGGACTTCATTTTCTTCATCTGAAAAATGTTGAAGAAGGTGCAAGGTTTTTAAACTTTTCTTTGTCTCAGGTAACTTTCTTCAGCTGAAATCCATTGCAGAACCCAATATCAAAACAAAACAGACAGCTGCAGATGTGGGGCACAGGTGGGGGGCCCAGAGCCCTGTGTGCTCATCCCCACTGCTTGCCCCTGTGGCCCAACCCTGGACCTTCTGGGGCTCACGTGTGCAGGCTCTTGTTGGCCTAGAGAACCTCCAGTTATGACGTGATGTAGCCAAGCTCTGGACTCTTTAGGGAACTTTCAAACCTTTGCTGTGTCCTCACTTTGGAAAAATTGAAGACATTTGAAACCAAGGCCACTTGGCCTCCCTCCATGGCCAGCCCTGGATATGCCTGCTCCCTGCTCAGAACCACCTGCTTGGCGCTCCAAACCTTACTCTACCACAATTTATTTTTTTACTGAGGGGAAATGTTTAGCATAATAAATCATGTGGTTCCAGCATTCCCTGAACCATTTCCATGAAAAGGGGATCCTGAGCTGGTCTCTGGATCAGGGCTCGCTGTCGGCAGAAGCACCCGGCTCCCATGGTGGGAAGGGGAGAAGGTCTTCCCTGGGACTTTTCAAAGTCAGAGTAACTGAAAGGGCACATCTGCTTTGATTAAAAGGGAAAGGATCAAGCACCAAACGGTGATACCACTTTACAGGGTGAGGAGACAGTTCCAAACCACGCCACAGATTTCTTTTTTACAACAGTGATTTTGAAAGGGAATTCATATAATCCTGGCAATTTAGACATTAAAGTTTGAAAGCTCTAATGGACCTAAATTAAATATATACATATTTTCCAACAATTTCAAAAATAATAATCCTAAACCAGAAACTCCTTTAGTCTCATTTCTTGAATTGGTTTGCTTCCTTCCCGAAGCCAAGTAGGTTGAAAGAATCAGAGCAGAGAAGGACAGAGAACTCCCCTCCACCCCAACTTGCTCTAGGAGGCTTTGACCTTTCATTTGAGTTGGATTCAAAACAAAGGTTTTGCTGCATTTAAAAGTGCATAAAGGGGCTTCCCTGGTGGCGCAGTGGTGAAGAATCTGCCCGCCAAGGCAGGGACACGGGTTTTAGCCCTGGTCTGGGAAGATCCCACATGCCGCGGAGCAACTAAGCCCGTGCGCCACAACTACTGAGCCTGCGCTCTAGAGCCCAGCCCATGAGCCAAAACTACTGAGCCCGCGAGCCACAACTACTGAAGCCCGTGCGCCTACAGCCTGTACTCTGCAACAAGAGAAGCCACCACAATGAGAAGCCCGTGCACCGCAATGAAGAGTAGCCCCTGCTCGCCGCCACTAGAGATAGCCCGGGCAGAGCAACAAAGACCCAACGCAGCCTAAATAAATAAATAAATAAATTATATATATATATATATATATATATATATATATAAAAGTGCATAAAGTTATCAACATCCTCTTGAAATCTACAAACCTGCCAGTGCTTTATCCTTCTAGAGATGGCACAAATTGTAAGAGTTTCAAGGGATCTAGGAAGTGGCTCTTTTGGAATTACTGTCTTAAAAATGGTCCAAGAATCTCCCAAATCCTGGTATTCTCAAGTTCTCTTAGAAATACATGCCTACATTGACAGTGATGTCTGCCCCACTGGGGATTATTTTACACCCATGTGAGACTGGACATTGCACTTTGTCAACAGACCTATCACTGGGTCTCAAGGGAGGGAAGGAGGTGCCAATGAAACAAGCTAAGGATGCAGTCTTCTCCCAGGTTCTCCTGGACCCTTACTTCTAGTGATGTGTCTCCAGAGAGTTCCTTGCATAATCTACATTTTCTGGGCTGGTAGATAAAGAAGGTCCAGTGTGTGTTGAACTTGGGTAGAGGCTTCAGTGAGGCATTCAGACGGGTCCTAGCTGGGGAGCAAGGCAGACCTGGATGAAAGTCTCAGCACCACCTCTTATTTTCTCTGTGAGCTTGGAGACAGTGAAAATAGGGACAATAGTAATCTCATAGGTAACTCGTATTGTGGCATAATTCAGGTAAAATGCTTCACACTGTGCTTGCGAGGCGGAGGTGTTTGATCCACGTATGCTTCTATGATCTGTGGATTAGACAGAAGAGTTCTTGCATCCCTCAGAAAAGAATAGATTTCATTCAGACGCTTTCAAAACTGTTGAAGAGCTAGAGGAAGAAGGTCAGGGAATATTGTCACTTGTGCTTGGGTTTGCCACTAAAGTTTGGTGAACCAGGAACCTCAGGAGCTGCAGGAGACTGCTGCTGACAATCACAGCATTTGCCGGGGATCGTAAGAAGTCGCTGCAAACCTTAGAGCTGCCAAATTCCACATGTCTGCCCACTGGTGCCAGGGGAACAATGTTGGCCGGCTTTCTCCCACTTCTCAAATCTTGTGTGGCTGGCTCATCGTTGGAGTCTAGTCTAGAACAATCGTGATGGCAAAGGATCCTGGCAAATGAAGTTCCCAGTCTTCCAGCCCCTGCAGTATGAGGAGGGATAGGTGCTGAGCGACCACTGTTTCCGGTACTGAGTGATGGGCTTGACCACTGGCATTTGAAAATAAATAACCACACAAATGGGACCAAGGTAAAGACTCAAAATGGCTGGGAATGTACTTCAGAGGCTAGGACATCCTCTGAAGAGGGCTGCTGGCAGTCAGAAATTGTCACTACAGCCAAAGATGTTGGAAATCTGGCTTTGAGACCAATTATGTGACCTGGAAAGTGTGGGAACTGGGATTGTGTGGCTGAAAGAGAACCTTTGTCGTTCGGTGCTCGAATTACCAGGCTGACTCCCCCAGTCTGGAAAGCACCCCCCACAGGGCCTCTTCCTCCTCTGAGTTCCTATTACCCGCCTGCAAGCCCTTTTCTAATGGTTTGCTGTGTAAAGTATCTTCTTCCTAAATAGAGTTTTTAGCTTCTTGAGGGCAGGGAGTGTGTCCTCAAATCCTTAGAACCCACAAAGAATGTTTCCTAAACATAACATAAAAATATATGCTCATCAGAAAAAAACTGGAAAATAACAGAAAAGCACAAAGAAGAAAATACAAATCTCCCATAATTCCACCTCCCAGAGTTATGTACTGCTAATACTTCGTTGATTCAATTGTTTTCCAATACTCAAACATATAAAAATGTGTAATTATATTAACGTTTTAAGAAGTTACTGAGCACCTGATGCCTGCCAGGCACTGCCTTTGCTCTTCACTGTTTGTAATGATCATAAATATACTGACCCACTGTTGATGGGGGGATCTTTCACTAGCTCTTCCTTGTGATCAGCTCAAGCATGTCCCCTCCCACTTGGAGGGACTGAAGGAACAGGAGGCACCCCTCCTCACCTTCTGTGCCCTAAGTCCTATTGGGACAGCACCCCCTCCCCTGCCCCAAGGAGGTTCTGTGCAATTAGCCCATACATAAACTGGCTGGGCCAGAACTGTGTTCTCCGATGAGCTTTATAAATAATAAAAGTGATACATTCATCTCCATTTGCCTGGTCTCTGTGACAGTCTCTCTATGGTCCACGATTGGGATTGTGTATTGACACCTAGACACCATGCTAAGTGTTCACACACCTTATCTAATAATTACAATGACAGAGCATTTGATATAATTATGGCCATTCTTTTAGGGTGAAAAAACTAAGGCACAGAGAGGTTAGGCACCTGCCCTAGGTCACACAGGTGATAAGTAGTGAAGCTGGGTTTGCCCTAGTTCTGTTTTTCTTTCTTTCTCCCTTCCTCCCTTCCTTCCTTCTTTCCTTTCTTTAGGAAAAACAAAACAGAACAGCTTTATTGAGATATAATTCATATACCATAGCACTCATTTAAAGTGTACAATTCAGTGGTTTTTAGTATATTCACAGTTAAGTGCAACCACCACTACAGTCAATTTTAGAATACTTTCATCACCCGCAAAAGGAAACTTTGAACCCTTTAGCTGTCACCCCCTATTTTCCCTTCCTCCCTTCCCCCACCTCCAGCCTTAAGCAAGACTCATCAACTTTCTGTCTCTGTGGGTTTGCCTATTCTGGACATTGCATATAAATGGAATCATACAATAAGTGGTCCTTTGGTCTGGCTTCTGTCGCTCCACATGCTGTTTCCAAGGTCCATTCACGCTGTAGCATGATCAATACTTCATTCCTTTTTATGGATGAATAATATTCTATTGTGTAGATAATCTACGTTTTCTTTATCCGTTTGTCAGTTGATGAACATCTGGGCTGTTTCCACTTCTTGACTTGGGTCAACAGCTCTGTCTTTCTGGGAAAACACTTCCCCATCCTCCCTCCTAGTGGATCAGTGGCTTTAACTGAGGGCAACATGGATGGCAAAGAACTGAACTGCTCCTGCCTTCTCAGACAGGCCCCACGACAGTCACTTACCCAACCTGCAATTTAGGCTCAGCCCAGAGAGGGGCGTGGCTCAGGCCCCCCAGGGCCAGACCACCAGGGAAGCCTCAGCTCAATTAAAGTTGTTATTCCCTCAAAGAGGGGGAGTAACCTAGTGGGTTCAGAAGCAATAAAAACAGATGTCACAGCCCTCTTCTCCTCCAGGAAGTCTGTCTCTGAGGTCCAGCGTTATTGCCCTGCTGGACAAATCCCAAGTGGCATTGCTTTGTGACATGGGCCAGGAGACAGGAGCTCTGGTTTCCTTTGAATTCTGACTGCCTGAGCAGCAGAAGTTGCGGGGCGCATTGGGAAGAGGGAGAAAACCATTCCTCCAACCCCGAGGAGATATTAGTGCCTATCTGTCAGGGAGAAGCAATCCCAGAGCATGGGGCCTGGCGGGGTGGTCTTACCCAGCCCCTGGACCTTGAGGTGCCTTTGGCATTGGCAGGCGGCATCCCAGAGGGGTGCTGGCCCTCGCACAGGATCTGTGTGTTCCTGGAGTCTGTGCTGAGCGGGAATTAGAGTGACCCATGTCGCCACTGTGACCCATGTCGCCAGCGGGGCTTGCTGTGCTCAGCAGCGGGGGTGGCCAGGCAGGCTGTTTCTGGAATCATCACCCCGCTCATTACAGGCTTCAAGTGGGCTCCCAAGGGTCAGGCTGGGTTTGTTTGCCCATCTTGGGAGTCAAGGAAAATGTGGCCCTTTTAGCTGCTTCAGCAAAAGAGAAGTTCTGAGATGGTGTCGATATGCTGCCAGCGACAGTAGCAAATATAGGAATGGCAAACCCAAGGTCAACAAAGGAGGGGGAGGTGATTAAGAAAGTAGAATGGAGATGGGCATCCGGGCCTCCTGTCTGCTGCTCTGTGGGACGGCAGTTTATAAACACAGAGCAACCAGTTTAGCTGATGAATAATAACTGCACCGCTGGGCACCAGGTATGATGATCCTACAAAGTTGGTGGTTTTATCTTCTTTTTACACAGGGAGAGCTGAGACTCAGAGAGGTTAAGTAAACTGCCTGAGGTCACACAGCTGGCTGGTAGCAGAGGTGAGCTGTGAGCTCAGCTTGCTGACCCTACAACCCAGCATCTGACTACCTCACTCTTGTCAGGGCTCATTGGAAGCTGATTCCTCTTCCTGGTCAAGTTCTCATGCACTTGAAGGTCCAGAGGAGGTATAGGCCGGGAAGGGCCTGCACATTCCTCTGCTCCAAAAATTCTTTTTTCAAAAACTGTGGTAAAATATATATAACGTTTACCACTATAATCGTTTTAAAATGTACATTTCAGTGGCACTGAGTACATTCACAGCATTGTGCAACCATCACCACCACACATCTTCACACTTCTTTTCATCTTGTAAAACTGAAACTGTCCCCATTAGACAATAACTTCCCATCCCCCTCAATCCAGCCCTGGCACCCACTGTTCTACTTTCTATCTCTATGAATCTGACTTCTCTGGGGCCCTCAGAGAAGCCACTGAGTTTTTGGTCATTTGTTACAGCAGCCATAGGAAATGAACACACTCTTAAATTTGCACCATACCTTTCAGGCCTTTCTGAACCTTTCCTGATCTCTACAAGGGGACTCCAGGGTGGGAGCCTTCACGTGGTGTGAGGCTCTGCCATTGCCAGCGTGACCGCACATGGTCTCCCTTCTCCTTCACAACAGCCCTGGGGCTTGGCGGGTTGATGGCCATGTGATGGAGGCAAACACGACACACCGTGGGTCTGTGCATCCTCACGTCTTATTCAGCCAGTGCTGGTGATTTACATTTTCCAAATATACCACCATTTCATCTACACTTTCCGACTTGTGTTAAAAAGTTGTATGTAGGGGCTTCCCTGGTGGCGCAGTGGTTGAGAGCCCGCCTGCCGATGCAGGGGACGCGGGTTCGTGCCCCGGTCCGGGAAGATCCCACATGCCGTGGAGCGGCTGGGCCCGTGAGCCATGGCCGCTGAGCCTGCGCGTCCGGAGCCTGTGCTCCGCAACGGGAGAGGCCGCAACAGTGAGAGGCCCGCGTACCGAAAAAAGAAAAGTTGTATGTAGGAGTCTCTTATGACTTTTAAAATCTCCCGTCTGTGGATATGATTTACCTTTTTTGGTTCTCAATGCTTCTTATTTGTGCTTTCCCTTCTCTTTTCATTGATTATACTTGCTAAGAGCGCTTGTCCGTTTTATCAGTCTTTTTGAAGAGCCTGCTTTTGGTTTTATTATTTTGTTTCCTGAGCATCCTATATGCCAAACATCCCCAAAGAGGCTTATTCCCCTAATGTAAAAATCCAGAGAAGTATTTTCTTCCCAGTCTTAAGATGTCTCATTACTGAAGCTGTAGAAATAAAAGAGTTTCAATGCCTCTTTTAATTGAGTTTAAGTTCTATTCCTGGTGAACTACGACTCAGTGGTGAAAAAAATTTTCTCCTTCTTCAGCCACTTTCTCTCACAAAACTTGGCTGAGTCTCCGGAATTGGATTTTGTAGATATTTGTCTTTTTTGCCTGTATTTCAAACATGAGACATAGAGATCAAATCCCCAGCTTTAGTGCTTAAGTTTGTCTGTCAGTTGTGTATCCTGTTCAGTGAAGTTGACAAGTCATTTCTGAAGAAGCTGAGAACATGGTGACAACACTCTAAGCACCAGGACTGGGCACTCAGGACCCTGAACTGTCATGAACGCAGTCTCGCTCTCCTTTCTGAGATGGAAATTGAGAACCCAGGGCTCATAGATACAACTGTTCTCTAAGATGCTTTGTTAATTTTCCCAACTGAAAAAGGGCCCCGTTGGGTAATTCCATTGGCGTCTCTCCCGGCGGCATGGCCAGAGAGGTGTGGTCATGATGTTGTGAGCGTCAGCAGGAGCTGGGGCGGTGGCTGCCAAGGAGAGGTGGGCTCTGAGTCCAGAAGGTGGGGGAGCATTGGCATGGCGTCCAAAGTGGCTGCACTGTCCCAGCCTTGTCATCTTTCCCCATCTATGTACCCGAGGCAAAGTGGAGGGTTTGAGACAAATGCCCAAGTAATTCAAGAATGATTCCCAGAGAGCAGCCTCTCTCTGCGTCTCCCAAGGAGAAGAGCTTTATGCCCCAGTGATGTGACTGTTTCAGGTGCAGGTAGAATTTGGGCTTGAAATGCTTGACCACCTGCTCATGAAGACCCCACTGACTGAAAAGGCAAACTGAGGCAGGCATTCAGAGGCTTCCTCTTGACTGTGGTTGCCCAGAACTGGGATCTGGGAGGGACAGTTCAGCAGGTCTGGCAGTGAGGGCCCTGCATGTGTGATAGCCCCTGGCATTGTTGGCAGGCCCTTCCTCTAATCCCAGCGGGCACTGGCCTTCAGATGTCCCTGTGGTTGGCATCTGTGCTGGGTCCCCACTGGGTGCGACCGTCTGAGACGCCAGTGAGGGAGAGCAGACCTCGCCAGTGGGGTCTGGAAGATGCCCTCGTCCTCCCACACCTCTCTCCTGGAAGCTGGCTTGGTGAGAGCAGCTCTCTGCCCCTGGAGCCGCGGGAAGCAGGGCTGCATTGAGGATGGTTTGGATCTACAGGTAACCGGGGCTTCGGCTCTTTCCTCTTGCCGTCTTCTCAGCCCCTCTGGTGCAGCCAAGGCCTTGGAGACGTCTTATCTCTGCCCTTGCCTGCCACCAGGCTCCCTGGTGAAAATCAAGAGGCCAAAGGTCTCGGATCTTTGAGGCTTAGTTCCTGCCTTCAGAAAATGAGGGCTGTTCTGGGAGAGGCAAAGAGAGTGGCCCTGGGGACATGTGGTTTTGGCAAGGCCTGAGTTCCCGTTTGCCCCAAGTGTTTCCTTTGAAAGACAAAGTAAGCAAGAATAGTGTCTCCTATAATTAAATGTAAGCTGTCATCTCCCTGCTATGGCCCGAGAGGGGCACAGTATCTCTCTCCATCGCACAACAGCCAAACCACACCTTGACCAGATTCAGTCTTTTCTATGGGCCAAAAGTTTGAGCCTCTTAATGATAGAATGGACTCCAGCCTGGGAAGTTTTTACTTTAACACCCTAGAAAATGATATTTATGGGCTCCTTTCTCCAGAACAGCTAGCTGAAACATGTGGTGAAGGAGAGTATGGTAGGCTCTCCAGAGATGCCCAAATCCCCTGAACCTATTTATGTGATCTTATTTGGCAAAAGGGACTTTGCATATGTGATTAAGGATCTTGAGATGTGGAGATGATCCTGTATTATCTTAGTGGACCCTGAATGTAATCACAAATGTCTTAAAAATTTCTACTCTTTTTACTCTCTTTCTTAATATCTTTACTGGAGTATAATTGCTTGACAATGTTGTGTTAGTTTCTGTTGTACAACAAAGTGAATCAGCTATATGGATACATATATCCCCATATCCCCTCCCTCTTGAGCCTCCCTCCCACCCTCCCTATCCCACCCCTCTAGGTCATCACAAAGCTTCGAGCTGATCTCCCTGTGCTATGCAGCAGCTTCCCCAAAATTTCTTTTTTATTTTTATACAGTTTAGAAAGTTACTTTCCATTTCCAGTTATTATAAAATATTGGCTCTATTCCCCATGTTGTACAATACATCCTTGAGCCTATCTTACACCCAGTAGTTTGTATCTCCCACTCCCCCACACTTATATTGCCCCCCCCCATTGGTAACCACTGGGGTTATCTCTTACCTGTGAGTCTGCTTCTTTTGTGTTATATTCACTAGTTTGTTGTACTTTTTAGATTCCACATGTAAGTGATATCATACAGTATCACAGAGTACAGTGCAGAAAAATAAATATCTTTCTCTGTCTGACTTATTTCACTTAGCATAATGTCCTTCAAGTCCATCCATGTTGCTGCAAATGGCAAAATTTCATTCTTTTTTATGGCTGAATCATATTCCATTTTGTGTGTGTGTATAAAAAACATCTTTACCCACTCGGTTGATGGACACTTAGGTTGATGCCAGAGTAGCAATACTTTGACAAAATAGACTTTAAAATAAAGACTGTTACAAGAGACAGAGAAGGACATTACATAATGATCAAGGGATCAGTCCAAGAAGGAGATATAACAATTGTAAATATACATGCACCCAACATAGGAGCACCTCAATATATGTGGCAAATATTAACAGACATAAAAGGAGAAATCAACAGTAATACAGTAATAGTAGGGGACTTTAACACCCCACTTACATCAATGGACAGATCATCCAGACAGAATATCAATAAGGAAACACAGACCTTAAATGACACATTAGATCAAAGGAACCTAATTGATATATACAGAGCATTCCATCCGAAAGCAGCAGAATACAGGGTGCCTTTTCAAGTGCATATGGAACATTCTCTGTCATAGATCACCTGCTATGCCACAAGACAAGCTTTGGTAAATTTAAGAAAATTAAAATCATATTAGGCATCTTTTCTGACTCTGGACTGTGCACCTGGGTGCCTAAGCCCCTCACCCTAGATGGCCCAGTTAGCTCTCCCTCCAAGTCCATTTCAGCACCCCAGACCTGCAAGCAAGTGCTGTGATTGCCCCCTGCCTGAACCTGCTTCTGCAAAGACCCTTCGGTGCCTTTTCTCTTTAAACATCCCTGGGGCCTGCACTGCTGAGAATTTGCAGCTCGTTGGTGTGGTCCAGGCAAGAGGGATGGAGGTAAGCTAGGCCTGGGACAGGCCATCAGTTGGTGAAGGGGAAGGAGAGAGGATTGTTGAGGAAGTACTGCAGGTAACAATGCCTGCAAGGCTGAGAACAGAAGGGGAGCAGAAGAACTGGTGTGAAGGGTGCGTGATGGGGTGGAGTAGGCCCTTTGGCATGTGAGGTGTGGGGCGTCCAGGAGGAAGTGGGGTGCTGGATGAGATGCTTACAAGGGTGCCCAGGCCTCATGATACAGCTGAATGTGGGGACCATGGCTCTCATGGGAGTAATACTTAGCACAGTGTCTATGGGGGAAATTTGGTCATATTTTTTGGAATTACAGATGCACATGCCCTGTTCCTAGCAATTGCACTTTCAGGACTTTTATCCTAGGACTAGATTTGTACATGTGCGAAATGACACATGCACAGAGTTACCAAAGCAGCAGCAGCAGTAACCTTAAAAGATTGAAACAAGCTAAATGTCAATTAAAAGGACTGGTTGAAATATGATACATCTGCATAATGGATGGGAAAAAGAAAGAGGACATCCTTCCTGTACTGATGTGGAATGACTCAATGGTAGAGATGGAGATGAGATGGAGATGGTGATGAGATGGAGAGGGAGAAGAGATGGAGATGGAGATGGGGATGAAATGGAGATGATGATGATGGAGATGGAGATGGTGATGATGATGGAGATGAGATGGAAATGGAGTTGATGATGGAGATGGAGCTAGAGTTGGAGATGGAGATGATGATGGAGATGGTGATGATGATGGAGATGGAGCTAGAGATGGAGATGGAGATGATGATAGAGATGGTGATGATGATGGAGATGGAGCTAGAGATGGAGATGATGATGGAGATGGAGATGAGATGGAGAAGGTGATGAGATAGAGATGTGATGGAGATGTTGATGGAGATGAGATGAGATGGAGATGGAAATGAGATGGAGATGAGATGGAGTTGAGATGGAGATGGAGATGAGATGGAGATGGAGATTATTATGGAGATGGAGATGAGATGGAGATGGAGATGACGATTATGATGGAGATGGAGATGAGATAGAGATGGAGATGGAGATGTGATGGAATTGAGATAGAGTTGTTGATGATGATGGAGATGGAGATGAGATGGAGCTGGTGATGATTATGGTAGCAGCAACAGTAACAAACACCAAATACCTACTATGTGCTGGGGGTGGTGTTACATACTTTACTTGTGGCAACTTATTTACCTAAGATATGTTGTCAAGTGAACAAATCAAGATGTAGAATTAGTGAATAATCTGCTGCAATTTGGTGGAAAAGAACTTGCCAGAAATATGTCTCCAGAAGAGGGGCAAATGGGGTGATTGAGGAATGATGGGGAGGGAATTTTCACTGGTTACTTGATTGTTTCCTTTGCATTTTGTGTCTCATAAAACCTTTACCTATTAAAAAAATCTAATTAAAGTGAAAAAAATCAAGTAAAGACCCTTGAATGAACTATTGCTTTGGAGGGGAACCATAAAAAAGCAATTCTCCTCAACAAGTTGTGATCCCTAGCAGCCACTTTCCCTTTCAAGTCAAACTGTTTTCCCTTAAGTGGGATTAGGTTTAAAAAATAGAAAAAGAAAGAAAGAAAGAAAAACAGAACTCCCCTTCTTCATCTCTCTCTTATGGCGCAGGCTCCATCAGCACTCTATTTGCCTAAGGACTTTCTAATGGGCTGCAACATGACACCCAGCAGCTAAAGACTTTGCCTTAGAATTTTGGGTGCTGCTACTTTAGAACTTTCACAGAGGGAATTCTTACTGGTACATTATTCATTAACTGTTGCAGAAGGTGCCTCATTGTAGCTAAGACTTGGGGCTGTGGAGTCAGACCTAGGCTTGAATGCTTGTTCTAATAGACTCACTAGCCGTGTGACTTGAGGCAAGTGAATCAACATTTCTGATCCTCATGGTCTCCTGCTGCGTTTACACCAGTCTTGTCCAGGACGACCCTCCTTCCCCAGCCATCAGCTCACTCAGCCACCCTATTTGAATCTCTCTCCATTCTTCACAGTTATGCTTCTGTACACGTTCTAAATATTTGCCTCGTGGAACCCAAATTCTCTTGTCCTTCCTCCCTGCTCACTCCTGGGATGATTACACAAGGGAGTTAATTAGCACCACGTTTTTAATAGCGGCCCCCTCTTTGGAACATGTGCAGCTTTATTTGATTTTCTTGTTGCCACTGAAGCATGGAATCCTTTCAGGGCTGGCTGTGTTCATTTCACTGATGGACACCAGGAATAAATCCTTAGCTTGCTTTACATCCATAACCCCACTGTTTCCATCTGGGGGAAGAGAATTCCAAGGGGTCCTGCCATTATCGCTTTGTGTAGAAAGGAAAAAAAAATCCTTCAGACTTGAAAGAGCAAATTGAGATAACAGTGGGTGACTTTTTTGTGTGTTTAGAATATTGTGGTCGCCTACATATTATTTCTGTGGGCCCAGGAGCCTAATGCATGCTTGTGGAACTGAATTTAAATTTCTTCCAGAGACTCCGTATCTCCTACACTGAAGGGGAAAGTATAGCCCTTCCTCTCCCCTACCCCCATCCCCACTGTAGAAGTCAGGTGTATTAGTAATCTATTGCCGTGTAACAAATTATCCCCAAACTTAGCCACTTAATACAACAGTGAACATTTACTATCTCACATGGTTTCTGAGGGTCAGGGCTTCAGGAGCAGCTTAGCTGGGTGGGGGTCTGGTTCATGGTCTCCCATGAGGCTGTAATCAAGTTGGTGGTGGGGCTGCTCTTTCACCTGAAGACTTGACTGGGACTGGGGGATCCACTTCTGAGATGGCTCCATACTGAGCTTTAGGTAAGAGGTCTCAGCTCCTCGCCACATGGGCCCCTCCATGGTGCTGGGCATTTTAGATACTATGTTGCAGCAAATCTGGATTCTGAATTGTATTTTAGAGAGTTGTTTTGTTTTTGCTTTTTTTTTTTTTTAAAGTAACTTTCTTGGACTTGAACTGTGAAATCCATCTCCCCCGCAGTGCACCAATGGCTCTGCTCAGACTCACTTGATTCTTGTTTTCATTTTTCAGCCTGACCTCCTAGTGTCCCCTAGTGTCTGCACAGCTCAGGGTTCAGCCAGTGAATTTGGCCAAGGTTGCAAGGTTGTGCACAGAACATTGTGCCCAAAGGCTTCCATTGTATGTGGGTGGATCTCTGTGGTTGGGGAGCGTGGTCACAGCTCAGTCAATCCTCAAGCCTCCTTTGCTCTTGCTGTCTAGTGGGCTTCTTGGTTTCATTTCCCAGACAGGCAGGGATGAGGGGAGATCTTATCCTGACCTTCTGTGCTGCTCTCTTTTCTTGGATCCCCATTCAACTTTTGGCTGCCTCGATGCTTTTCCCCATGAGATCACAGCCTCCAGCCATGGGAGCTGGGGGTTCCCTTGCATGTTTCCAGCTCACTGCTGTTAGCTGACCCCAGCCCTAGGTTGAGTGTGCCCCCGCCGGCAGCTCAGCTGCTGGTTTCCAAAGCCAGCCCCATGCTGGTAAAGCCACATTTCTTGCTGACCAAGGGGGATGGGCATGTGGGAGGGGTGGGTGGCAGCAGCTTCAGGTGAGAAGGCTAGAGATTCCCAGTGATTGTACCCCAAGCCGAAGCTGTTTTTCAAGAATAGGCTCCTCCTAGTTTGTTGTCTGCCTTTGCTCAATTTCCAGAGCCCTGACATTGTTGCTTTTAATAATGTTGTCCAGTTTTACACTTGATTTTTCCAGATAGAATTTGCCAGCCTCTTCACTCTGCCATAGGTCCTTGGTCCACTCATGTAGCAACACTGGGCTACGTGCCTTCTAAGGCCGCAGACCTTTCCCACTCTCATGGCTTTGGGGTTCATTCCTTAGCAAGAGGTAGGAATTAGGACACAGCTCCCAGTGGGCAACTTAGTCTCCATGTGTTGGCTCTTCGTGGTGTGTCTGAGACTCTGTCCTGAAGAGCACGTGACAGGGCAGGGGCTGAGCCCCCATTGGGGGGGAAGGCGAGTTGAAGACCCAGGAAGGGATCGGGGGCTCCCTGGTGGTCAGCTTCAGGGGTGCACGTGAGTGTTCTGGGGCTGCTGAAACAAGTGACTACAAACTGGGGGCTTAAACAGAAATGGCTTGGGGGTCAGATTCTGACCATTCTGTCTCCATACTGGGAAGGGTGCCGTGATTGCCGCTGAGAATACTGGTAGCTTCCTACTCTTGCCTCTTTTTGCTTGCCCTGGTTTTGGACTTGTGGGACTCCTGACTTCCTTGGAACATCTTCTGGTCATTTTCAAAACTATTGCTGTAGCTCCGCTGGCTGGATGTTTGCAGGTGTAAACCAGCGCTAGAGGCTCACTGCGCTTTGGTGGCTCTCCCGTTGGGCCTGGGTACCTCTGCTGCAGTGTTGTCGTGCATGTCCTAGGTGCTCAATAACGTTTTCTTGAATGGTTGAAAGTTTGGAAGGTCAGAAAATATATGCTCTAAGGACAAGTGTGGCCCCAGCTATGACCATTAGAGGGTCACCAGAACAAGAGTCCAAGCAGATGGATGCAAATTCATAGTCCATGCAAAGTCCTGATACAAAGATCAGTTGTCAGAGTATGAGATCAGGGTGAACGGGCTTGATTGTGGAAAAACCTGCCAACTCCAAATGAATGAATAGCAAAATGCTGGAACATCACAAAAGCCCTCAATCATACCGGTGACGGTGGAGGTCAGCCTGTCTAGAGCAGAATTCCCTGAAGTACATGGATGATTGGTCCCCAGGATGCCTATTAACATACAACTTCTGGGGCCAAATCAGCAGAGAAAACGTGGCATCCCCTGGTTCAAATTCACAATGCTCATCGCAAAGTCACTGAGAAGGCCTGTGGAATACACAGAAGACATGTTGAAATTGGGTTAACCCAGTGTTTGCCAAACTTTTTTGACCGTGGAGCCTTTTAGTGGCGTGACGACTGCGACTATCCTGTAGGATGGGCTTCCATGGAACTCACTTTGGAGAGCACTCATTCGTAGGGAAGACACTTTGAGGAGAGGTTTGGAGATCAGGTTGAAATGGTGGTTTGGGACCAGGGTGTCCAGAGCCCGAATGGCAGAGGGCTGGGGTCCCTGAATGCAGGGCAGGGGAGGGCTGTACGTTAAGAAGGTGAGCCACGCTATCCGTGTGTCAGCTTACAAGTGGGGTCTACTTGGGTATGAATCTGGCTACGTGAGAGTCAAGGGCACTCTGAAGGGGTCCATGCCTCGTCCAGGCCTCATCGCCAGCCAGTGACACCACGCAGCACTTGTCACTCTTGGCTACAGCCAGGTCCCATGTGTTTGCAATTGCCCGGGTCACAGCCAGGGAGCTGCTGGCAAAACGATCGTGTAATCAGGGGGTGCCAGAAGGTGGGGCAGGGTGAGGCCCAAAGGAAGGGGGTGTCCACGGGCCAGGCCAGAGAGGGGCTGACTGCTCACACCCTCTGCCCTCGCTGCAGGGTCCCTGTAAACACCCTTGGCCTGGCCCTTTGCCATCAGGATGAGTACATGTGCGGACACCTCCGCCCAGCCTTGCACGCTGGGCCCGCGGCAGGGTATGGAATGCCCGTGTTTTGGGAAGCGGCAGGGGCCTGTGACTTCCCTGGGATCTCGGCAAGGGGCATGTCAGAGCCTGCGTGATGGAGCGCGGCCTGTGGGCCCCAATCCCTGCTCATCCAGAGCCCAAGTAAACACAGCTCGGATGATCACAGAGCATACCAGCTGGAAGGAAGCCTAGAGATTCTTCTGGTGCAAAATTCCTCACTTGGACAGTGGGGAAACTGAGGCTTGGAGTGGGGAAGGGATTGGCTGCAGCTGAGGTAGGCCTGGGACCCTGGGTCTGGACCTTGATTCCAGGGCACCTTTGCCCGCACTGGGCCATCTCAGAAGCCTGCTGCCTGCAAATGGCATGCTGGGTGAGGCCGTCCTTCCCCTTTGGGGTGGTTTACGTTGGTGGGGGGAGGAAGGACAATAGGTTTGTTACTTACAATCCCCTCAACTTATAAAACAAAAGGAGAACAGTGACAGTGATTCTTTCTTTCTTGAGTTTTTAAAACACAAAACTTTTTTTCCTAGATACCTTATTACTTTGTGTGTGAATTACCTTCATTATCATTGCCCATCCAATTAATTTTTTTTTTTTTTTGCGGTACGCGAGCCTCTCACTGCTGCGGCCTCTCCCGTTGCGGAGCACAGGCTCCGGACGCGCAGGTTCGGCCATGGCTCACGGGCCCAGCCGCTCCGCGGCATGTGGGATCCTCCCAGACCGGGGCACGAACCCGTGTCCCCTGCATTGGCAGGCGGACTGTCAACCACTGCGCCACCAGGGAAGCCCAATTTTTTTTAAGGTTAGCTTTTACAAATGTTTTATGGAAAATTTCAGATGTATACAAAAGTAGGACAAAGCCCCACGTGCCCGTCACCCATCGTTAACAGTTATGAACTCACCAATCTTATTTTCTCTGCTTCCACCCACTCTCCCCAAGCCAGGATTATTTTGAAGCAAATTCCTGATACTGTGTCTTTTCATCTGTAACTATTTCAGTATGTATCTCTGAAAAATAGGATCTCACTCATTTTTTTTTAATTAAAAATTTTATATTGAGAGAACTGTAGATTTACTCACATTGCAGGAAATAACACAAAGAAATGATCCTTACTATGCAAGTCATTTCTCTTAAATGCAGTCATAATATTATCACACCAAAATATTTAACAATCATTACTTAATATCATCCAATATCCAAACAATTTTTACATTTCCCAAGTGGCTTATATTTTTTTCTTTTTAAAGTTTGATTGATTTGCTTTAATTAAGTAGTTATTCAAGTCAATCAATCATGTGTATCCAAGTAGAGTCTCCAAAAACCAGTGAATTAAAAAATTTTAGCTGCTTTGAGATATAATTCACATACCATATGATTCACCCATTTAAAGTGTACAACTTAATGATTTTTGGTAGCTTTTAATTTAAAATGTAATGTGCGTCCATTGTGGAAAATGTAAACAGTACTTTTGTGCAGAATTTAATATGAAAGCTCTCTGTTTGCAGTCATTTCTACCCAGTGAATGCTTTTACTATATGTTTAATAATAAAAAAATAATATTTATGTAGAAGACAGATGAACACAGGGAAAAAATTACTCTAAATTCTGTATCTAGACATAACCACCAAAGATATTTCAAAATCCACCCCTCCCGCACATTTGAGGGTGTTCTTTTGTTTTCCAACATGAAATTTAGACTATCTTACACTTCATGTACTAGCTTGAAGGTACTGAAGGCTTATCCCGAGTGCCTTCTTTTTGCTCACTCTCTGGGTGAGATCCAAGCGGCAGCCAGGAGTGACTGTCATGATTGTCACCGGGGTTCCTAGTGCATAACCAAGCTGTCCGTGGAGAGAATTCAGGGGATCGGCAAACCTGGAGGAAAAAATATTACATCTTTATTTTGTCTAACCAAAATGTAGCATTTCCTTTCGTTATGGTCAAAGGCAATAAACCAGTAGCACTAGCAGAATCTGTGACTTTGTCACCAATGAAATCATAGATATTTCCTGTCATAGTACAGTCACAGCTACTATTTTGAAATATAATTTGAGTTCAGTGCTACTTTGAGTTAAAGAAGCTGTTAGAGTCTCTGTGAGATCTGTGTTTCTAAAAAAAGCACATATATTGACTATACATTTACAATTAAAAATTGTTTGATAACAGTATTTCAATATAATTGTTTCCTTGGTAATCCTGCAAATTTTATGTGTGTTCATAAACATTCCAAGAAGGGGTTCTTTCATTTCATAAGACTTTCAAGGGGGTCCGAGTTCCTCCAAAGGTTAAGAACCTCTGGATTGGAGAGAAATGTTTTTTCCTAAGTCACTGATGATTTACATTTAATTTTTAACTTTTTAAAAATTCAGGGCCCCTTTACAGAGCTCCATTGCTTCTGGCTTCCCAGCCGAGCCCTTTCTCATTTTTCAGGGCTAAGTGCAAACCTGGCGCCAGGGTCTGGGGGAGAGAGGCAGCAGGAAGCAAAGGTTTGAGAATGCCTGTGCCGCTGAGGGAGCTGGGCAGGGCTGTTTTCCGTGGCCGCCTGCCCTTTTCTTAGATGAACACACAGCTGGGCCTGCCCTCCCAGAGGGATCATTTCAGGAGACATCCATCTGCATGTCCACATGTCCTGTTGCCCTGGAGCAGAGGCTAGATGGAGCGTACAAGCAGCCACTCACAGACGGACAGGACAAGGGAAACCCAGGCTCCCCCACGTTCAGGGCAAGATTCGACCACTTCTGTGCAGCTGGTCGGGGTGAGCAGGAAGCCTTGGGGGCTCCTCAAGTTTACAGGGCGGCGGGGGTCAGAGAGGCATGGAGGAAGAGACACAGCACTGTTGCACACACCCGCCGTGTGCTGGGAGGGACAGGGCGCCTTCGTGGGTGATCTCTATGACACCCTCACATAGGGCACGTGCTCATTGGTGCCGGTGGAAATTCTAACCCAGGCCTTCTGCCACTGGCCCAAGCTCACGGCTTTTTTATTACAGCATAACTGTAGATGTGCAGTACATCAGCAGGTCTGCTTACCAGCGCCCATCCCAGGGGTCAAGGGAGCTATGGAAAGCCATGAAGGATCATTTCAGAAGATGACAGCCATTGGCCCTCTAAGCAGGAATCAGACCCATGCTATTGACCACAGCCAGGCCCACGTGGTGAGGGTTTCCCATGTGCCAGGGCTGTGCTAAGTGTTCACACCTATTATCTCATTCTATCACCAAAGCCGTCTGTGGAGGCAGCCACTGTGGGCACCAGGTGGACTCCGGGGACTACCTCCTGTGCACAGGCCCGCTCTGCCACCTATTTGCTCTGGAACCGGGCAACAACTTAGTCTCTCTGTGCCTCAGTTTCCTCATCCATAAAATGGGGGCACTGATATTCCCGCTGTGCAGGGCTGCTGCAAGAATCAAATGAGATTCTTAGAGAAAGCATTGCCACACTGTATGAGTGTCCTATGGCTGCTGTAACAACGTACCATCAACTTCGTGTCTGAGAACAACACATGTCAATTCTCTTACTGTTCTGGAAGTCTGAAGTCTGATGTGGGTTTCACTGGGCTAAAGTCAAGGTGTCGCAAGGCTGGTTCCCTCTGGGGGCTCCAGAGGAGAATCTGTTTCCTGGCCTTTTCCAGCATCTAGAGTTGCCTGCATCCCTTGGTTCGTGGCCCCCTCCTTCAGCCTCAAAGTCAACAATGTTGCATCTGTCTGATCCTGCATCTGTCATCACAACGCTTTCTCTGACTCTTTCTTCTGCCTTACCTCCCACATTTAAGGACCCTGTGGTTACACTGGGCCCACCTGTGGAATCCAGGATGATCTCACCATTTGAAGGTCTGCTGGTTTAGTACACTTACTTCCGTCTGCAACTTTAATTCCCCTTTGCCTTGTGAGGTAATAGATTCACAGGTTCCAGGGATTAGTAGTGGATGTCTCTGGGGGACCATCAAACCCCCAAACCTGTGATGTCCTTGGGGTCCAGCTGCTACATGTGACAGCAGTTATGCCTAAAATATTTCCGACGTTAGTGGTGACCAGCGGATGTTCCCCTTGAAGGCAGAGAACTTCAGGAAGTCACAATCATTCATTCATTTGCCAAATATTGAGCCTCAGGGCACGGTGCCAGGCTCTAGGACCGCATCAGTGAGCAAAACAGACATGGTACCTGCCTCATGCAGTACAGTTAGTGTGGAGACAGGTGATTGGAGAGGAAGCAAATAAAAACTTCACAACCAATTCTGATGACTGCTCTAGAGGATACAGACAGGGAGCCATGCTAGAAATTAAGGGAAGGGGACTAACTGGTCTGGGAAGGCCTCTATATGCAGGTGACATCTGAGCTGTCCCCTGAAGAATGACGAGAATCCAGACATGAAGGGGAGAAAGATGGATGAACATTTGCAGGCAGAGGGCAAAGCTTCTAAAAGGGCCCACAGGTGGGAAGGGACTTGGTGTGAGGAGAGGCCAGCACAGCTGGAGCACAGTGAGTGAGGGGCACAGGTCATGGAGCGCTTGGCCTTGTAGGCCATGGGGGCGAGTTTGCATCTCATTCTAAGTTTTAAGAAGGGCTGTGTCATAATCCAAGACAGAGAGCTGTGGAGAGGGATGCTGTGCTCTGTGTGTTCATGAATCTGTGGAATGAAAGGGTGGACCCCTGAGCCTCTGGGATTCTTAGCTCACACCAGCACTTAAGCTCTGTGTAGAATTAGAAGGCTGCAGCTAGGTACAGTTTTCTCCCTGGTGTTATTATAGGTAAACCGTCCTAGTTACCCATACTCTAGTTCTGTAATTCACAGTGCCTGAGGTTGCCACTGCCCTGCCCTCATGCCCTTGGCGCCCACCTTCCCAGTGCATGCTGATGACCTTCTGCAGGTACCCCAAACTTCCCCTGATAGCTCCTCTCAGCCCACACCTGGGCAGACCAGAGATGCTGGGGGTCCTCAGTCAGTGATGGACGGAGGTGGAGGACGAATACCCCAGACTCCTCACCTGTCAGAGGGGGCTGTGCCGAGGCATGTCCTACACCGTCTCCTCAAGGTCTCCGGCAGGACTGAGCTGGTAAAAAATAAGATTGTTAAGAATTTCAAGATGGCGATATCAGAACATTGAACCAAGCCCAGGGCCCTTCTGAGCACAGGGCCCTGGGCCACTGCCCAGGATGCACTGAGCTCCCCTTCATCTTTTCTTATAATCATTTTGCTTTTTTGTTCATTATTATTCTTTTATTCTGTATTCCTAGCTGAAGCTTGCGTGTGTTTTTGTTACGGAGACTGAGAAAGCTTTGAGGTGGCAGGTATGAATAGGTTCATAGGTTGTTTCCTGGGCAGCAGTTTTCCATTTCAGTGGAGCTGCTTGGAAGATAACAGCAAAGGGACTCTGATGGTGGAAACTTAGGAAGGTCCAATTCCAGAGACTTCATGTCGGTGGAACCACATGGGTAGCTCTGTTTGGCCTGAGGGTCTGCTGGGCCTGGTATTGGGTCTCTCCAGCCTCTAGACAGTCCTGTCTTGGTTTCTGTTTTTTTTTGTGACATACACATACCTTTCTAATGGAGAGAGATGGGTCACAGGGAAGGCAGCATTTGGTCCGAAAGCCTTCAAACACAACTGTGCTTCGAGATGCCAACTGTGTAATTCAGAGAAGACAACCTGCACTCTGGGACAGTGCTCCTACAGAGCCTGGAGATCTGCCTGGAGGCTGTTGCATGAGGCCAGGGGACCATGCTCGGTGGTCCAAAGGACAGAAAGCTATGACCATAAATAACAGAAGAGGGCGGGCTTCCCTGGTGGTGCAGTGGTGAAGAATCCGCCTGCCAACGCCGGGGACATGGGTTCGATCCTTGGTCTGGGAAGGTCCCACATGCTGTGGAGCAACTAAGCCCGTGCACCACAACTACTGAGCCTGTACTCTACAGCCCGCGAGCCACAACTACTGAAGCCCACGCATCTAGAGCCCATTCTCCGCAACGAGAGAAGCCACTGCAACGAGAAGCCGGTGCACAACAATGAAGAGTAGCCCCCGTTCACCGCAACTAGAGAAAGACCACGTGCAGCAATGAAGACCCGACACAGCCAAAAATAAATAAAATAAATTTTAAAAAAAGTACAAAAAAAATAACATAAGAGGGGATTAAGGAGGAAAATCACCTGAGCCAAGCAGTTATAGCAAATGGGTTTTGTTTCATGCACAAACTCTGATCGATTGGTAGAGACTTTCTAGGGGGCCCATGGTTGACTAGTGATGTCTGACCAGGACAGAGTGAGAAGAATGGGTGACAAGTGATTGCCATCCTTAAAAGGCGTTTACTCACTTGTATGAGTGCCTCTCCTGCAGTGAACTTTTGGCAACATTTTCTGAGGCTGGAAAAGGCAGGCTGGGGCGTTTCACAAGGAGAGTTCCGAATGCGGAAAACAGGAGACAGGGAACAGTTTTCTATCCAACCTCTTGCTTTGGCTACCTCTTGCCTCTCCCTTTCTGCCTCTGCTCTTCCTGGGCCTGACACATCTTCCCCTTTTGACACTTCCATTTCTTGTATCCCATCTCCTCCGTCAGTTTCGGTTCTGCTTCATCCCTGACACCTCCACCGGTCCCCTTTGCTCAGTGACTGGCCCAGGCCCTTCACACAAGGGAAAGCCTTCTGCATGGCCCTGGTGCTCACCCTCATGGACCTGTTGTGCCGGTGACATCATTTATCCAGCACAGTGGTACACATGCGACTGTGATGACCAGCACTCGGTGATAATAAGCGGGCAGATCCCTTCTCAGACTCCTCACTGTGCTGCTGGCCAAGGAAGAGCCAGGGCAGCTGTAAAACGGGGCCAGCGTTGTGTGGTTAGGGTTGAACGAGGAGGAAAGCGCTAGTCACAGTGCCAGACGTATAGTGAGTGCCTTATACGTATTCTCTGCCGTCAGGATAATTACATAGCTTAGCACAAGGTTTGACACGTAGTAAATGCTCAATAAACTGTAATAGTAACAATTCTACTAACAAACAGTGATAGGTGGAGTATTTGCAGTTTGACCTGCCCTGGGAAGTCGAGGTGGGCAGTCCCCTGGGCCCCACTTCATTTTGAAGTTAATTTCCTGATGAGGGAGAAGAGAGCCTTTCTGGCAACAGAAAAGACCCCAGTCTGCCAGTCTTGCAAAGAGCCACCTCAGTACTGGTAGCTAATCAGTCTGATGGGGAGACCTCGGCCTGGGGAATGTTTTTTTTCCATCCATCTCTCGGAGACATTTTCTTGCCAATCAGGGCGTTGGAAAGGCGGGGGGAACAATGGAACGCGTTGTCCTGCACCCGACAGAGTTCACTCAGCGTGTAATCCTTGAGGCATGCGGAGCCTGCGGCAGCCGAGTGAAGAGGATAAATCACCCCTGCGTCAGGGAATTGGAAACAGATTGCTGGATGGGCCCATGTGTCCCAGGCAGCCCCTGCCCCCATGGGCACCACTGCCATCACCTTCCCTGGGAGGTGCCTGCCTGAGAACACATCCCCAGCTGCCGGGCTGGCGAGGACTGTGGTGGTTTAATGATGGGACTGCTTGTCAGGTTGGACTCCCCTAGGAGGACACGGCGGGCACCCTTGTGGGGCATTTTTCCTTGTCTGTTTTTATGTTTTGGCGTTCGTGCTCGTAGCGGAGGCTGCTCTCTATGGCAGAGAGAAACAGCCCTGAGGGCATTTGGACTGGAGCGGAAAGTCCAGAGCAAGGGAACCGAGAGCAGTGAGCTTCATCAGTAACCCGCGGGATGACGGTGGCCTGGGCCCTCTCCCGCTCTGGGTCTCAGGTTCCTTATCTGTAATATAAAAACAAGGCACAGGAAGCCTGCCTGTGTTGGGTTAGGGAGGCAGGGAGGGGCCTGTCTCCCCAGAGGTGGTGGAAGGGCCCGAATGCTGGAGGGGGTGCATTTAGAGACCATCACATCTGGTGGCTCCTCACCCTGGTGGCAGGGCACAATCACCCAGGAGTGAAAATACCTGTTCCCAGGCGCCCCCGACCTGCTCAGGCAGTCTCCCGGGCTGGGGTCTGAGGATGGAAGGCTAATAGCCTCCCCCGGGAACTCTAATGCAAAGCGAGTTTGAGGGCACCATTACAGCCTTTTTCTCCTTAGACAAAATGTTCTGAACAACGTAATGTGATTCTGTTCACTCCCTGCACCGTCTGCTTTACCTTCTTCTTCCCTCCCTCCTTGATCTCCACGTGGGGCTCTGCATCCAGGCACAGCCTCGAATTGAGTCAGGGCTTCTCCACGTCCTAATGCTGCGTGGGCCCTCTGCCTCGGTCCCTTCAGCTGTAAACCGGGCACACTCAGCAACCTAACTCACAGGGTGGCTCTGTGACGAAATGGTCAGCGTGTGGAGCTCTCGGTGCCTGGCAGGGCCCCGGACACCTTGTCAGCCTTGCTGCTCCTGGAAGTGCCCATACTTCCTCGGTGTTTGCTGGACTCTAGGCAGGCATTTTAAATAGAGATGGGGGGAGAGAGAGAGAGAGGGCAGCAGCTGCTTGCGTTTTTTAGAAGCTTTCAGGATGGCAGGTTGGGAGGGAAGGTGGTGGGTGGGTTTCTACTCCCCCAGGAGTGGAATCCTGTGGGACACTGATGGGCTGGCCCCTGCTTGGCTATAGGATGTTGGTCCTAAAGTCCCTCAACTTTTGCAGGAGGGATTAGCTTTACTGCTGTGGAGTTTGGATTGACAGAGACTATTTGTTATTAGCAGCAATTATTAGCACTCAATAATAATAATGACAGGGCTGCCCCTAGGATGTGTGGGGCTCCAGGCATATTTTTTTTTAATTATTTATTTATTTTTGGCTGTGTTGGGTCTTCGTTGCTGCACGCAGGCTCTCTCTAGTTGCGGCGAGCGGGGGCTACTCTTTGTTGGGGTGCGCGGGCTTCGCATTGCGGTGGTTTCTCTTGTTGGGGAGCACGGGCTCTAGGTGCGTGGGCTACAGTAATGGTGGCTCACAGGCTCTAGAGCACAGGCTCAGTAGCTGTGGCTCACAGGCTTAGTTGCTCTGCGGCATGTGGGATCTTCCGGGACCAGGGATTGAACCCATGTCCCCTGCGTTGGCAGGCGGATTCTCAACCACTGCGCCACAAGGGAAGTCAGTGGCAGATACTTTTTGCAGGGCTCTTGTCTTAATAAACAGTTTGAATGACTCCAAATCAGAGTCCATTCTAGTGGCCCAGTCTCCTGTGATCCTGCATAAAATATACTGCACCAGTTGGTGACACCAGACTGGCACCAGTGGCCATAGAACCCCAGATGACCCATAGGCACAAGTACCAAAACTCAGGGCATTTGGTTGACCTCTCCTATTGGGTAGAGGGTGGGAGAGTGGGAGGGAATGAGGACCAAGGCTCAGATGGGTCCCATCCTGGATTGGGGTGTCCTACCTGGATGGCACTGCCTTCCTGTCTGGTTCCAGTCACTGGAAGGAGTTTAGAAAATTTTAAGGGCTGTGCTCCAAAATGTGGGACCCCCTGAGGTGTGGGTTCCAGGGTGGGGGCCCAGGTCTAAGAGTGATACGATGTTATAATTGTACATCATTAAAAATTATAATATAATTAGAATGCTGATGTTTTGACATTAAGTAATATCTTTGTTATCTCCTGGTCACTGTGCTACTTAGGATTAGACTCAGCTATGTATGGTGGAAGTTGGAAAAGAAAGCAGCTTAAAAATGACGGATGTTGATTTCATTCTCATGTAATGGGAGTCCTGGGGTGGCCATTTGGGGCGGTGGGTGCCTCTGCTCCACAGAGTCTTCAGGGGTCAAGGCTCCTTCCTGCTCACCACTCTGCCACCTAAAGGTGTGGCCCGAGGAGCAAGGGGGGGCGGCCATTGTGTTTGTGTTCCAGGCAGCAGGGTGCGGGAACATGCTCTTGTGTCCCTCTGCCAGCAGCACACTCTGCATTGTTTCTGATTAAATGGGCAGTTAACCCCGATCAGGTCCATCAAGTGAGGACCGGAGTCTGGTGTGGTCACTGAATACACGTGTTAGCAGCTTTCTCCAGCAGAGCCTGAGCTCCTGCTCGTGGCTCCGGCCTCGTGCTTCTAAATGCTGTGGAGCCCCCCCCCCTCATTCCCATACTCCCCTGCCACCTCCCCCCTCCCCCTTTCTCTGACCCAGGCTCTTCTCTCCCTCGCCTCCTCCTCTCTCTCTGGTGTTTATGATTTGCTCTGCGGGAAAGTAGTGGCGGTGACCCTTCCACATGGTGGGAAGAGGAGACCTTGGGAGGGGCTCCAATGGAGGGAAGAGGGGTGACAACAGGGCGGCCACCCACCAGGCAGGAAGGAATGTCTCTCCTCAGCCCTGGACCTGCTCTCCCTCCTGTGGGCTCTCACATTTGGTTATTTCCCTCAAGGGTGTGTGAGTCATACCCAAAGCTCACCTCGGACTCTCCTCCTCCTCTTCCAGCCCCCTGGTTGCCTTGAGGTCCAGCTCAGTTCAACCCAGTGGCTATTTCTTCAGCACTTCCTATGTGAAGTATTTAGAATTATTTCCCTGGGACAGTTGGCCAGAACAAATTAAAGAATCAAAGTGTCCAAGTGTTGTCAAGGCTCTTGGGACTGGCTGCCAATTTGCTTTCTTTTCCCACGGGGTAGGGCACGAGGCCGCTGTCTTACTGCATCCTTGCCAGCACTGGGTATTGTATTTTATTGTGTTTTATAAGACGGCCATTTATCTCACAGGTGATTATCCTCCGAGATGAATAGAGTGGACTCTCCTGGGTCTTGGACACAGAGGTGATGTCAAGCTAAGCAGGGCTCTCTTTTCGTTGACAAATACAGAATGTCATTGTATTTATTTTTGATTACCTGTGGAAGGGACATTAAAGTCTGGTAAATTTTAACAGGCACATGCCCTTGAAATATCACTGCACACAGTATCGAATTTTTCATGATCATTTGTTAACTTTCCCTGCTGATTGTGCTGATCTCATTTATGTCTGTTATTCTACATATAGTTCAGGGTTAGATTCAGGGTGGACAAATAGCCTTTTAAAAACACTGCTGTATTCTTTTAAGTTTTATCCTTAAGACATCTGTCACTTCTGGAATTCACTCCAACCATGGGAGGAGATTCATTCCAATGCCTCTGAAGTGGAATCTGAGATTTTAGTTTTAAAAGTGGGACTCTGGAAGATTCATTTCATGACTGCAAAATAGTTATTTCTCAACATTTTGGTTTTTCACAAAGTGGTGCTTCCAGAAGAGATGTTGTTAATTGGGCTGTTTTACTTGTGATGTTACTTTTTGGGGGGGGGGAGCAATAATATATTTGGGTTCACTTTAGTATTCAGGGTGTAGATTCATGTGACTGAGCAGGCCTCTCTGGGAGAAGGCGGAGGGGTTGAAAAGAAGGAAGGTGGAGTGCGGGAAAATAGGGACCCCCGTGCTCTGCTGGCTGGAACATAAACTGGTGCAAACCTTTTGAGGCTCAAGCTAGTTCTTTCTCCTTGGACAGACTGAGTCGACACACATTCAGTGTGGTGAGCAAGATATCTCACTCCCCCAAAGACGTCCACTGATGCCAAGAACCCATGACCATGTTACCCTGCAGAGCGAAAGGGACTTTGCCTATGTGACCCAGTTAAGGGCCTCGAGGTGGCCAGCCATGTCTAGGTAGCCATACCCCTCCTGGATGGCCAGTGAGTTCAGGCAGGGGGCGGCAGGTCCAGTGTCTCCCATGCCCCTGCTTTCTCCTTGCCAGGGCCACCTGCAGAGAGGAGACAGAGACCTCCTCTTGGGAAGTGAGAAGTAAGTCCACTAAAAACCATCAGCCTCAGCAGAGCCTCAGCTACCCTTCTAGACAAACATAGCAGTGTTTAAAGAATCCGCAGGAGGTGTTTTGGCCTGGAGGGAGGGAAGGTTCCGGGCCTCACTCTGAGCAGACTCTGTTCTGGGACAAATTACAACCATTATCTGCTGTATCTCGGTGCCATGTCTCGGACCTGCCATGGTCTTGCAATGGGGGGCAGCCTTGACCATGGAGCTGCATTTGGGTAGGCTGAAGGTCCCCTCCTGGAATGTGGGGCTTCACGGAAAAATCGAGCCCAGGAGCACACAGAGGAAACCCCAGGGTGCGTGTGCTGACACCATGTCTTGGAAGGTTCCACTGGCCCTGTCCCAACTCTCTCGCTCTACCCTCTGTCCTGCCCTCTACTCCCCAATTTCTCTTTTCCCTCAAAAGAAAAAAATACCGTAATCAGAGAGAAGGCTGCAGGCGCATCCGAACTGAACAGAAAGAACCCTACTTAAGAAAAATGGTAAAGCCTTAATGGTGGGAAATCGCCAGGACCTTCCCAGGCGCTGGTCTGCTTGCTGGTTGAAGCGAGGTGGTGTGTGCCCAGGCCACACACAAATGCTTTCTGAGCTGCTATCTTTCGAGCCCTTATGATGTGCTGGCACTTTTTCCTTTTCATTGAGGCATGGCTTCAATGCAGTTCAGCGCACCTGAGTGCACGGCTCGGTGAGTTATTAACTCAGGCGTTCCCACCCCCCGACCCTGTGCGGCAACTACCCAGGTCAAGACACAGAGCATTCACAGCGCCCTCAGGGTCCCCTCGGACCTTCCTGGTAGACGCCCATCTCCCCAGCTTGTCACCATCCCAACTTGTATCGCCATGAGTTTTGTGGAACTTGCATATCTGTGAATCACATGGCCTGTTGGCTTCCTTCACTTGTTATCACGTCTGTACTTGCAGTTGTTAACATTCTCACCTCATCGATGGGGAAACTGAGGCACAACAACTTTTAGTGCCTAGCCCAAAGTCCCAGAGTAAAGAGCAGGGTTGGGATTCCAGCCAGATCCATGCGCTTGAGAACCAAGCTCTTAGCAAGAGGCACGGCATTTCAGGAGCGAAGTGGCAGAGAACCCCAGGGTTGGAAGCACAGGGCATTTGTCAGGGGCAAGGGTCCCCGTCCTCCTCTTTGGCAGAGGGGCCCCTCGACTGTTCCCCTCCCCCATCCTGTCTGTCCCCATCCCCAAGCCTAGCCATGTGCTCACTGCCTGAGGGAGCCCCCGACAGCCAGCTGTATTAGCGTTCTGGGGAAATGCTGGCTCTCTCGCCTGCTGGGGAAAGCCCTGCAAATCCCGTGACAAACAACTCTAATCTGGTGCTTAGCGTGGAGCCTGATGTCGGCACCAGCGAGGGAGGGCGCTGGCTCTGGGAAACCCGATAGGTGCCAAGGCTGCGAACGTGCATCCCACCCTCACAGGCGGTCAGCCTGCTGACCCCCCAGCAGAGCGTGGTTGGAGGCTGGACAGCGTTTCTGCGGCCGTGTGGGTCCGGTTTGCTGACCCCCATGTGGATGTGAGCGGTAATGAGATAATCTGTGCGAAATGCATAAGCCCCCATGAATAAGCCCCCATGAATGTGAGCGGGCTTATTGTTCTTTAAGTGTCCACAATTGGGACTCATGATCCAAACAATCTGTCCCACAGGTTTCTTATCTGTGTCCCTTATCTCAGACCCTGGGAGCCAGATCTGTTTCAGAATTCAGAATTTGTTAGATTTCAGAACTTAATCAGTGCTTATATTGTATATCATTAACAGCCCCATGGGATCTTGGACACCCTGGGTCATGAATTTCTGCAGCAAACCATATGGGTGCACAGCCACACCCCTCACGGCTCCATTCTGGGATGGCTTTGCTGACAAACCTCGGGAGGAAACTGGTGATGAGAGGCCAGGGTCCCTTTGCTCCTCTCCCGCGTGGCCTTGGTCAACACGCCTTCCTGGGAAACGGGGAGATAGAGTCCTCCGGGCTTCAGGCCGCTGTGGGTTGGATGGGTTTGTCTAGGAGAAGTGCTCAGAGCAGAGCCAGCTCGGGGCGAACACAGGGGAAGCTCCCTTCACGATCACAGTTTTACTATTACTAACTCTGGTGCTGCTGCTGACTTACTGGGTCTCACTTAGATGTGAGCTGGGGGCCTCACCAAAAATGCCCTGTCCTCTGTAAGTTCAACTGCATGCCCTCAGCACTGTTTGCAAGTGTGTGTGTGTGTGTGTGTGTGTGTGTGTGTGTGTGTGTGTGTGGTGTGTGATGCGGGTGTGACTGGTGTGTGTGTGTGTGGTGGGGAGATTGCAGAGCAAGGGGCAGACCTGACCCAGAGTCGGGTCTGCCTGACTCTGAAGGCTGTTCGTAACAAACCACCCAAACGTAGTGGATTAAAACCACAGCATTTATTCATTTTTTGCTCATGAATCTGCGATTTGGGCAGGACTCTGTGGGGACAGCTCTGCTCTGCTCTGTGTGGTGTCAGCTGGGGAGGCTTGACAGCTGGGGGATACCTGATGGCTGGGATCTGGAAATACCTGAAGGCTGGTTCACTCACCTGTCTGGTGTGTGAGGCTGGCTGTTAACTGGACCCCATTAGGCTCCCTCAGCCAGAATCTCTGTGCTTGGTCTTCCCTGTGGCTGCTTGGGCTTCCTCACAGCAAGGAGGAAGAATTCTTGGTCTAGTCTTGGTGGTCACTTCCACCAGTGCTTTACAGGTTGAGACGGTCACAAACTTCCCCCCAGGTTCAAGAGGAGGGAACACACCCCACCACGGATGGGAGGAACATTAACATTTTTATATGTTATATATGATAAATATAATAATATTTATAAATGTATAATATATTTATATATAAAATTTTTGTAATAATTACAAAATTTACCACTTTAGTTAGTGGCAACATAGCACCTCTCATAAAGACTAGAAATTGTAATGATATTGGAATGTCTGTCTAAATGTTGATTTTTCACAAGTAGTTTCAGGAAGAACCACTTCTCTTCCAGGAGGAAGCATCTTCTGGGGGTACTTTCAGGGGACAGTTCTAGGGGATATTTAGGGGATAGTTCTGGGAGACCTAGGGATTATTTTCAGCACGAATGGGAAGAGTTACTAGCAGAGAAAAGGGAACAATTGGAAGATCTGATACCTAAAGCCTCCCAGCTAGTGAGTTATCCTAGATCAGAATGGTTAAGGAAAACAAAAAACAAACTTTACACAGGCTCATGGATTGCCTAAATGTAAGGGAGCAGACTCTCCAACTTAATTTTTTAAAAAGTCTTGGGCTTCCAGAGCTGGAAAGAAACTTGGAGATCAGGTAATCCTGTGCATCTTAAATTGGGGGGTCCATAACCCCAAGGGTAGATGGAATGGGCAGAGAGAGTTACAACATAAACATGGTAAGCTTCGATTTTTCCTAGACGCCAAGTAATCCAAAACATTTTCAATATTCAAGCAAACACGTCTATATTTTGGAGTAGAGTGTAAAATCTCCATAAATTTTTACAGTGAAACAGAAGACTTCAAAGAAAATTCCATACTGGCAGCAGACTGGCTTGAGCGAAGAGTGCAGATACTTTCCTTCCACCCCCTCCGAGGTCCTAGCTTGCTCTTCCTGCCATGGGGGTGTTTCGGGGGAAAGCACCAGAAGCAGCGTGTTAGCTGGCAGTTCCTGCTATGAGCTCCCTACAACACTGCTTCTCAGCAAGAAGTGCTAAGAAAAAAAAGAAAGAAGACAAAGGGAGAGGCCGTGGCACGTCATTCTCCGCATGGAGTTAGAGCTGCTCCCTCTGATGCGGGAACCACCAGCCACATGTGGCCATTGACTAGAAATACGGCTGGTCTGAATTGCAGTGTCCTGTAGGTGTAAATACTCACTGGCTTTCAAAGACTTAGTATGAAAAAGAAGAATGCAAAATCTCTCATTATTTATATTGATTACATAATGAAATGACAATATCTGGGGCATAGTGAGTTGTTTCTTTTTACCTCTTTAACGTGTCTGCTACAGAATTTTAAACTGCTTAGGTGGCTCGCATTGTATTTTCATTGGATGCATTGGGCTAGAGTATCAGATGTCTCCTAATGTAACATACCCCAGAACCCTGTCCTTCCTGTAACATCTTGAGTGACTAGTTTGGGGTAGAACAGGCTGCTGAAAACATGGCTTTAGGTTAAGTTTGCCTCTTTACTGACCTCCAGGTAAACATTGGGCTTCCCACCTCCACCCTTCTGTTGACCCCGTTCTGCTGGGAATTCCCTCTTCTCTTGACTGTTCCAGACCAACCCACCCTTTAACACATAGCTCAGACCTCTTCTGTGTCAAAAGCATTCTTTGCCCTGCGTCCCCCGCCCAGCTTTACGGAGAATCCCTCCTTCTGAAAGTCTTAACGGGCTCACTCTCTCAGTAATTAATGGGATGAATCAGTACTTCACTGCCCAATAATCTTTATTCTCTTTCTTATGTGGTTGAAAGTGCCAATGGCATGACTTCTTGCTGTTTCTTTGGGAGGCCGCTCGAAGCCTCTCCTTCTTCAGGGGATGCTGAGAAGGGTGAGGTGCTTGCTCAGGCTTGTACTGGAAGTTAGCAGGAAGGCTGGGGGAACTGGGAAGTCTGGTTGTGCCACATTTCTTCTCAATTCCTGGTTCATTCAGCTGCATAGGGCTGGATATCCCCAATTTTGCACCACAGTCCAACACCCTATAGCAGAAACTATCGGTTAGCTACACCAAAGCCCTTGCCAATGCTTTTCTCTTGCTACAAAGGCCTGGATGATCCAGATATGTGCTTTCCCAGCCTCCCTTGAAGCCAGTCGTGCCAAGTGACCCTGTTCTGGTCAATAAGTCAGAGGGAGGTCAGCAGAGCTTTCAGGGAAGAATTTTCTTCCTTGATAAAGGAAAGGAAGTTGTGTAAAGGGTCACATGAAGAGATTCTTCTTTATTGCCCTGGCCCTGCTGTGCTTCCTGCCATTGAATATGGTTGAAGTGGCTGGCATTGCAGCAGCCATCTTGGGACCATGAGGTGATTACCTAAGGGAGAGAAGTTAAAGATGGCAGAGCAGAACGATGGAAAGCGCCTGGGCAAAGATGACTTGATTGTGTTGCCAACAAACTGAGGACCACCTACTTAGGGACTTCTAAACATGTGATACAACTAGATATTTTTATCATCTAAGCCATCCTTGGCTGCGCATTTGGTCCCTTGCCCCAGAATGCCTTCTGACTGATATGTACTCCACATTATCACAAAGAAAAAGAACTCATGCCACAAAAATATGTAGTATAAATGAATGCTGCCACTAAATTAGAAAGTGGTGGTCTCACCTTCCCAAAGCGTCAGCCAATCTGGATTGAATAGTTGTAGCAGTGACAGCTTCTTGAAACCAGGTCTGGTGGCATTTGACCAGCAATATCTCATTTAAGCATCCTGACCACTCTGTGAGGCAGGCACTGTTGCTACTTCTACATTACAGAGGAGAAAACCATGGCTTGGAGGGGTGAAGTCATGTGTCTAGGGTCACTCGGAACAGTACAGTGTTGAGTTGTAGGGGCCCAAGTCTGAGCCCGGAGCTTAACAGCTGACTGCTCATCCTTCTGTGACCTGAGCTTCCTGTTTGTCTTTGGTTTGTAATGCGGCCATCATATACTCCCAGCATAGATCCTCTCCAGGTGATTCCAATGGAAGTTAGAGAGAGACAGAGAGACAGAGAGACAGAGAGAGACAGAGAGACAGAGAGAAGAGACCTAATGTGCTGTTTCTCAAATGACATGCCTGCTATCCACATCCACTCCCAGGAAGGCTACCTACTGTTTATTTGGGGCTGCACAAAAAATGTCAGCTATTGTAAATTTTTCTTTCCTGCAGGTAGGCAGTTTCTAAATGGACATATCACATTCTTGATCTGAAAAGAACACATGAAAGACATAAAAAAGAAAAAATGTTCAGCAGGCTTATAATCTTTCCCTTATGCCAATAAACAAAGGAGGCAAGAATGTAATAGTAAAGACAAGGTGAGCAACCTCCAACATAAAATGTGCTCATCAGAAAAGCTGAAAAGTGTTCATGAAAGGAATTTAGTTATCCTCAAATGTAGCTTTAAATTAGTCTGCTTAAATTTGGTTGGCCTGGGATAAACTTGTGGAATAAATCAGTCTTCTTGAGAGAGATGAGGTAAATTTGCTTTTCCAGAAAATAACCTAATCTTACAAGTATCTCACAGTGTGTGGTCTCTGTGGAGAAACAGATAAGTGAAATGGAATCTTTTCAACCAGTGTTTCAGCATTTATTTTCTGTTATTGATTCAATCAGATGTCCCAAGATCTACCTTCCCCAACATCCATGGTTCCAAGTAGAGCCACTGATGAACTTCTTTAAACATTCTCCAAAAACAAAAGGGCTATGTACATAAAATGTTAGAAATAGTTTGCCTTTTCTGTATTGCAGAATGAACATAACATATGATTCCAAACTTTGATGATGCTGATGACAGTAACATTGAGCACTTTGAAGTGCTGACAACAGGCCAAGCATTGTGAAAAGTGCCCTGTGTGCATTAACTCATTGCAGCCTCAGAACCCTTGTGAGTTGGCTCCAATATTATCGCCATTTTACACATGAAGAAACTCAAGTCTAAATCCTTTGTTTGAGACCACACAGCTGGTATTGGAAGAGCCTGAATTTAGTTTTAGGTCCTTCTGACTCCAGAACCCTTTCCCCGAACTGCTAGTCTATGCTGAAGTGAGGGGTCTTCCTTTGGGTCCCCACAGGAGCACACCCTGAGACAGGATTTGGAGACCTTCGTCTCTCATGCATACATGCCTAGGAAGAGAATCATTGGGTCACAAGGCAGCTATATATTTAGTTTTATAGAAAATGACAAGCACTTAACCAAAATGGTGGCACTGTGTGCACTGGCAGTGTATGAGAGTCCGGTGGCCCCAGTTGACATCATCAGTCTTTTAGGATTTCAGCCATTCTGATGGGGTGTCACTGTGTTATCTCAGTGTTTGTATTTTCGCAATAAAAAGTGAGGTTTAGTGCTTTTTCATAGCTTATAGGATCATTTAGATCTTTTGTGAGTTGCCTCTGCAAGGCTTTTGCTTACTTTTAATTGAATACTCTGTTTTTCTTATTGACTTATTGAATTTCTTTATATATTCTAGATATAAGTACTTTCTCAGGTATGTGTATTGCAAATATCTCCTCCCATTTGTAGCTTACTTACTCCTTGACTTTTTAAATTATCTTTTTTTAAACGTTTTTTTAATTGAAGTATGGTTGATTTACAGTGCTGTGCCAATCTCTGCTATACAGCAAAGTGACTGAGTTTTACACATATGTACATTCTTTTTTTAATATTCTTTTCCATTACGGTTTATCCCAGGAGATTGGATATTGTTCCCTGGGCTGTACAGCAGGACCTTGTTTTTTATACATTCTGTTGGGTTGGCCAAGAAGTTCGTTTGGGTTTTTCTGTACTCATGTCTTACGAAAACCCCGAACGAACTTTTTGGCCAACCCAATATGTATAATAGTTTGCATCTGTTAGTTCCAAACTCCCAACCCATCCCTCCCCCCACCCCCCTCCCTCTTGGCAACCACAATTCTGATCTCTATGTCTGTGAGTCTGTTTCTGTTTTGTAGATTGGTTCATTTGTGCCATATTTTAGATTCCACATATAAGTGATATCATATGATATTTGTCTTTCTCTTTCTGACTTACTTCACTTAGTATGATAATCTCTAGTTGCATCCATGTTGCTGCAAATGGCATTCTTTTGTTCTTTTTTATGGCTGAGTAGTGTTCCATTGCATATATGTACCACACCTTCTTTATCCATTCATCTGTTGATGGACATTTAGATTGTATCAACGTTTTAGCTATTGTGAATAGTGCTGCTATGAACATAGGGGTGCATGTATCTTTTTGCATTATAGTTTTGTCTGGACATATGCCCAGGAGTGCGATTGCTGGATCATATGGTAGCTCTATTTTTAGTTTTCTGAGGAACCTCCATACTGTTCTTCATAGTGGCTGCACCAACTTACATTCCCACCGACAGTGTAGGAGGGTTCCCTTTTCTCCACACCCTCTCCAGCATTTGTTATTTGTAGACTTTTTAATGATGATGGCCATTCTGACTGGTGTGAGGTGGTACCTCATTGTAGTTTTGATTTACTAAATTGTTATCTTTTGATGAACACAAGTATTTAATGTTGATAAAGTCCAATTTATCCATCTGCCTTTTTGGCTAGTGCTTTTTTGTGTCCTGTTTAGGAGATCCTTGCCTGTCCTTTGATCTTTAAAGAAATGGTCCCCAAATGCCTCCATGTTTTCTTGAGGGTGTGAGTTCAATTCGCATTCATGAAGAATAGAATAGCTTGCTTATTCCCTGACCTTAGCACTCATTCGTGAATTCTCAGTTTTAACTTTCTTTCTCAGAGGGAGATCTGCATCACATGGGGCTTTGGAAAAGAGGTGTGGGTTTATGGATTTTGGATGAGTGGGTGTGATTCCCACCTCCGCTGGAAAGTAGATGCATTTGGATGAAAATTCTTTTGAAGGAAGACTTTGCTTCATTTTCAGATATGAAAGTGGAAAGTAGTTAGGTTTCACTAGAAAAGTATGTCTTTGAGCCACTGGAGTGTTCAGACACAGTGTCTCTGTTTGTAAAATAAACAGTAAAAAGACGAAAGGAGAGAATGAATTTTAATGTGGTCATTTGCTGCGAGGGGGCAGCCAGCATTCTTTGTACTGCATTGCTGTGCAGAAATGAAAGAAGGAGACTTAAAGCTGCCACCTTATGGAAACAGTGACAGTTTTTAGGTGGCAGCCCCCCAACCCCCGGCCAAGATCATTCTAGTGACATTGTTTTTAAAGCGGAAGAAAAGTTTGCTATGTAAGAAACCAAAGTTCTTTAATTATGGAGCTAAAGATAGTAAGATACATGAAAAGATTCCCTTTTGACTGCAGAAGTGCCCATTTTTCTTTCTCAGTGACTACGCCCTCATCCTTTAAAAGAGAAAAAAGAAAATAAGAAGCTTTGTCAAAACCTTAGAAGTCATTTATTTTCTCCCTTTCTTCTCTTCCTCCTTATTTTTCTCTTTTCTTTTGCTTTCCCTGCCTGTTCCTTTCTTACTCAGTTCCCTCCTCGGTCCCCTAGGTCTCAGTTTCCTCATCTTTAGAATGGGGTAGTACCATCATCACATCGGCTTGCTGAAGGGTTTGGCGAATTGGTGTATAAAGGTCTTAGTGTTCAAGAAATGCCACTTGTTGTTGTCGTTACTGGTGCAGCTTCACTTCAGAAAAGATGGACTCCTTTCTGTCCCTTCTTCTTTAAGGGAACCTTTTCAAATTATACACTATAGCGATTTGATTCATTATGAGCAGATTAATCCTTTATCTTGGAGTTCCGTGGCTAATAATGAGGCTGACATTTGACTCAACATTTTTCTGTTTGATTCTTGGCACTACTTTCTACCTGTAGAAAGGAACCAAAGCCACCTGCTTATGACTCTTTCCCATCGGTCAAACTGTCCTCCAAGAAACACCAACTTCCAGAGACAGGAAGAGTGTTGAGAAGTGGCAGTAAGTGGATGCTGACACCATACAGACTTAGGCATGGGTGGGGTTCCCATTTAATAATATAAGCAAATAAGAATAATGTCATCTCTTTTCAGTCTATTTTGTGAAATGCTATATAAAAAATAAGTAAAAGAAAAATGAAAAATTTAGCTAAGATATTTGTCTAGGACTATATTTATGGTCTGTCTTGAGTATCAACATAAATATCTTCAGTTTATGGATGAGGAAACTGAACTCAAAGAAGTTAAGTAACTTACTGAAGGACCTGCAGCTGTTTTAGGGTGGTGTGGTGGGAAGGTGCCAAAATATGGCCGAAGATTCTCTTACTTGAGTGAGTCTAGAAAGCAGATCTTTTGGTGTGTAGAAGGTACCAGGATTAGATGTGGTCAGAGTGCGAGCCTCGTTCCTCTTCTGGGGGTTTCAGGACCCTCCTTGGACTGGGGCAAGTCAAAGCTCAGAGCTGGGATTAGGTAGGTCTCTCTGTTTGGGCTCCATTGCCCTTCCTTCTTGTTTCGTAATGGCATCCTGATTTTCCCAGGGGAGATCCTCTTACCCAATTTCCTCCCTTGCATTTGGGTTGGGCTGGCCTCGCCCTCACAGATCCAGGTTTGAACACTTTCTTAAGACCTGTTGATAACTGCTGTTCATTCCCTTGAACACATGGGACAGCTCAGGGGTGGGCAGATGACCCAGGGTCATCAGTCAGAGCTGGCTATAGCACTTTTGTTGGAGTTGTTGGGAATGTCGTCAATGCAGAGTCTTGATGACATCCTTTGAGCCTCTGTCACTGAAAGAGTCCAGGCAGGGTTTGACTTGGATAGTTGGACCAAAGTAGAAAGAACACTGTACAGAATGTTCTGACACCATCACCCTGTAATAACTAGGTTATTAAAATTGAAAGTGTTCAGATAACGCCATGCCCTAGGGAAAATCCAGGCAATGTACAGTGACCATCCCAAGAGGCCCGGTAGTGACAGTGGGACAGCAGCACTAGACTCTGACCCCAGGTCTGGCTGTTCACTTCCTGGACGAGGGTCAGATCCCCTTGCCAAAGCTGTTTCTTCAGCTGTGAAATGGAGACCACAGCATGACCTAGAAGGGTCGTTATGAAGATTGAATAATAATATTGATACATGGAAAGTTCATGGCTCTGAGAGCTGTGCAAATATTTGTGGGGAAGAGATGATTAATACTACTATTAGCCAGATTATTAGTACTACTAAAATATCAGCAATAATAATGACTGCTACCAATTATTGAATAGTTACTGTATCAATTAGCTCTTACTGTATTGCAAATGATTCTGAAACATAGCAGCTTAAAACCCCACCATTTATTTAACTCGTGATTCTATATAGAATTTGGGCTGGGCTCAGTGGGGAGGTTCTTCTGGTCCTGGATGAACTCATTCAGGCATCTGTGGTTGTTGGCTGGGCCAGTGCTGGGCTAGCTGGTCTGGATGGGGGACGGTTTAGTGGGGGTGACTCATCACTGCCTGTTTGGTCTCCCATCCTTCAGAGGCTAGCTGGGCTTGCCCACATGTGCATGCAGGGTTCTAGAGGGAGGGGGCAAGACCCCTTGAGGCCTGGATTCCAAATTGTTGTGCAACCATTTATGTACTGTTGGCCAAAGCAAGTCACAGAGCAGTCCAGACTTAAGGGGCAGGGAAATAGACTTCACATCATGATGGGAGAGCGACATCTCATTTCTGAGGCTGTGAAAACTTGTGACCATTTTTTTTTTTTTTCAGTTAACCACATTTGCCTTGGTCCACGTGCTGTGGACCAAAGTGAATTAATTGCTTAATACATGCTTAATGCTTGCAATGATCCTCTTAGGTCGTTCTGTTATTGATGTTGTTGTTATTATCATCCCCCTGGAATATGGGGTATGTGGCTCCGAGGTCTCAGCGTGTGTTTGGGGAGCATGGGGAGGTAGGGCCAAGACACGAGCGCCACTTCAATAGCCAAGTCTTGTCTGCCCCCAACGCATGGGGTCCTGGGGTGACCAGGACAGGTATCGACAGTAGCCGTGATTAGCTGAGGGCTCGCTGTGAATCCTCACAACAAAGTTACCAGTGCCAGGACCATTCTTATCTCCATTTACCGGAAGAGGAGACCGAGGCACAGAGAGGGTAAGTCCTGTGTCAAGGGCACACGTCTAGAAAGAGGCAAAGATGAGATCACCTGTGCTGGGTGTCTTCCATTTGCTGTCAGGATCCCACCTCTACCTTCCCACCCTGGTCTGTGCCCCGGGAGCCTGATGTGCATGGGCTGCACCAGTGGCTTCCTTACTGTCCACCTCTTTCTTGAGTTTGGCCAGTGGGAGGCCTGGCTGGGACCAGGGGGAGGGAGGAGAGACGGGGGGAGTGTTTGTTCCCTCAGTTTTCTTCCTGCCAAGCACCAAGGCCACGGCTCTGGTCAGGTGACCCTCACCCTGATGGTACGTTGTCTGGGTTCTGGTACCCGTTCCCTTCCCTTCCCTTTGCAGCCCTGCAGAGGTACCACCCTTGCTCTTACTACCTGGGGCTTCTGCACCACCCCTTGTTGGTTTCCTTAAATTCTGCCTACGTCTTGGCAGTCCCTTTGTTAAACTTTGCTCAAATTACCTCCCTTTAACGTACCATCCGATTCAAGCTGGGACCCTGAATCAAACACTAACTGACTCAGCAGTTTCTATATTTAATATTTATTGAAAAGATGAAAAGATTGGAATACTAATGACAAAAGTGCTAGGTGATACCCAAAGCTGAGCTCCTTGAATAATGAAATTGAAAGTCTTAAGATGAAAATGAGGCATAATAAGGTTGTCTCTATACTGGCCAAAGGCAGGAGGCCCTGTTTCTGTCTGGAGGGACACCAAGCATTGAATACTGTTTCTGTGTTATTTCCAAAGAGCTTGGATTGCATTTTAATTAATTTGCCTTGAAATTAACATACCCTAGTCTTTCTTGAGCCAGGCTCAAACTTTCCAGCATATCCTGTTGCAAGGAAATGCTTCCATAAATCAGAGTGAATGTGGCATTGGAGACTGGGAGGAGAGAGGGAGATATTTATATATGGGTGTTTTATATTCTGCTCTTGTGCAAAACTTTAAATATATATATTGCAAGAGACTTTTCCAGACTGGCAGCCAGTAAACCCTGAGGACGTTCTGGGTGGGGTTGTTCCTCTATCTCTAGGAGATGCGTTACAGACAGGCACACCTGTTTATGGTGGACTGCCGGTAGAAGAGAGAAAAGTCAGATCAGACCTGGTTCCAGTCCAAGCTCTGCCACCTACTAGCTCTGTGACCTTGGCTATATTGTTTAGCCGGTCTGAGCCGCCGTTTCCTCGTGTGCAAGCTAAATGAAGGGGAGGCAGGCCAGGAGTTCCCCAAAGTCCTCAGGCACCCCCTCTACACCTCGGCCACCATATTTCTCACCAGGTGGTGCCTGATTGGGACCTCAACAGCCATGGGGACCCCCAAACCCTCAGATCTGCACTTTGCCTGGAAGGAGTTGGCGTAGCTAAGGGCTGCCCACAGAACTAGATCTTGTAAAAATGGTCAAGAAGTCTAATTTGCAGAATGACTGAACAGACACCTTGTAGAAGAATGTGTTCAAACTTGGGTTCAAACCCCGATTCTGTCCCTTGTTAGCTAAGTACCAGTGGGGAGGTGACCTCACTTCTCTGATGCTGCTTTTCCTGCACTGTGGAACGGGAGTCATTGTAGAGCTCTCGGAAGGTTGGTGGGAGGGCTCAGTGAGATGTAGTGCACATAATGCCCTCAGCCATTGCCTGGTGCAAAGTAAGTGCTCAGAGCATGGCAGTAAGAAGCCAGACAAAAAGAGAATATGTGTTCATGTACTCAACAAATATGTACTGAGCACCTGCTTAGTGTGGTCTGTGCTATATCGAGCAGGCAGTGGAGTGATGCATGAGGTCATACAGTCTCTGCCTTTAGGGGAAGCAAGACATTATATCAATGACACAAATAGTTAAAGAATTACAATTTTTAAAATTAATTAATTAATTTTTGGCTGCATTGGGTCTTCGTTGCTGTGTGCGCGCTTTCTCTAGTTGCGGCAAGTGGGGGCTACTCTTCGTTGCGGTGAGCGGGCTTGTCATTGTGGTGGCTTCTCTCGTTGCGGAGCACGCGCGCGGGCTTCAGTAGTTGTGGCACATGGGCTCAGTAGTTGTGGCTCACGGGCTCCAGAGTGCAGGCTCAGTAGTTGTGGCTCACAGGCTTAGTTGCTCCGCGGCATGTGGGATCTTCCCGGACCAGGGCTCGAACCCATGTCCCCTGCATTGGCAGGCAGATTCTTAACCACTGCGCCACCAGGGAAGTGCAAGAATTACAATTTTTAATAAAGCTAGGATGGAAACAAATAAGAGAGAGAATCAAGGGAAGGCTCCTAAGTTAGGAGGGAGTAATCAAGAAAGGAAGTGGCGTTTAAGTTGAAAGTTGTATTAGCTAAGGTGATGGCAGCTGCTCTGCAGATAAACCCCAGTCTCAGTGCCTAACACAATAGGAGTCTGTTTGTTGCTCATGCAACACTTGATTATGGGTTTGGTAGGCATTTCCATGTGGTGATTCAGGAACTCAGGCTCCTTTGATCTTGGGCTCAGCTGTAATAATAATAGAAGAGTTCAGCAGGGTTGCAGAATATAAGATCAATCTTCAAAAATCAATTGTGTGTTTATACACCAGCAATGAAAAAATCTGAAAATGAAATTAGGAAAACAGTTCTACGGACAGTAGCATCAAAAGGAATAAAATACTCAGGAATAAAGTTAAGGAAGTGCAAAACTTATATGATGAAAACTATAAAACATTATTGGAATATATTAAAGAAGACCTAAATAAATGGAAGGACATCCTGTGTCTATATCCTGAACATTTAGAAATAAGGTACATGTGTGAAAAATGCTTTCTAGATCATAGGATAACATGAGGGGTATTTAGTGATATAATATGTATCTGACCATATGTATACAATGAATATGTATGAAAACTACTTCTTAGATCAGAGGATAGCTTGGGGAGGAATCAGTGATACAATATAATATCTGAACATGTAGAAATTTTACACACACACACACACACACACACACACACACACACATACACACACGCTTCTTCCTACATAGGATAATGGGTCTTCAGTAATACAATTTGTATCTAACCATCTGTATTCAGTGTATGTGTATGTAAACTATTTCTTATGTCAAAGGATAGCTGGGGGTTCAGTGATACAACGTATATCTGAACCTATGTATGCAATGTATGTGTGTGAAACCACTCCCTAGATAGCTGAGGGGTTCAGTGATACAGTGTGTATCTGAACATACCCATACAATATATCTGTATATACGATGTAAATATAACTAAAGCATATCAGTTCCTTTCCAGTGCAAGTTCTGCCACCCTGTCCTGAATTTGATTGTTTTAGTAATAGTTTACGTGGGTTGAGGGCTGACTATGCGTTAGCTACTCTTCCAAGCTTTTTACATATGTTATCCCATTTAACCTTGCCAAGAAAGCTTTGTAGTTGCTCTCGTAGCACTCGAAGACTCAGAGAGGATAGTAACTTGTCCAAGGTCACCCAGTCCATTACTGGCAGAGCTGAGACTTGAACCAGGTCTGTCTGACAGGCCAGCTCTTGGCGCTAGCTGCAAGGGGTACATGGCTGTCACTGTGTGCTGTGCTCTCCGCTTGAGCCCCAGGGGATGGGAAAGTACTGGCTGCATCAGCCACATCTGTGGGACATGAAACCGTCACCCCCACCCCCGCCCACCTGTGGTCACATGTGAAGTGCTGGCCTGGGTCAGCAGGGTCCCTGCTGTCTGTTCTGACTGCGAAGGTGAAAGTAACACCAAGGTGGGCCCCTGGCTGCTGGCAAAGGTCTGGAGCAGCCTGAAGGGTAACGTCTAGGACTCTCCTGGGACAGGCGTCCTGTAAGCTTCCCCAGAGACCCCACAGGGAGGTGTAGTAAGACAAGACAGAACGCAAGAACCAAGCTCCAAACACATACGGTGCAGTCTGTATCTTGTTCCCGGGTTTCCTTCCTGTGAGTTAAACTCAGGAGAAGCTCATCCTGACAGCTTTCCCAGGGGTTCGTTAGAGTGGGAAGAGGTTGGTACCACTCGGCTGGGCTCCCTCCTCTCTGTTTGCCCTGCCTGCAAGTGTGGCCCTGTGGGGTGAGAGATGCCCGGCTGAGCCACCGAATGGCTGAGTAGCCTGGCAAACCTTCTTGTGTCTGCGGACCTCAGCATCCTCGGCTGTGATGTGGGACTGACTGCCATCTTGTCGCCACGTGACAGCCGTTGTGGGCATTTAAGTGAAATCCACGGTGCTCCAAGAGGTTGGTGCGTGGCAGATGTCTGCTTAATGCCTTTTCTTCCAAGTGGTTAATAAATCTGCAAGAATAAATACGAAATGAACTTGGGAGAGTGCACTGGCCCCTCTGTGCTCTGGAACACACTGGGCCCCACACCACAGGGGTTCCTCTTGTTGTGTTCCAGAACACACTCTCTCTGCATGCTGGAGTGCACCTTCCTGGTCCTCTAGAATGCAGTCATTGGGCTCTAGAACGGTGGTTCTCCATCAGGGGTCTTCCTGCACAGTGCTTGGCGTTCTGCAGTGGTGGCGAGGGGTCGTCTCAGAGGGGATGGGGGAATGGGCAAGCAGGCTGAAGGTTTCTTGCCCCCGATAGAGCAGCTCTGTTTTAAAGATCTGTTTCATACCCTGGGAGAGATAATTATTGGAAGAAAGTGGCTCACTCCTGGGTTATGGACTGAGGCTGCAGGGTTAACAGGTTTTATGAGCACCAAGTCATGGAAGTTCAAAAATAAACAAGTTACAGGGACTAAGGTTACTGTAGGGGGTGAAATAGGGCAGGGAAAGTGGAAATCGAGTCCAGTTTTCACCCAGCCTAGAGCTGACAAGGGCTACAGAAATTCACTGTGTGTGAGCTTGGACTCTGTAGCCAGGATCCACTGGAATTAAATACTTCTGAACTCTATTATATTGTAAGACGTGGATTGGATTATGAAACTATTCCTCAGGATTGCTCCATTTGGAAGAAAAAGGGAGTTTGAAATTGATGGAACTTAAGGCAAAAATGCAAGAATTCTGGCACAAATGCATCCTTATAAAATCGTTTCTGGGTGTTCCAGCCCAGGAATCATCTCTTATCACCTAATGGTTTGGGGGTCACTCTTCACCGACAGGCACATATGGTATTTTGGGGGTTTCCGTAGGACAGAGAGCCCTCACATTTGCTTCTTGGTGCTATAAAGTATCCATTTACAAGGTTAGTTCTTGGAGGAAACACTGAGAAAGTCTTTGCTGGGTGCTAATGGGTCCTTAACAGCTGTCAAACACATGATAATTTCTCCTTTGTAACACAGAGCAAGCCTCAGCTCAGAGTCATAAGAGGGCGGTTGTAGCTAACATTTTTCATTGTATTTGTATGTCCTTATTTTTTAAGAAAAAAATGATACTAGTGTTTCATTTATGGCAGGGGTTTTATTTTCCTCTTAAATAATCAATTAAGCAAAATGTGAGTCTGTTTAGAGAAACAATCAAGTTGACTCAGGCAAGAATCACTGATGGATGCTAAAGCCACAAGTGAGTTTGTTGGGAACAAGGCATCAGCACTGCTCAGCCCTTGTCCCTGCAGATTACGTTAATTACAGAGGAAAGGAAAGGTGCATTTACAGTGGGGAACCCTGGGGGACCCCACCTTTACCAAGCCATCAAAATTTACAGCATCATTAATGGGACACAAATGACATCATGGGCCCCTGATATGACGCCCTGAGGACTCAACGTCACTGCTGGGGTATTCCTGCGCAAAACACATAATCTGAATCTAACAGTGAGGTACCATCAGACTAACCCAAATTGAGGGAAATTCTACAAGACAACTGGCCTGTGCCCTCCCAAAATGCCAGTGTCGGGAGAAAAGACTGAGGGATGTCCCAGATTTAAGGAGACTGAAGTGATGGGGCAACTAATGCGTAATTGGGACTAGTGTGGAGGTTTGACCTCGAGCTGTGTATCTGATGACAGCAGGGGCCTAGTGATGGCCTTCCTGAGCTGCATCGTTGTGTCATGGTTCTGTGAGAGAACGGTGTGGTTTTTAGGAGAGACACATTCAAGTGTGTCCACTCTCAAAAGGTTCTGCAACAATGACAGTAATGTCTGTGACTGTTAGTGTGTGTGTGACAGAGGAGGGGTGAGTCTAGGGGAAAGGCAGAGAGTTGTTCACTTCACTAGCAATTTTTCTGTAGGTTTGACATTTTTCAAAATGAAATTTTTTTTTTTTTTTTTTTTCGGTACGCGGGCCTCACTGTTGTGGCCTCTCCTGTTGCGGAGAACAGGCTCCGGACACGCAGGCTCAGCGGCCATGGCTCACGGGCCCAGCCGCTCCGTGGCATGTGGGATCCTCCCGGACCGGGGCACAAACCCGTGTCCCCTGCATCGGCAGGCGGACTCTCAACCACTGCGCCACCAGGGAAGCCCCCAAAATCAAATTTTTTAAAAAAGAAAAAATAGCTGGTAATTAGTGAAGGTGTGACACGCAGGTGTGAGGTGGTTACAGCATTCCTCAGGCTGAGGTTTGGGGGAAAAGGAATGAACAGACCTCTTAGGAGTCCCCGGCTTTCATGTCCAAGGGTGCCATGCACACCAGCAAATAAACTGCACCCGTATATTCCACCAAATAAAGCACATTTATAATTTAGCTGGAAAACAAAACAAACCATGAGATGCAGCAAGTATCATACAGGGGCCTATAAACATGCAGGTTCCTCTCGTAAACAGAGTGCATGGAAACACATCTTGACCGCCTCCTTCACCAAATGCTCTTGCAACTTAAAAATCACTCTGACCCAATTCTTTTCCCCACCCCGCGGTCTCTGGCGAGGTTACTCGTGAGTTCTGTTCGGCCCTTGCTGTCTTGCAGTCAGAGCCTCTCCAGGTGCTCACTGTCCTGCTGGCTGCCTAATTGTTATTTCTCCAGCAGAATGAACAGCACCCCCCGCCCCCCCCTCAGACGTCTGTTTAGTTTCCAAGGGGTTCCTGGTGAAAGGCAGAGAGCCTGGCCACAGCGTGCAACCTGAGACAGCCGGGCAGCCCCAGAGCAGACAAAAAGTGTGCTGCGGGCCCCGGGACGCAGCCCAAGCACAATATCCTCGGCAGTGAGCACCCACAAGTGATGGTCTTCTCTGCTCCCCAGTCCGGCAGCGAGACCAGCCCACCGCAGGGCACGCCACCAGGTTGCATGTGGCTCCCAGGACCTGCCACATATTTGGAGATGCCTTAGGAAGAGGTCCTGGTTACCAGGGATACAGACCTGGGAGGGCTGGGATCCGCACCAGAATCCCTCTCTCCGTTGCACCAAGCTCTGCTCTTCCTTCGTCGCCCTTGGACCCCAGCCCCCAGCCCTTCTTCAGTGGGGAGGCTTGCTGAGTAGCCAGGTGTGGGGGCTGCTTGGGAAGTCAGCTTCCACTGTATTTGGGGCAAGGGCATGCCCATGCCCTGCACCTGCTTCCCTGCTGTATCTGACAAATGTGGGGGACGCTAGGATCGGAGGGGTCTGCATCCAGGAGGATGGCTTCTGTTTCTCAGTTGAGTTTACCAAGGAAAATGGGCTTGGGGTTTTTCTAGGATCAGCTTAGCCGCTTGCTCCGTGCCTTTACACAAGCTGCCTGCTCTCTTTGGCCTCTGTAAACTAGGGGGTTGAACTGAACTGGTGGCCTGGCCCACTGTGTCCCATGGAACAGGGGGAGGTTATACGATGAAATATCACAGCCCCATAATGGGCTGTTATAGGACAGCTCTTGTTCCCCTGGATACATGGAGGCTTTCTAGGAGTTGCTTGAATATGGATAGTTTTAAGGGAGTCAACTTCTGTAGACTTGAACTTGCCTGCCTTCCTCTTGTGGTATGTGAGAATTCTGAACAATTGGTTACCTTCCTGAGACATTTAATACATACTGAAACATTGTTTTTATGTTTAGAGTCAGATGGACTCAGATAATTATGAATAGGATTTTAAAATTCATGACTATCCAGGGTACATTTGAAAATCCTGCAGGACACAAGACAGTTTACCACTGCAGGCTGCTAAATTTGGGGTTAATTTGTTTTGCAGCAGTAAGAGCTAAGACACATGCCATGAGATGATTCTAAAGCAGAAGTTTATCAAAATAATTGAATGCTTTTGGATGCCCTTTACTAGGTGCGTAAAATGAAGCTTGGGAGGCCAGGGAACCAGCGAGTTGTGAAACCCATTTCTTCTATTTTGCCTAGCTTTACTGAGATATAATTGACACATAACACTACGTCCGTTTAAGGTGTACCACGTGATGATCTGATACGTGTGTGTATATTATGAAATGATCACCACAGCAAGGTTAGTTAACTCCATCACTTCGCATAGTTACCATTCTTTTGTGTGTGTGGAGAGAACATTTAAGGTCTACTCTCTCAGCAGCTTTAGAGCATACAGGGCAGTGTTGTTAACTGGTCACCATGCTGTGCATTAGCTCCCAGAACTTGCCCATCTTCTTAATGGAAGTTTGTGCCCTTTGACCAATATCTCCCCATTTCTTGCACCCCCAGCTGCTGGCACCACCATCTACTCTCATTTGGCAAAACCCACTTCTAACACTGGGGAATCCAGCGCCCTGAGGGAGATACTATTTCCACACATCTCAAGCATTTCACCACAAAACAGAGCTGCTGCGGCTTATGACAGGGCCCCAGGCTGAGTCCAATCAAACCCAATGTTCCAATCAGGTTTAATAGGCGGGAAAAATGAGCGCTCCCTAAGATTGGGAGGGAGGATACTTTGTCAGTAATAATAAGCTGTCGACAGACAGGATGCTGCACAGGACACGCCTGATCGGAACCACATGTGTTCTCAGGGACTGTCTCCAAAGTGCCTGGGCCATTTGTGTGTCTGCTGCCCCTGGGAGCCCAGGTGCTGGGGACTTTGCCATCCTGTGTGCTGGTGGGATTTGCCATTTTCCTTACACATGTAGTGCCAGGCAGGCCAGAACAGAGCCTCATGCAGAGATGGTGAGCATCGTTTCATGGCCCTTCTACGTGGTGCCGGGCCACATTCCAAGGCAGGGGACCTCCCTGGGAGAGCAGACGTTTTGGAAGGAGCCTGGCTTAACCCTGTGCCTGTCAAAAGCCTGGCCTGAGGTGAGAGCTGGTCAAGAGACAATCCTGATGTGGATGTGGAAAGATCGGAACCCTCACACATTGGTGGTGGGGATGTAAAAGGGTGCAGCTGCTGTGCGTTCAGTAGGTTCAACATAAGAGTTACCCTCTGACCCAGCAATTCCACTCCTGGGTTTATACCCAAGAGAAATGAAAACAGGTGTTCAAACAAAAACTTGTACACAAATGTTCGTAGCAGCATTATTCACAATAGGTAAAAGGTGGAAACAATCCAAATGTCCATTGACAGTTGAATGGATAAACAAATATGGCCTTTTGATGCAGGAGTATTATTCAGTCTTAAAAAGGAAGGAAGCACTGATGCATGGTACAATGTGGCTGAACCTCGAAAACATTGTGCTAAGTTAAAAAAAGAGCCAGTCACAAAAGGCCCTTATTGTAGGAAATGTCCAGAATAGGTAAACCCGTAGAGCCAGAAAGCAGATTAGTGGTTGCCAAGGGCTGGGAAGAAGAATGGGGGTGACTGCCAGCAGGTGCAGGTTTCCTTTTAGGTAATGAAATGATCTGAACTAGATACTGGTGACTTAGTACATTATGAGTGTACTAAATGACACTAATGGACAATTTTATGTTATGCGTATCTTACCAAATTGAAAAACAATTGAAAAGGAACAATTCTAATCACAGTGGGGACCGGGAAGGAGCATTTTCCACTCACAGATGCATGGTTTGGACTTGCTTGCCGTGGGCATCCTGTAGACATTTGCATCCCTTAGACTTAAAAGCAGAGTGTTGGAGGCACCCCAAGTGAGCAGAGAGAGTGAACCCTGATTACGCAGGTGCTACAGGCCAGGTGTGGGCGAGTGTTTACACACACTCTCTCTTTTATCCCACACAACTGCCCCAGAAGGAAGGTTCTATCTCATTCTCATCTTACACTGCGGAACCCGAGGCACGGAGAGGTAAAATAGCCCCCCCTGGGCCCCAGAGCCAGTGATATGCACAGCTGGGGTTTGAACTGCAAGTCCACTCAACAAAGATCTGTTGGTGTGTTACTGTTGTTGAGGACAGTGAGCGCTTGGCAAGGTCCAGGATTGGGGCTCCCAGAGCCCAGTGATGCTGGCAAGAAGACATCACCTTTGGGGCTACCAGAAACTCTTGCAGTTGTCATGCTAAGGAACTGCAGAAACCAGCTCTTCTTCTGTGAGATGAAAGGCCTGGATCTGAGAAAGCCAGAGACCAAGATGGGGGCAGTGGGACAAGGACAGGTTGGGGAGGGGAGGTGACCAGTCCTGCTCATTCATTCTCCCCACAGATCCAAGAGAAGGCACAGTCACTGTTCCTGTTCCGTAGGGTAGGAACAGAGGCTCAGAGAAGCAGCATCACTTGCCCAAGGTCCCACTGTTAGGTGGGAACATCTGCCCTTTGCACCCAAAATGTAACTCTCCCGACTCTGCCAGTGATATTTTGTGTCCTGTTTCCCCTACTAAACTAACGTATGCTCATGTGGAAAATATTGGGTTGGCCAAAAGTTTCCTTTGGTTTTTAAGTAAAAATAAAAGACACATTTTTCATTTTCACCAAGAACTTCATTGAACAGCGTATTCACCGTTTTGTTCCACTACCTTCTGCCATTTTACAGGCAACTTCATAATTCCATCTTCCCAAAACTTTTTATCTTTTTGAGCAAAGAACTGTTCCAGGTACCTTTCCCAGTCTTCCAGGGAATTGAAATTTTTTCCATTAAGAGAATTTTGTAAAGACTGAAATAAATGGAAATCCGAAGGTGCAATATCTGGTGAATACGGGAGATGAATCAGAACTTCCCAGCCAAGCTGTAACAGTTTTTGCCTTGTCATTAAAGAAACATGCGGTCTTGCGTTATCCTCATGGAAGATTATGCGTTTTTCTGTTGACTAATTCTGGACGCTTTTCATTGAGTGCTGCTTTCAGTTGGTCCAGTTGGGAGCAGTACTTGTTCAAATTAATCATTTGCTTTTCCAGAAGGAGTTCATAATAGAGGACTCCCTTCCAATCCCACCACATATACAACATCACCTTCTGTGAATGAAGACTGGCCTTTGGTGTGGTTGGTGGTGGTTCATTTCGCTTGCCCCATGATCCCTTCCGTTCCACATTATTGTACAGTATCCACTTTTCATCCCCCGTCACAATTTGTTTCAAACACGGAACGTTTTCGTTACATTTCAGTAGAGAATCGCATGCGGAAATATGGTCAAGAGGGTTTTTTTCCGCTTAACTTATGTGGAACCCAAACATCAAAGCGATTAACATAACCAAGCTGGTGCAAATGATTTTCAGCGCTTGATTGGGATATTTTGAGTATGTCGGCTCTCTCCCGCGTGGTATAACGTTGATTGTGTTCAATTAATGTCTCGATTTGATCACTATCAACTTAAACTGGTCTACCTGACCGTGGAGCATCGTCCAGCAAGAAATCTCCAGCATGAAACGTCTCAAACCACTTTTGACACGTTCGAACAGTCACAGCGCCTTCTCCATACACTGCACAAATCTTTTTTTATGTTTCAGTTGTGGTTTTACCTTTTTTTGAAATAATAAAGCATAATAGGCCGAAAATGTTGCTTCTTTTCTTCCATCTTCAATATTAAAATGGCTACACAAAAGTTCACCACTTTTGATTTTTTTTAATGCACGCTGATATGACAGCTGTCACAATACAAGCTAACAAACTTGTTTCGAATGAAGTTAGAGACAACTAAGTGTTACTAGAGCCATCTTATGGAAAAAAAAGAACAAACATTTTGGCCAACCCAATATAAAAATACAGAAAGAAAACCCCACATAGGACAAAATAGAAACCTTTCATAATGTTATCATCCAGAGAAATCTACCATTACCCCTTCGATATATAGCTATTTTTGTCTGCGTTGATGCATAAACACACACATGCTTATATATCCTTCTAAAACTGGGATCATGCTAAATATACAGTTGTTTTATACTTTTTATTTAATATATTGCTTATGTTTTCTATTGATTCATTATGGGAAAACTGGATTTTTAATGTCTCCCATTTAATAATCTCCTGGAGTCTCCCATCATCTGGATCTTCCCGAATATAACTAACTATGGATCTGTAGGTGTTTTCCCAATTATTGTTCTTAAAATCAACATTGTTATGATGGTCCTTTAATATAAATGTTGTATTTGGCATATAGTAGGTACTCAATATTTATGAATTAATGAAGGATGGATGAATGAGTGGATTTCTTTAGGATAGGTCTTGGATATAGACTTATTTTGTCTAAAGTAGGTGGTCCATGCCTCTGGTTGGCCCAGTTAGTCCCTATTTTCTCCTGATATGGTTAGTAATAGTGCTCTCTTTTACTCTCAGAAGTGTCCTGATTTGGATGATAAATTGTAAGGTCGCCCTAATCAAATGGTAGGAATCTTTTTGAGGTTCTTGATACACATTGCTGTATTGCTCTACAGATGTGTTGTACCGATTTACACCTAACCTGTAACCTATTCCTAAAAGGAGAGGAGGGCTTGATGAAAAATGATGATGAAAAATTTGGGAAATGGAATTAATCTTGTAAAAATGGAATTGGTTTCATAAAAATGGTATTAGATTTGTGAGATTCAGAAATGGCTTAAATTCACTTTCCCCCTAAGCTCTCATGTTCTTAGAATCCACCTTGGTCACATGTTGAGCTTAATTTTTGCTTATCAAGCATTTTAATAAAAATATACTCATTCTAAATGACTGTAGCTTTTTGATGGGAGCAGTCATGATCCTGAAGCTCTTTGGGTTTGAATCCCTACTCTGTCACTCACCACCAGCTATGAAACTTTGAACAAGTCCCATAACTGAGTTTCGATTTCTTCCTCTGCAAAGTGGAAATGGAGGTTCCCTCATTTCAGAAAGTCATGAGGATTAGACATCAGTGTGCAAACCGGGAAAGCCAATTTCACGCTGACTCTACCCAAAGCCAGTCTTTGCCTAACCAGCCATTCACCCCACCTATTTAGCAGCAGCACCTGGTCCTTCCTAGTTTTCCACATGCACACTGACTTTTCATTCTCATAACATTCCAACTTGCTTCCGGAGCCTGAAGGAGTTGCTCTCCCAGGTTAACTTGTTGGAGGACTAGTTAGGCACATGACAGTGGTAAATGGCTCCCTGCTTCAAAATGCATTTCACATGTAGTTTGTCACCCCTGAGTGAATCCCAACCTTTCAGAGGGTTTGTCCAGCAAGTTAGGGCCAAGAGGACTGCCTATTAAGAACTTGGTTGCCTAGGAAATTGTGGGTGTGGCATACCCTGTGATTGACTTATTCTGTAGTCAATTGATGTCATATTTAGAGATCTGTGGTAACCCCTTTTTCCTCACCTTTACAGGACAGTAGTCCTGGGAAACGGAGTCTAGTCATGATCATCTGGAGATGTGAATTTTGAGATGATCCCTTGGCTGGTTTTCAGATGCTAGAGGGCAGGGCATTTGCTAATGCCCGGGGTAGGGTCTGGGTGGTGGTTTTAGTGGGTGGGGAAGACTGGTGGACTCTCCTTCCCAGTCCAGGGAGGCAGAGGAAATACTCCAGGGGAATTTGACTCTTCCATGTTGGCTGCAGTCTCTTGTGTTTTGCTCTGTGTTGGCCCCAGGAGCCTTCATTATAGCTGAGCTGAATCAGGAGCTCTGAAGTCAAATGCAGGTCATGCCCAAGGGAGCAAACACATGTTCTTTTGGAAGGTTGTGTGTGCTGGCCTGCTAAGGGGCAGTTTCCTGGGACAGTTACACACAAGCTTATGTGCATCATAAGGTCTTCCTTTCTGATCACACTATCTGACCACAAGTGATGGCTTAACCACTTCTCATTGGCTTGACACGATCCCAGAGTGGGCCTGTGAGGTCAGCCATTGCTGAGTTACACAGACTTCCACAGCTCTTGACGTGACCATCTGCTGTCTCCTGGAAAACAGAATTTTTCTCTTGTCTAAAGTTAAGAGTGACTAAGCCAGTGGCCAGAAGCATTTGCACTGGTAGGAAGAGGAAGGTGGCTCAGTCCACCTGGAAGTGGACTCAATACCCTCTTCCAACTGCTGAACCCATAGAACCTGGCCAGGCTCCAGGGCTCTCAGTAGAATCCCATCCTTTGGAACTTGGACTGGGGATGGAATTCAACTTGAAGCTGGCATGGAATACTTCCTGGGTCAGAGGGGAGGGCTTGAAGAGCCCAGAGTTAGGCATTTTGACAATTTAAATGAAATGAATTGAACCCTGACATAAATTTCTCTTGGATACCACGGCACCCCGAAACAAAAAGGAAGTGGACTGAGTGAGCACAGAGTGCATTTGGCTATAAGGAAAATGTTCTGAAACAACCTTTGGAATATTCTAGCAAGACCCAAATTGGGGCAGGTCAGAAGCAAGTCTGGACAGAATCCTCAGCTGTCTGATTTTCCCAGTTTCCGTTTGCCCTGAGTATAACCTGGCCAAGTTCTTCTCCTTTATAAGACAGAAAAAATTACCTTGGTGATTGGATGGGGGTAGGTAGCTTCTGCTTCAAAAGCTACTTGTGAAAACACAATTCCACTAAGTCTTTATGTTTCTAAAACCAAATAGGGAAACTATGGTGAGAGCATGTTCTCATCTCCCACTCCACTCCACAGTCACAATGTGCTGTATGTTTGTATCGTATGTAAGAGTAACATGCATAATAAGAGCAAAAACAGTATGAGGGAGGAATTGGGAGTGTAGTTTGTAAGATTCTTATACTACATGTAAATCCATGTGATATTATTTCAAGGTAAACTCTGATCAAATAAAGATATTTATTGCAAACCCTGGGGTAACTACTAAATTTTTTAAAAAAGATGTCTATACATGACCAGTTCTCTCACATTAAAAATAAACAAACATACATGATCAGCCCCACGTGATGCTCCATCTTGTCACCTGCTCACTCTCCTCTCCTTTCTGCTACGTGTCTCAGTAGTGTGGTCTATACCTTCTGTTCTCATTCTCTAATCTTCTTTCATTTGTAATCTGGTTTCCACTTCCATTGTTCTCATCAAACAGCTTTTGCCAAAGTCACCAATGACCGTGACGTAACTATATCCAGTTAGACATTTTTTGGACCTAACTTCAGACCATGGGCAGCCTTTGCCACTGTCTGCCACATCATCCTTCTTGAAATACCCTGTTTCTCGGCTTCCATGGCACGCACTCCCTCTGTTGTCCTCCCAACTCTCTGGGTGCTTCTGCTCTGTTCTCTGTGCGTGCTCATCCCCTCTGCTTGACCATAAAATGTTTGGATTCCTCAGAATTCATTTCTAGGCCTATGTTACTCCGTACCTGACACTTTCTCCCTAAGCAAGCTCGTTCATGCCCATGGCTTTAATTGGTACCTTTCCCCAGAGACCACAGATCTGTACATCCATCTTGGAAGTCTGCTCTGAGTGTCGGTCCATATTCTGAACTGCCTAACGGATCTTCTCCTGTGGGTATCTCAAAGGCAGCTCACATCTCAGCAGGTCCCCACAAAAAGTCATCATTTCTTTTCTAACCTAGTCTTCTTTGAAGGGTCTCTACCTCAGGAAATGCCACTTCTGCCACCACTCCCATCATCATTCATTCATTCATTTAGAAAAATGTCGCTGGAGAACTTACTCTGTGTAAGAGACTGGAGATCTTATACAGATGAACAATGGGCAAGGCCCCTGTTGTCACGGAGTTTGTACCCTAGTGGAGGAGACAAACATAAATCCAGCAAAGAAACAAACATAGCACACAGCTCCAGGAGAGGGCGAGTGCCATAAACAAAACCAAAGCTGGGCGAGGGGAGGCTGATGGGTGGGCCAGTGGAGTGGCTGTATTAGATCGAGGCGACATTTGAACAAATACTTCAGTGACACCATGAGGCATGCAAAGGCCTGGGGGAGGAGACGAGAGGAGAGTGATGACAAAGTCAGCCAGAAACCGAGGAATTTTTCTTCACTCTTGGCTCTTCCCATGAAACGTTACCGTGATTAGCTCTTGAAACTCTCATTACTCTGCACCTTTGCTTCGGCCACCCTGGCCCAGAGCACACTCAGCTCTCTCTTAGTTTATGGTCCCAGCCGTCTCCCTGGTCTCCGCACATGCATCCTTCTCTCCCTTGAGATCCATTCTCCAGATGGTAACCAGAGTGATCTTTTCAAAATGCAAATCTCATCACGTTATCCCTCATCCTTCTTCCCTCTTTTTATTTTTTTACTGTGGTGGTTTTAAAACAAACGGGGGGATGTCATTTTCCTCCCTTTGAATATGGGCTGACCTTTGTGACAGCCTCTGTGAAAAGAATGTGGCAGAAATGATGACTTCTAAGCAGAAAATAGAAGAGGCAATACCGCTTCCATTGGGTTCTCTCTCCTGGGACCCTCAGGCTACGTGTGGGTGGTCTGACCGGCAGCCAGCCAGTCCGTTAGCTGACAGTCAGCTCTGAGCAGCAGACGTGTGGGCCTTCTGATGATGCCCGGCCCCCAGCCTTCCAGCCTGCCCACCTGGTGGGGGAGAGGAGCAGAGGTGAGCCCTGTTGAGCTTTGCCCAAATTGCACATTCATGAGCAAAATAATTGTTGTTGTTTTAAACCACTAAAGTTTGGGGTGGTTTGTTTCACAGTGAAACAGAATCAGAACATCAACTCATCAGTTAAAATATATATTTGTAATCTGGTCTCTTCTTCCACCAAATCCGAGTCTGATCATGCGTCATGCCCTACCCCTGTTACCCTTCGTCTCTTGCAGTCACCTGTCTAGCTTACAAATCCTGAACGATCCCGGCCCAGACCATCCTGTTACTAGCTCTTGTCCTACACCCCCTACTGGTGTCCTTTCCTCACTTCCCAATTTGAGATGCTGTGGTTCCTCACGGTGGGCTCTCCCTTGCTCAGAGAGCTAATAAACCCAACTTGGTTGCCTGCAGCCACGTGTCTGGTGGGCTTGGGCTGGGGGCTTTAATGTGATAATGTGCAAAATGGTTAATGTGGTAAGAGTCCTCGTGTTCTCTGCCCCATCTCCTTTCCAGCCACATCTCCAGCCGTCCTTGTGATGCCTTCCTTTGTTTCCATCACCCTGGTCTCTGCTGGTCCTCAGATCTGCCATGTCCCCTCCCTCCTGCCTCTGGAGCACACGTGGGCTCCGTGTCCATAACACGGCTTACGGTTTGAATAGTTACCATCTCCTCCGATTTGCCACTTTGATACCAGTTTGCTCCGCCAGTGTCGCTTCCCAGCAGGGAAGCCTCGTCCTGGATTTCTCCTTCAGGCTCGCAGCACCCCAGCCACTTGATTTCCTAACATTCATTACAGAGTAGCGTTACTTCTGTGTGGTGGTTCACTGATGTCTGTCTGTTACTGGACGGAGTTCCAGGAGGGCAGGCGATGGGTCTGCTTTTGCACACAGGTGTGTGGAGTAGTGAAACGGATGTGTGTGCTCCAACAAAGAGTCCAAAAGCCAGATGCGTGCCGGGGATGCTAACCGGACTACAGCTGAGCAGGTGCTTTTTAGCGAGACTTCTCAGAGCCTCTGGCCCGCTGTGAAGCACCGAGAGCGTTGGAAGAAACAGCCCAAATTTAACTAAGCGTGGGATGTTTTATTTAAGGCCTAACAGTCGTATCTTGGGGAGTCTTGTTTGAGAAATGCTGACTTACGGCATAGTTTATTATTTTTCCTCTCCATGTGCACATGTACATTTATTCACAGGTCATGTACCCCGTGTGTGTGTGTGTGTGTGTGTGTGTGTGTGTGTGTGTGTTCTCCTCTTACAGTCCTGTTACCTGCAACTGTTTTGTTGAGGACAAATGGCCCAGGTGTGGCCAGAGCCAACTCATGGTTGGACTCATGGGTTAGGAGGCAGATGAAAGGGCCTCAGAAGATGAGCCCAACCCCTTCAAGTCCCCATGGGACAAGGGGTGCGGAAAACAGCTAAATGCATACCGGTCAACGTCACGTCCTATCCAGGAGCCCCGTAGTGGCCACTGGGACCCCCCACACGTGACCAGGCAGGGAACTGAGCCAAAACTAGTGCAAGGGCAACACGTGCTTCCTCTGAGCTCTGGCGTGACCGAAATGTGAAGTGGGGCTGACTCAGACGGACACCGTCGGGAAGGTGGCAACCCCTTCGCTGGCCACCACGGGGGGTGGGGGACATCACCATCATGCAGGGGCTGCCGTGCTCATGCAGAGGCTGCAGGCTGGTGAAGGCACGAGACCTGGTGATGGTTCTGGAAAGTTGGAGCGCACATGCATTTGGACCTTGTGGCCCGACTGGGGGGCGTGCTGACTCTGAGGGGTTTTACCCGAGTCCGAGCAGGGACTCAGCGCTGGGATGACGGGGTCTTTATCACCAGGGGGGTTGTGGTGGGGTGGGCACATCCCAAACATCGACCTGACACAAGCAGCGTGAGCAGCCCGGCCCGAGAGGGTACAGCATGCATGCGGCTTGTTCAGTGACTCAGGTGGCCGGCCGGCTGTTGAGTAGTTTGAGACAAGGAGTACAAGACCTGGGTGGGTTGGAAGGGTCAGAGGAATGTGTGCGAGAATGTTTGTCTGGCGAGCCTGCTTCCCTCATGTGAGTGGGGCTGGAGGTGGGGGCAGTGGAGAAACAGAAGTACCGCAAGTTAGGGGAGAGGCAAGGAAATGCTTATTCCTATAAAAGGATGGGAGAAGAATGCAATAATCCGACACTAGGGAGGAGTCCTTTTATTGTTGATCACATTCATTTGGCTGATAATCTGAGGGGAAAGCATTCTTTGGGCAAAAGAAAATTTGATTCTCTGATGTCTGGCCCCTTGTCCTGCTGGGGCTGAAGCCCTGGGAGTGTCGATTTTGTCCACTCACACCTTCTGGGGTCACAGTGGTCACGGGCTTCCTCTGACAGTGTCAGCAGATGCCGGCAGCCCATCTGCCTCATCATTTAATAGGCAGAGTCCCAGCTCAGCCAGGGCCCGGCGTCTCCCAATGTGCTCCCCAGCAATTTGGATTTGATTCGATTGCGGTCCCATCCTCAATTTCTGGGCCTCGGATTTTCCACCTGTGAATTTGCTTTCGATGCTGGGGTGCTTTTTGTTTTGTTTTGCTTTGCTTTTTATTTGTTTGTGGTGGTTATTTTTAGTCCCGTGGCTCTAGCAGGGGCCCTACCGTGTGAGGGACGGAAGGGGACGCTGGGCCTGCTGCATTGTCTGCCAGCGGCGGGCTGGTCTTTATCCTCAGGACCAGAGAAGCTTAAAACAAAGAGATCCCAGACCACAGCTGGCTCTGGCTTTGGCTCATGGGGACAGCGGTGTGCAGCTTGGATGTTATCCCCCGTGCACTCATCCAGAGCTCTAGGCTACTTTGTGCACAAATAGAGTGGCTGCATCGTTGTCTATAATGCAAAAAGGGAGAAAGAAAAGCTGTAGGGAAGCGTGAATGTTCCATGGCAAGGGAAGGGTGGACTGGGTCCCGGTCGGGGCAGACAGTTGCCTCCAGCAGGAGGCCTGGGAGCATTCCTCAACCTAACCCAGAACCCTGCCTGGGCGCTGCAGGGGCAGGGGCAGGGACGGGGTCCTTCCTGAGGGGCCAGACACTGGCCCCTGCGAGGTCTGAGCTCTTCCCGTTGCTTCAGGGCAAAGTGCTTGGCTTTGCAGAGCCTCAGCGCCATGCACAAGGCGCATGGTTGTGCGGCCTTGATTGTCACCGATCACGTGGAAATGAGTGTCGTTCAGGAGAAAAAGGCATCTATTTTCCTCTAAGCTGTATTTATTTGTCTTTTCCTAATTTCCTTTATTTATTATCCAAGTAGTTAAAACACTAAACATTATGGATTGAAAAAGAGTTATCAGTAATCTTATCGTCTAAACATCACCAGAGTTTGACGTTTTGGTGTGTTAGCCTTTGTCTGAGCATTTGGATATTTTACAAAAGTTTGCATACATTTTGTGCAGTCAGCATTTTATTATACGAATGTTCCCATTGAAGACTGCTGGGTAGTCAGGATAAAAGCCCTGTGGGGTCAGTAGGACCATGCGGATGGGAGGTGTTGCCAAGACCCCAGGGCAAGAGCTGTGCTCATTGCTGAGGCCGCATGAAGGGAACCCTGAGCCTGGTGACATGGCCTTGCTGGGCCTCTCCTCCCCACCTGATGCTGGATTGCACGTCATACATGAGGACATGCAGACCAGGTGTGATGATCCCCATTTAGCAGGTGAAAGAGCTGAGGCTCTGCAAGGCCAACACTTTGCCCCAAAGCAAGGGAAAGAGCTCACACACCCAAACCATGTGTTTCTGACCCAAGGTCTGTGTGCTCACCCCTGTCTTACTTTGTACAGCTTCTCGTCGGTGTGCTGGAAAGTTGTCCGTTCTCTGGTAGAAGTGTCCATGCAGAAGGGCAGCCACCTCCTGGGCAGCCAATTCCAGGCTGCTCAGGAGGGCTGACGCCAGGAGACGGCCCCAAAGGTACGCGCCACCCTCGGAGCTGGCTTTTCCTGTGTCTAGCCTTTGGCCCAACTGGGCCTGTTTTCATCAGTCTCCCCTGGCCCAACATTTCTCCTTGGGCTTCCTGTTTCCTAAAACAACTTTGATGGAGAAGTAAATGGAGTGAAATCTGCTTTCCTTCTCTCTTGGGTTTTCATAACCATGCTTAGTGAGAGGCAGCCCCTCACGTCACCTGGGTTGACACAGGTGGGTAGAGACGGCTTGGCTGTGGGCTGTGGATCCAGCTCAGCAACTTACTGGTGACACAGCTACTGTGACTCTGCTTTCTGATCTGCAGAATGGGTGTGCCAGCGGCGCCTCCCAGAAGTGTGTGGTGGAGCGTGTCAACATGTGTCAGGTTCTGAGCTCAGCCTGCTGGGAACACCCAATAAACGTCAGCTCTGACAATTACTGCTTGTTTATGGGTAGTACTAGCTGAAGTTTATTTTCAATGCCAACTAGCAGTTCAGAAGTGCCGTAAAAACCTCTGTGGTGCGGTCTAGAAAGTGACTCTGAGGAAGGATGGCGATGGGGAGATCAGGTGTGCCCGGGCACGCCTCCCCTCCCCGTCCTTGCCTGGTAACCCCCACCCCAATGCCCACACCTTGCTGAATATTAAGGAGGCTCTTCTTTTTTGGATGTGTGTATTTCCTGCTAGAGGTCCTCTATTCTCTCCACCCTCCCAACCCTATAGTATAATTTTAAGCGTGAGGGGCTTGGGCCAGGTTTAGAGGTTTGAAAACTGGCTCTGAGCTAACAAAGGGCAGGAAAGAGGCTGCGATCACATCACTGGGGCTGACGTCCCCAAACCCAGAGCTTGGAGTTCCTCGTCGCCCCCTTCCTTTGGGGGCCCCAGACATCGGGTCTGCTCCCCATGTTTCCGCCGGCTGGATTTAGCCGGCGCTGTGGGTTCACACTGCGTGTGAGTCGGCTCCAGGCAGAATGGAACCGGTGGTTTGGGTATTCTGGGTGTCTCCCTCTGTGTGTGCATGGTGTTTGAAATCCTGGGGCCACTCTCGTAAAAAGCTCCTGCAGCGGAGCTGGAGGGCGGGAACCTGGGTTTGTGCTTTCACCACCTGGTGGCGCCACTGAGGCTGCAGGACGGAGCAACCGACATGCCAAGGCCTGAGCGTCAGGGCTGACAGCGGCGGGGGTGCAGGCCCGGTATAAATGGTGTAAATGCAGTGCCTGCCCTGCGTCCACGCTTACGTTGGCCGGGGCTACAGATGCCAGCTCCCAGGGAGGATGAGGGGGGAGGCCGAGTTTCTGGCTTACAGACACCCCTCATTCTGTCTTTGTTTCTTTCTGTCCCTGTCTCTCTGCTCCTTCCTCCCATCTCTCTCTCTCTGACTCACTATCTCTGTCTCTCCCCATCTTTGTCTCTCTCTCACAGGGACAAGGCCCATCTTTCCCTAGAGGTTGGCAGTGAGCTTCCCATCTTTCCTCCCACTGGGGCAGGAGGCTCCTCAGGTCAGCTTTCACCTCGGAGTCTACACCCCAAGGTGGCTTCTCCTGCGCAACCCGTGCCAGGTTTGTGGGCTCACAGGTGGGCTCAGAACCCTTCTCTTTGGCCTCAGAGGGCAGGGGCAGAATGACCGTGGTAATCCTGGTTGATGGGCTGACATTTGACTGTAAATTGGATGGAACCAGCTGTGAAATGAAAGCAGGATTTCGGTTTATTTAACAGCGATCATGTCACTGCACTCATAACCATGGGTCGTTAGTGTAAAAATAAAAAATAAATGAGAATACTGTTCAGGTAACCTGGATTTATCACTGTCGCTACTGCAGAAGCATCAGGCCACCCCTGTCTGCAGAAACCAGTTTTGGAAAACGTCCTCTGAGACCGGACCCAACACAGGATGGCCTTGAATGGGGTGGGTGGAATAGCTGTGCGCTGGTAGGATTTTTGTTCTGTTTTGAACTTTCTACTTTCTGAACTTCTCTGCTTTCCCAGGAAATACCAAACGGGGAAGAGAGCAGTGAAGGAAAATTCCTTCTATCACTTTGGCAGCGAGGTTTCTTTTATTAGTAGACTTCATTTTTTAGAGTGGTTTTAGGTTTACAGAAAAACTGAGCAGAAAGGCCAGTCCCCATCTCCTTGCTACCCCGTCACCTCAGTTTCCCCTATTGCTAATGTCTTGCATGGGTGTGGTGCATTTGGTGCAGCTGATGGGGCAGTATCAATATATCATTGTTAAGTCCGTAGTTGGTGCTGTACATTCTGTGGATTTTGATAAATGCGTGGTGTCATGTATCCACCATTACAGTATCATCCGGAAGAGTTTCACTGCCCTAGAAATCCCCTGTAGCAATGAAATTTTAAAGCAACTTAAAAAAGCCCAGAGCTATCCCACCTTTCAGAGCTGCACAAATACCCTAGGAACTGGATAGCAGGAGCATGTGCAGATGAGATCCTGTTATCTGCACGCAGGCAGGGCCGGGTTGTGTGTGTTAGAGGCTTGCCCAGAGGCCGGAGCTGGGCCCAGCGAGGAGTGGACAGTGGTCGTACACATTCATAGTGGCAGTAGTGTGTGTATGTGTGTTATTAAAAAAAAGGAATGGCCATGGGGAGGTGTGGGCCGGCCCGCTGAGTAGGACCAGGAGGTGAGGTTTTGGGGTGGGGCTTGTTGATTCTGGCTGATGGAACGTTTGCTGCCGACACGTTGCCCATGGGTGATGGTGCCGCGAGGCCGGCTCTGAGCCCGCACACCGAGTGGGGAATCGGGAGGAGGCATCTTTGCCTCCTCTGCACAGTCCTGCTGAAGCATCTGCTGCCGAAACGTTTCCTCCCTGTGCAGGGGCACTGTGTGAACACAGGCTGGCCAGCACCCTGTGCCTCTCGGTCCCACAGATAACAAAGCTCCCTTGCGTCCTGGGGGGGAGTGGTCGCCTGGCCAGGCCCCTGGACAAAGCAGGCTCCAGGTCCACTGAGATGGCCCCGAGCGGCTCCAGGAGCACGAGAAGGCTGGGCTTGGGCTGGTCTCTGAGAAGGGACCCTCACAGCCCCCATGCCCAAGCTGAGGGTCCCTGGAGGCGTTTGTGGGTAAAATAGAGCCTGGCACGTCTGCCTGTGCTTGAGCTACTCCAATTCGTTACTGCTCCCCTGTGAGGCAGCAGCCCTGATTCTGGGTGCGACGGCATTCCCGAGACCTCAGCCAGCGTCCGTTTCATTCTCCAAACCCCCTGTCTGCGCCTGAAGCCCTTGCTTTGCCATTTTTCCTTTTCTCCCTCCCTGGCTTTGTCGTTAAACGTGATGAAAAAGTACTGACTTGTATTCATTCCCGGGACCGTGGAGACAACGCATCCCTGGATCTCCTAGGCTGCCGTGGCCAGTTGATAGCCAGTTGGCTGAAATCTGATGTTAGGAATGTGGGGTCTTTTTGGGAACTGCCCGTAGCTGCCAAAACGGTTCTAAATACATGAAAAGTAGGTTAACTTGCTACGCTCCTCGCGTTTATTCTTCCAGCTGAAATTTTCCTGACTTTTTTTCCCTTTCATTTTATTAGGTTAATAAAACTTGGTTTTCGAGCGTTTCACTGCCCCGGGAGGGCAGTGGGCCCCATGTCCAATTCATCAAGTGCCTAATGAGTGGCCTCGGAGGTCCTGGCCCACCCATTCCAGAAGCTCTCTCTGCCTCGTAAAGGTGAGGCCTACGGGCTGCACTGTATATTTTGTCTGTTGGTTTCCCAAATTCTCCTGCCAGCTCAACTGTCACTGTTCAGGATTTATATGAGGCCGACGGCACCACGGGGCAGCTCCCCTCCGCAGCAGAACCCCCCTCCTTTGCTCGTTCTTCACACACACCACACACTCTGTGCCATAAAACAACTTTTCTGCAATAAAATGAAATAGAAATGTGTCGATGCTAGCATTTTAGAACATTCCAGCCAAAGGGCTGTGGGAAATGCCTTCGTTTACATGAAGGAGGGAAGCTCTGTGAAACTAGGGGATAAAACAGTGTGAGGAAAGGCCTTTAGTAAGAAGAAATAGTCTGGCATTTAAAATAAATAAATTGAAAATAAAACGTGTGCATGTGCGTGTGTGTGTGCGTGCAGTCACTGCATTCTTTATGCACATACGTTTCTGCTGTCCTGGTTTGTTTTCGGTGTTGCAGAGAAAGGGCAGGTGAGGGAGAAAAGTGGGTGTCGCTTGCCTTCTCGGCCCAGCGCCTGGGCTCTGTCTCCTTCTAGAACATTCTTCCTTTTCCTCCCCCTGCAGGCTCTTTTGCCTTCGCCAAGTTGTCGGGATCCTGCCAACTCCAGGCTTGGGCTGTGTCTGCCCCAACATGGATGGGAAGCTAGAATCTGAGCACCAAGAGCTCGAGGTACAGCTCAGGGCCCAGGAACCCGAGAGACACGGTGAAGGTTGCGAGCATGGGGCCGGTCTCTGGGTCGTGGGGTCCCCGGGCCAGAGGCCTCCTGAATTTCCACACAGCAGCCTGGCCGGGTCTGGGTTCCTTCTCTCTGGTTTGATCCTCCAGAAATCGCCTGGCCTTTAATTAAGCACCCCGGCGGGGTGCGTGCCGTTGCTGACAAGTGACTCTACGCGGCCTGTTGATTTTTTCTCCCCTTCCCTTCAGTGGCGTCTTGAGCACCAGAGGGAAGGAGCACGGAGGGAAGGTCATGCTTGCTCTGCAGGCAGTGAAAGGGAGAGGGAACGCTGGCTCAGAGGGTTCTCTGTGATGCCCTCTGCATTTTATCACCCACCGGGCCCTGAAGCCAGGGCACAGACCCTGTCCAAACAGTTGGCTGGGGTTTAATACCTGAGATGTGGAGATGTGAGATGTCTCCCAGGCTGTGGGGCAGAGGCGAGGATGGCTGTCCCTCTTCTGCAGACTTTTTCCGTGGAGGAAGAGGATTCTGGAAGGTCTCTGAGACCAAGGGGGGCATCCATGGCCGGCCCACCCACGGGTAGACTGGCACCAGCTAGCACCTCCGTCCTCCCACATGGGGAAGACACAGTGCAGATTGCGTAGCTCTCAGCAGGGACCTCCAAGTGTCCACACGCCCCAGAATTTTCGCCCCAGTCTTGCACAGCCCTGTATGTTCCCATTGGGCTGAAGGATTTCATGGCGTGTGGGTCAGTGGCTTAGAGTTCCCACATGGGAGGCCACGAGCAGCCGTTCTGATTCGGACTTTGGGGTGGGGGGCGGGGTGGGTAGGTCCAGTTCAACCCTGTGAAGACCCTCAACCCAGGACTGGCCTTTCTCAGTTGGCCCCCGTTCCACCCCAAGGCGGCTGGAGTACCACTGTCGTGCAGGATTTCCCACGAGGAGCTGGCCTTCTCCCCTGCACACCCCTCTTACCGGGCGTTCATTGTGCATTAGATTATCTTCTGAAAATATACTTTGAAGAGTTTTTGTTTTGTTTTGTTTTTCCTACTTGACACTCTTGAATCAAGTAGGCCATTTATCTTTTAGGCAGAAGAATTTCAACAGTTACACTGCACACTTGCTGGAGGATCGCAGGCTCAAAGCAGAGAGGTAGTTTAAAAATTGTTTTCATCATGGGTTTATTCTTGTCTTAGCTCCCCCCTCAACTTTGCAGCTTTCCTCCCCTCCAACTAATCCTCCGGACTGCGGTCCACCCCCACCCCCCATGGATCCAGCCCACCTTGAGCTACTCAAACTGAAAGAAGCATTCATGCCCAGGCCATCTGTTTGTTTAAACTCACCCCGTGTTAGTCCACGTTAAATGCAACAGAATGGAGAAAAATGTAATTCTCTGTCGGCTTTTGATCAAAGAGAGGAGTTTTTTAAAAAAAAATCAAGATGGATTTCTGAAGGACAATGTTATACACATTCCGTGTGTTTCTGAGCTTCAGTGTTTAGTTGAGTTGGGGGGAAATTTTTTTTTTCCCCTTTTGATCCCAGGGAGAAAACACTCGCACAAACACATCTCAGTGCCACAAACAGTGTGAGACAGGCACTTTTCTGTAGACTCCCCAGCTGTAAAGTGGAAGGGGACTGCCTTTAACTTATCAACAGAGCAGGAGAATTTGAAATACGGCTCAACTGCTATATATGCAAACGCTTTCTAGCTTCTGTGGGAATTCAGGGCGAAGTCACTCTTGTCTGGGCAAATTCAGGACCCAGGATGCTCAATACCCCCACCCCCCAACCGGCTCAGAAACATGCAGATCCATGCTCACTCCATGATCTGATTTTCACGACCAATCATTAAATGTACATTTCTCCCCTCACTCCCTCAGCTTCAGAGCAAATGCAAATAAAAAGTGCTTAAAATGGTTAACATTTCCTGTCACTGAAGGCATTCGTTAGGGGCGGGGGTCGCTGAGTTTTAAAGTGTATTTTCATAGGAAAACTCATTTCAGATCTGCGGCAGGAACTCAGACTGTTTCACACAGTGAATCTCAGGGTTTGCGATAAGCCTGCGTCCATTGCAGGCGGTCGAATGATCCTTTATATTATGCGGGTGCAGGAGAGCAAATATCCAAATGTGAACTGAGATTAACCTGGGGCCCAGCTCAGGTCACAGGAAAAAATTGTAACATGTCTTCTTTCCCCACCCTCCCCTCTGCTCACTTTCTTTTCCTTTATTGGAGAAAAATACAAATTTGGTACTTTAATCTGTTGTGTTTCCTCTATTGATTGTTTAGCTAGTGATTCTGCCAGCTTCCTGGATGTGCATTCTGGTTCTGCACAAAGAGCCACATTCCTTCTGGAATCGGGACCAGGACACAGAGAGACAGCAGCAGTCACTGGAAACTGTGAGTACTCCAGTCTCTCCTGTGGCTCTGACCCGGCTCGTCCCGTCCCGTCCCGTCCCGCTGCCCCTTTCTTTCTCTACCAGTGAGCTTTCTGCGGGGCTCCTAGGCTGAACTCACTCTGTCAGCCCTCAGCACCATTCTCAACTTTTAGGAAAAGAGACCCTACAATTTCTACACAAACATCGGGTAGGGAGGGGAGGGGGAGTATGCTTACCTATTGCAGTGACTTCAATTTTCATTTTAAGGCTCCGAAAGATGGAGAAAGTAAACAGAAGCAGGCTGGTTTATTTCAGGGGCTAACAGGGAGTCCCTACTGAATTTACCTAATAAAATGAATTTTTAAAATTTTCATTTTCTCATTTCATTCCAGCAGAAAATGAGTTTGCCTTTATAATGTCCAGATCTTTCAAACTCTATTGAGTGAGAAATTAAGTTACAAAATGTAAATACTTTGGTGTGTATATATATATATATATATTTATACATGAAATGAATACATATATGAAATGAAGTAATCTGTGACTGTAATACCATAGCAAGCCTGACTTTAAGGCTCCTAGGACACTTAAAATATTTTTATGATGTGTAATAAAGAAAAATAAAATTCAGTAGAAATGTTTCTCTTTTAAAATGGGTGAATTGTGATACTTAATAAATTTAATTGTAATTTTCATTTAACATGTTATCTATTTACCAAATTTTTTTTCTGAACATCTTGTCAAGTGTTGGGAGGGTTGTAAAGAAAACATATGTTAATATTCTGGGCCGCAATTGACTTCTTTCCTTTCCTCTGTGAAACTATTCCAAGGAGTATGGGAAATTGTAAAACAATGTAGTTCTCTCATGAAAAGAATACCCTGACTTTAATTACCAAGAGAAAGCAATTAATGCTCAAATTTCAAGGCCAATCCAGTGATCAGTTAGGAGCAGGAAGAAGGGGGGAAAGCAGGACTGTTACTTGCATAAGAAAATCCAGAAATCGACATCATGCAGATGTATAATTGGAATGTGATTGTATTTATAAAGAAAAGTTATATAAACTTCAAAAATGGTAGTTGTTTTGCTTAAGTGCCTGAAAAAAGAGTTTAGAATAATATTTGGGTTATCCCAGTTTTATGCTCTTGTGTTCCCAAAGCCTTGTTAGGTTAAAGAACTCCAAAGGAGAGAGAGAGAGAGTGTGTGAATGTGTGCGTGTGTGTGTGTGTGTGTGTGTGTGTGTGCCTCCCCCGTGTCCCCAACCCCCAGGAAGTGTGCAGAGAAAAAGGTGGGAGCTGACTAGTGACCAAAAAAAAAACACCTCTCGCTTCAGAAATTCATAACTGATATAAAAACTCTTAGAAATTAAAAATAGCAATTGTCTTACTTTTTTCACCTCCTCTCTGGGAGTTGTTGCAGGGGATGGGGTGATGGGGTAGAACCAGTTTTCAAAATTGCTGCAGACCAGTTTGTGCAAAAAGGGTATTTCCACTTTCCTGCACTTTTGATTAGAGTATTTTATTCTTGCTCTTCTGTTCCTGAAGCTATGGCATTGTACATCTTAAATATATTTTGTAAGCTTTCTAGTTTGGATTGCCGAAACAGAAACCTTCCCCTTCTTAGGGAGGTTCCCCTGCTGTCCAGTAGATGGCGATGTTACTTCTAGAGTGACCCACGTGTGGGGGTGGGGAAGATAGATACTGAGATTTACCCCCTTCACCTCTCCGGAGTGCATCCAGTGATCTCTAAAAGCAAGAAGAAAAACTTTGTTGAGCCCTGGCCTGAAACGTGCCAAGCCATCCAAGAGTATAAAAGTATTTAAGGCGACTGTTAACTACCAAGTGTCTCACCGTCCTGAAATGGTCTGAGACATCACCCAGCTAGAGTTCAACGAAATACTTTCTGGAAATGTTCAAAATAAAAATGGAAGACGCTTAGCAGCTTTTTCAAAATTTTATCTGTTGCCTGTCTATGTTTTATCACGTAAACGATATACTTACGATTCTCTGTTTGTAACATTCACGAAGAATATACGTGTCACAGTATTGCATGGAATCTTATATGCGTACAAATGGCCAATTAAAATCAGGAGTGTACAGATAATGATACCAGAGTCTCACCTTCTCAAAAAAGTATTTTCCTTCTGAAAGTGATGAATGTGTGTGGGCCTCCCACCCTGGGCATTGTATTTCGTTATATCAGCGCCTGCTAAATGGTATGGCCGGCTTTTTAAAGCTTTTAAACCTCCATCTCCCAGGAATGAAGCTCCTCCTCTCCAACTGGGAAAAGTTTCTACTTGATTTCAAAAACAAACAAACATTTTTCTATCCCCACCTCTTGCTAGAGAGAGTCTCAATAACCGTGAGCACGTCGTTCAACATATTTAATGTTAAAATGATTTAAAAACATTTTTGGATAATTTCAATGTTTTGATTCTTCATGGGACAACACGATTCCTTAATTTGTTTTATGGAATAATTTGCTGTATCTTTTCTTTAATTTAAAAAGAAATAGGGTGCATGTTGACAATTATTTTAAACAAACTGGAATTCAACAACAGCAACAAAAAGATCTATTTCTTTTCCTAAAAATAATGTTATCATTTGTCCTTGGCCGGGAGATAGGCAGGAATTCATTTCACTCCAAATGTGAAATCCTATTTAAAGACATAGAAATATGTAAATGCAGCAGAGACCAATAACCCCATCATACTGGTAGTAATGAATCATGCGTTGCTCTCTAAAAATTTAATTGAATGACATGCCAGCTTTTATACCTGTATGAATTTACAAACTGAGCAAGTCACCGACTACTCATACCTCGAATCTACGCATTGATAAAACGATTGCGCAAAAACCAGCTGTTTAAATAGACTGTGTTCCGCTTTAAAGATGTTTTACCCTTTGGGGAAAAAGTCATCTAAGTACTGAGTGGCAGTGACCAGCGAACAATAGTTAGAATGAAAATAAAGCTTCCTGAAACTTAGTTTTAATTTTCTTGAGCAAGATACTAACCCATAAAAAATAAACATTGTTTATGGAGCCAGGTGTGTATCAAGTGAACCTCTGTAAAATGATATGGAGAAAATATGAATTTGTATGTCTCAAGTACTTTGGTTCGCCTGCAGAACAGAGGGAGCTATTTGATACATAGAAACCGAAAAATAAAATTAGTGATTCTGGAGAGAGGTCCAATTCAGATCTGTGCAGGCCCAGGGAGGCGACTGTATTATAATTCACACACAAAAAGCTGTGTCACTTAGCACCTTGGCTTAAGGGATAATTTAGTTACACCACCTATTAACGCTGACTTACGTTTCTGCTCCGGCCAGCCTTCTTACGATCTTGTTTATTCCCAGAAATCACATTTGTGACAGCTCCAATAGGCCATTCAACAGCGAACATTTTCTTGTTTGGTTGAAAATATTTCAGGTTTCAGACACCCAACAAGGAAAAGCACTTTCAGACTTCGTGTAAATGAATAAATTTGTTCGGAGTGAGACTTTTTAGAAAATGAATTCAACAGCCTATTTGACCACTTTCAGCCTAAAATATTATGTTTCAGTTTGCCAACCAGGCTGATAGGACCTGAGCTGATGCAGAGACTATTGCCTCTTCTGGGCTTTCTTTTTTCTTTTTTTCTGGAAGAAAGTGGCCCTGGTACCATCTTTGCACGTGGGATTAGAGAAACAGCATGGAGGCCTGCTTGCCTACAAGCATGTCAGACTGCACACATCCCTGGCTTGGAGTGATGGTGTGCTGTTGCAGATTTTGAGTCCTGTATTTGTAAACTTTCCACTTTTTGTTTTTTGAGAAATTCACGTTTGATCTCTGCCAGCAAAGGTGGGGTGGGTGGGTATGTACGTCCCTCTTCACAGCTGAATGAAATCAAAACGCTTATTTTATGTTGTGTTTTAGTTAAAAGGTAAAGGAGAAGAGAAAAAGACACTCAAAAACCCAGAAGATACAGTTAGCATGGAGTCATCAACCCTAGAGTGCCGGGAATAAAGCCCTCGGGACACAATGCATTTTATCCCGCCCCGCACCCCCCCCCCCAAATTCTCTTGGAGGGAGAGGGGGGCATCGTGGGGATTCCATTTAAGGGTCAGCTAACGTGTTTAAGCTGTGTGACAGGAGAAAGAAGGCCGAAATCCTTTGTGCAAACAAGCGCCAGAAGCTCAAATCCCTGCCTGTCTTCTCAGAAACAGACTTGCCCAGCATCTTGTGTGCGGTTTGGAGAAGTGAGGTTTGAGGCCACCTTTCAGTGGCCTTGTGTCGCCGCCTCTGCATCGGAGGTGTCTGGGCCCCAAACATTCCAGGCTGCTCTCCCCAGGTCTTAGCCCAGGCAGCAGTGGAGGCTGGCTTGGTGAGGAGATGGGACATGCTCCCATCTGGGAGAGCTGTGAGCAATCCACAGAGCGGGCCGCCTCGTGGGCACCCAGTCCCACAGGGCCTGGGCGAGGACTCGGAGAGTGCCGTGCTGCTGTTCCGTCGCGCACACTCTCTTGGAATCTAATCTTGGACACTCAGTCACACGACGAATGCCTAGTTTTGATGATTTGTGCGTTGTGTCTCTCCACCAGAATCTAAGCGTCATGAATGTTGCGTACTTACAACAAGGTTGATATTTATCCAGAGTGTGAACGTGCCAAGGGTCGCACGGGATGACTGGATGGTGCCTCCCAACGCGTTGATGGAGTTGGGAATGTCATTGTCCCCACTTGACGATTGAGGCACCTGAGTGAGATTCCCAGGCAGCACAGCTTGTGCGCAGGGCTGGGAGGGCTGGGGGGACTGGAGTCTGAATCCAGGTGGGGGATCACAGGCCCCACGTTCTTCAACAGGGCCTTGTAGGCTCTGCGAATTCAGTACTGCTGAGTGATGGAGGGTGAGCCTGAGAGGCAGGGGTGATGCCTGAGCAGAGGGTTTAGGCAGGTTTGGGTTCAAATAGGGCTCTGCCTTCATTCTCTGGGGACCCGTGGTGAAGTTTTTAAATTTCCTGAGCCTAGGTTTCCTCCGACTTAAAATGGAGCTGGTGATCTTTCTTTTTCAGGTCGTGAGGATTTGAGATTGTGAATGAGAAGGCTGGGCCCCTAGAGTATGCGAGATGGACGATTGGGTCGTGGCCATCTGTGGGCCACTTCCTGGAGCCCAGGAACAAACGGGCTGAGGGGCCACCTGGCATCACATCTCGGCCACCTACGAGAGGGGTGACCCCGGTGAGTCTCTTGAGTTGGTGGTGTTGATTTTCTCTCCCGTTGCAGTTCCTGCCTCAGAGGCTGGAAGGAGGAGGGAAAGCCCAGCTGCAGTAAATACTAAACGAATGTTCTCTGGGCGTCTCCCTGTAGGCGTTCCGCTCCCTGCTGGTGCTGCCTCGGGTAGTGTGGCCCCCAGACCAGCAACCTGGGCATCACTGGGCGCTTGTTAGGCATGCAGAGTCTCAGGCCCCACCCAGCTCTCCTGGGTCAGAACCAGGGCTTTGCATGTGTGCGCTGGCCTGGAGCACACGGCAGACAGAGGCCACTTGTCCCTAGGGAGGCTCCCTCTCTGTGCCCTCAGCCCCATCCCTCAACCCTCCCTGGCTGGCTCTGTGCTGCAGGGGCTGAGAGGCTGCATTTCGCAGGCTCCCCTGGCTTCTGGCTGGGTCTGGCTGGTGAGAGGCGCTGGTGAGAGCTGGGAGGGAGGGCAGGAGGAGGGAGAAGCTGGGCACTCTCCCCTCCCCTGCTCCCCCTCCCCCTCTCCCCTCCCCTCCTCCTCCCCCTCCCAGTCCTCCCCCACCAGCTCCCATCTCAGCAGCTCAGCAGCGGTGCTGCTGCAGGGGCAGGCCCTGCCAGCCCCGGCCCCTCTCTGTCCCTCTGGCCCCAGGGTGCCAGCAGCTTCCTGCCGGTGCATACCTCCCGGGCTCCACGGTTGGCTTCTCCGTTTTCCATCATCAGAGCAACCAGTTCCACGTATTGAATTCTCTGTTTTAAATACTCAGCGGAGTTTCTGTTTTTCTTGGTTGGATCTAGTGATCCACCCAGGCTCACACCTCAAGGGGAAGGGGTCTTGGAGTCAGACGGTTTGGACAAGGGCTCCAGCTCTCCTACTGCCTTGTGCTGGACCCTGGACAAGTCACTCTTCCTTTGCCCAGGGGAGGACCCGGGCTCAGAGAGGCCCCCCTTGTCTCCCCACCCAGCATCTCTTCTGGCCCTGGCCTGGGCCTTCCTCACCTACGACAGGTGGAATGCATAAGTGGCCTCAGGGCCTCAGCCCTCCCTGGGTCCAAGCCCTTTGCTGAGTGCTTTGTAGCACCTTCTACTAAGAGGTGGGTAGATTTCCTTGTCCCTGGAGTCTGGGTTTCACTATGTGACTTCCTTTGGCCAATAGGATGTTAGCAGACGTCACTCAGGCAGAAGCTTGGAGGAGCTCTTACCCATGTCCACTAGTCCTCGTGTGCCTCTGCTGTCTGTGTGAGCAGGGCCTGAGCTGCTTGGCTGAGGAAGGATGGGAGACGCCCATTCATGCCAGCAGAACTACAGACATGTGAGTAGCCCAGCCAGCGTCAGCAGCGACGCCTACCTGACCAGTTATGACACAGGGTATAAATGCTGCCCTCACGTGCCACAGGTTTTGTGCTTTCGTTACGTAGCAGGATGTGCTGAGAGCTGAGTGATCCATCATCGCCGGGTGACAAACAGCTCTTTTCACGTTGCCCAAGGGCAAGGACCGCGGTATAAAATGGCATTTGAGAACAACGTTTGAGGAGCCTGGACTGAGATCCCAGCTCTGCCCCTTCTTGTCGGGTGTATTGGGAAAAGTCAGTTTGATTCTCTGGCCCTCAGGTTTGTCCTCTATAGAATGGGATAATAGTAGGGCCTACCTCCTGGGGTGTGTAGGGACTGAGATGGTGTAGGTAAAGTACCTGGAACATAGTTGGTGCTGGACAGACATTATCATTATTATAAGCAGAGTTAATGATAATACCGTGTTATAAAAACCAACAACCACCACAGTCTAGCCTCGGCCTTCCTCACTCTGCTCCCCGACACACCCACAACCCGCCATTCTTCAAAGGCCTTTGCACCTGCTGTTCCTTCTCCCCAAGCGCGGTTCCCTCTTCTCCAACTAGTGACTCACCTCCTTGCCTCAAGGCTTCAGTGCAGTGGGGAACTGAAGGGAATTCTGAGTATTTCACTTCTCCCTCCTGTCCTTTTAGGCTGTCCTTCCTTTAACTCTCGGTCACCTGGGGTTAGGCATCTCTCCTGTCGCGGCACCGGGGCCAATGCGATGAGACACTCTCCTCCTTTCCCCAAGGGTAGGAGGTGTAAGGACATGGTGTGTGGGAGAGAAAACACAGATGTGGCAAAATGAGGCCTTGCTGTACCTCCCAGCCCTCCATAGCCACCGCTGTGAAATGACAGCATCTCCCACTAGGTCAGCGCCAGTCATTCCATGGGCAGCAAGTGTCTGTGGAGCCTGACTCCGTGCTTAGCACTTGGGCGGCTCTGGGTTTACAGCCGTGAACAACAAGCAAGGTCATTTCTATCTCAGCCCACAGTCCACGGGGAGGCCGGACTGTGCTGGGCGGCTGCAGGCTTTGGGGGAGTGTTGGATGGGGCACTGGGCATGTAGGGGGTTTCGGGGAAGCCCTAAGAAGGGCCTCTGAATGGAGATGTGAAGACTCAGCCTGGAGGGGAGCTGGGGCAGCTGTATTCCAGGCACTGGCCTGGGTTAGGGGCCAGCAAGGGGAGTGTGGGGACCTCCCAGTGGGCCGGAACGGGGAGAGTGGACGAGGGGGGACGTGCTCAGAGACCACAGCCTTGGTCTTATCACCGAGATGGGGGCAGTCCCGGGACCGGGCAGGCATGGTCTGGGCATCCCCACTGCACAGACGGAGACGCCGAGGCCCTCTGGCTGAGTGCCATCTCCATCAGTCACCACTTCAGGAGGAGACAGCAGCTCCAGGGCGCCACAGCCTGCATGTCATGTTACGCCTCAGGGAACCTGAAGGCTGCTTCCACTAAGGAAATGCATAAATAAATAAGCCCCATTAAATACAATATTTACATTAGTGAACAGAGGTGTCTGCCTTTCAGTGCCCAAAGAAGACAGAGAACACTGTGATTGGACGCTATTGATGTCAGTCATCTCTGATAGGCAAGAGGGAGGTGGGGCCCCCAGGCCTGGGTGGGAGTTATTTCCAGGGAGATGGCCAGTCTAACCTCTTCTGTGTTTACTCCTCAAAGATGAGGTCAGGGTTGCAGCTCCTAGTATTCAGGTGCACGTGGGTCAGCTGCAGATAACAGGGGTGTTGTCCTAGGCAGGGAAGGTGGGGGTGGGCAGACCGGGCAGGGAGCCTGGTTCTCTCCATCTTTTGGGCTCTGGGCCTGTGGGCTCAGGTCCTGAGGTGAATGCCACATCTTTGGGACTCGTGGCATTCCAGGAAGGATAAAGGGCCAGGGAGATGCTGTACCGTCTTGTCCCTCTGGAAGGGCCCCTCTGGGCAGCTCACCTCCATTGCCTTGGCTGGGACCATGTCACCTGACCACTCTCACTGCAAAGGAGTCTGGGAAATTGCATATTTTTAGTCGGGTCCATTGCCAAACCAAACAAAACCCGAATCCTGTCAACAGGGAGGAATGGGGTGGGGAACAGATGTGGTTGGGTGACCAGCAGAGGGCCAAGGCGGCGTGGGTCACATCTGACGGTTACGTGATGCTCTCTTGATTCAAAGCAGAAAGAGACACTTTTCTTTACAAAAACCCTCCTGATGGAATGTTTATCTCTTCACATTCTGGATATCTCACTCATGGCCTCTTTAAAAATAAAATGGATTAATATGTTCCTACCAGTCGGGAAAATAAAGGATCGGTGTTTTGGGCCAAAACTTCCCTTAAAAGCAGGAGCCTTCTTTTACGACTGTCATTTCACAGAGAAGGAAATCAAGGCACAGAGAGGTTGGGGGTTTGCCCAGAGTCACAAGGTGTCAGAACCAGAGAGGGGTTCAAGTGGCAAAACTCTCGCCTGGCACCAGGATCCCAGCCCGTGCCCAGAGGCTGCTGTGGCAGGCTGCGGGAAGGTCTCTCCAGGTGGGCACAGGTGACCTGTGGGCGAGCCTGGGAGGAGGGCGGGGGGCGTGGCCTTTGTGGTCACAGTCCCGGGAGGCCCTGCGTGGTGGGCCTTGGGGTGCCCACGGCTTCCCTTCTCTGGCCCCACACCTCTCTTGGGCTCCCCGTCAGTCTGGGATTTTCTGCGAATCGGTTCTCTGAGCTCAGAGCCTGGCCCTGGGAGGGGACCCTCTCTGCTTTTGGCTGAAAGCCCGCTTGACCTCGCTGCACTCTGTGGGGCCAGGGAAGGCTGTGCTGTGGCCAGCGGGGCTGTGGGGTCACAGATGAGAGCCCAGAACGTGCCGTTGGGCCGCCTGCGTTCGCACCTGTCTCCAAGTGTCTCAGAATGGTGGGCAAGACACTAGGGCCCCCTGAGGTTGTGGCTTCCTCGTCTGAGTGTGAGCAGCACAAGGCCCCTCACAGGGCTCTCGTGAGGACAGAGAGGAAGGCGGGTGCACGGTGCTGGCCTTGGAAAGAACACGGGACCTGGGGCTACCCCGGCCGCTCACATTCAGGTATGGCCGTGGGCGCCGCGGGGAGGCGTCTCAGGGAGAGCGGGAAGATGGGCTGCTGTCCTGCTGTCATGGAATCCTGCTCAGCCTCGGATTCCTGGCCTGGAGTGTGGGAACGCTCCCCAGACTTACCCCGTGGGCTGCTGGGAGTGCTGGAGAGAAGGGCATTTCAATAGTTAACGTTTGCTGAGCAATGGTCACCTGCCGGGCCTCTGCTAGACCTTGCGCTGGACTATCTCTTTCATCCGTAACCTGGTCAGACCACACCGGGAGCAGCGAGAGTCAAACGGCTGCCCACTCCGGTGCCGAGTGACCCTCAAGGCAGGTCCCCGACAAACGTCCCTTCCCAGGTCACAGTCTCCTTGCGCGGCGTGAGTAAGCAAAGGCATCTTCCCGCAACCCCCTCCTAGAAACCCAGTTGTAAAGTGAGGAATCAGATAGGTTGGGAAGATTCAGCTCAGAAATGACATTACAGTAAAGCTGTGTTTCTGAAAAAGGGCTGGCAGAGAGAGGCCATATCAATGATAAACAGCCTGCCATAAAAAGTCAGACACAAGGAACCCAGTCCTGAGTGGCCATTAAACTGGAGAAGTCGCAGCCAGTCCTATCAGGTGGGCAACTGCAAACACATCTGTTATGCCAGGGACCCTGCCATGTAGTGGCCACAGTGCCCAGAGAAGGTAACCCTTTTGTTTATTGCAATTAACTTTTTTGTCATAGGTCCACTTTATGTTTCAATAAACGTTTACTTAACAATCTGTTTCCCTTTTTAGAATGTTGAGGGCTTTAGGGCATTATATGAAGAGAAAGTTTTATGAAGAGAATTGCTCAAGGGACTCTGATCTCATTACACCTTCCTTTCCCCAGAAAGGTCCCAGGGCCGCCCGAAGTGCATCGTCAGACCTTGGGGGTACTGTCCTAGGGTTCAGTTTACATTCTTAGCTGGTGATGCTTTTTCTCTCTCACAAAAGGAATTTTGAAATGAAAGCTTCTCCGGCTGACACAGATGGCAGTTAGAAACGTGTTAAGCTTCAAGTCACAAATAGTCCATCTTGAAGTGGCTTAAACCAGCACGGGGTCATTCTTCTCACATGACAAGGCTGTCTGGAGAAAGGCAGCTGCTGGCCTCAGTTTGTTCGCTCGACAAGGGCAAGCCAGCATCTCATATGGCTTGTGTCAGTGCCCTGGAGGTGCTGTGACAAATGACCACAAACTTGGCCACTTAAAACAATGCAAATGTATTCTCTCACAGTTCTGGAAGTCAGAAGTCCAACACGGGTCTCACCCGGGTCTCTAAAGTCAAGGTGTCACAGGGCTGTGTTCCTCCAGGAACTCAAGGGGAAAACCCACTTCCTGGCCTTTTCCTGCATCTTCCAAGCCAGCAATGCTGCATCTCTGCCCTTCTTTCTTCATCACAGCTCTTCTCTGATCCCCTCTTCTACCTCCATCTTCCACCTTTAAAGACCCAGTGATTACATTGGGCTCACCTGGGGAATCCAGGATGATCTCCCCATTTCAAGGTCAGCTGATTAGCAACCTCAATTCCCCTTTGCCATATCACTTAACATTCTGACAGGTTCTGGGGATTAGGATGTGGGCACTTCTGGGAGGTGGGTGTCATTCTGTCTGCCACATTTCCATTACCTGTCCTGTTATGGTCTCAAGATGGCTTCTGCATCTCCAGATATCACGTCTGTATTCAAGGGGGGAGGGGAGGAGCAGGTTTCCAGGACTGCACCAGCTGGGTCTCTGCCCCTTTTTATCAGGAAAGCAAAAGCTTTCCCAGAAGTGTCCCGGACTCTTTTTGGCATCTAATGGGTCAGAACTGTGTCACTGGCTGCGTCTAGCTGCAAGAGAGGCTGGTAAGGTACACAGTTGGGAGAAGGTGGGCATCAAAGACTCTGGGAAGCTCACTTGCAGTGTCTGCCACAGCCCCCTTCCCACGCTCCTGAGTTTATTTCAGCAGATCTTCTCAGGGAGGGCACCAGGAGGGAGGAAGTGTGGCTTTCAGGGCATGGCTTTAAAGCTTTCTAGTGGGATGTGGTTGACAGGAACTCTGGGAGCTCTAAAAAGAGACTTAAAATCTCCCCCTCTGGAATTATGGGGGAGGCTCTGGGCTTTGGAGTTGGCTTTCCTGTGTTCCAGAACCTCCTTGACTTGGGAACAAGAGAGGATGTGCACCACACGGGGCTCCTGGCAATGCTCAGAGCTCGAGTGCCCCAGGGGCACGTGCGGGCAGGTCTGAGTGGCAGGTCCTCTCTGGCATCAGTGAGGCAGAGGGAGGTGTGTCTCCCCCTCTCTCCGTGCCCTGGGCTTCCATTTCACGGGGTGGGGGCGGGTCAGCTCTGTCCTGACCAAAGGACTCACTGCACTTTGAACAGAGTGGTCCCACTAGGGTCCTGAGGGCATCCCCACCACCTCCATTCTGCCTGGAGAGCCGGGACAGGTTCTGGGTTCCTAGCTGGTCTCCATGACGGACTCCTTATCATTGAATTCCCCCCAAAACACACTGGCTCTGCACCAACTCATTCAGCCCACCTGGAGTGAAGGAAACAGACCTCATGGGTAGCATGGGTCCCTCTAGAGGTGGGAGCTTGACCCCCACATGCGCCAAGCAGCATGGTGCCGCCTCCTGCCCATTCTGGAAACCACATGCTCAAAGCGACCCAGGAAACTTTCGCTTTCGAACTGTCCATTGACTGGTTGCCGTGCTGGCATCCTTTGGGGACACAGAGAGAGACAGGTGAGGTCCCTGCCCTTGAGAGGGAAAGGAATTCCCAGAGGGGGAGAGAGAGGTCCCGAGGGCTGGGTCCCTGCACTGTGCAGGCACAGTACTCCCCTGATCACCACTGGGTGATGCTGCGCAGATGACTTGACCTCTCAGAATGTCAATGGCCTCGACTGCTGGGGGTGCTAATAACAGCACCACCCTCCCAGGGCATCGTATGGAAAGTGAGCTGTAAGTAGTAGCTTTCATTCTTGCGGTTATTGTCATTTTTGATGTGTGCAAACAAATGCTCAGCATTTGGATTAAACTGAGCCTAAAGGCATGACCCACGGATGAGAAGGGAACTGGAGTCCTGGAGCCGCCACTTGTGTTGTTGGCTGGTGCTGCTCAGGCTCTCAGAACAGTGGTGAGCTCCAAGATGGGCGGGCACGGCCTCGGGCCCCACCACGTCACTTCCCCCACGTCCACATGGGCCTCCGCGCTGGGCCAAGGGGCTCGTGCCAAAGCCCAGCTCCTGGGACTGGGACTGGCCGAGGGCTGGACCTGGTGATACAGGAAAGTGCCGAGGGCACAGTGGGTCCTCCAGAAGCATACTATGGATTGCAGCAAAACCCCGAGGAGGGACGGAGGTAGTTCCCACCTGCAGCCCCATTTTGCAGGTGGGGAAACTGAGGAGCAGAGAGGCAAAGCCACTTGTCCAGGGCCCCACAACCAGCGAGACGTAGGGTGGGCTTGAAGGTCAGTCTGAGGAGTGACTTCAGGGATGAGCGAAGGGTGAAGGGTGAGAGGTGCAGGGTGGGGAGTGCGGGGTGCAGAGCTTCGTGCAGTGTTGGCCTCGGGCATCTTTCTCACGTTCCTCCAAGCTCCCTGCCAGCTCTTTTGTCCCCAGGGGGAGGCTGGGCAGTGAGAACCTGGGAATTCTCTTATCTCTGCCGAGCAGGATGCGTCCTGCATTGTGTCCCCCCCTCGAGGTTCCCAAGCACCGTGATGAGCTTGCAGATTTTAGCGGGTGATTGCTCTGGGGGGGCTGTGCTTTGTTTGCCAGGCTCTCTCGCAAGGCTGGCTCCCTGTCCCTGGCCTTTTCAGCTCCTCTGCAGGCCCTCCCCTGCAGAGCGCTGTGGAATGGCAGGGGTGAGTTCCTGCCTGCGGCCATTTCCGCCCATTCTTTCTGTAGGGGCAGTGGGTGGGTTCCCTGCTGGGAGGCTGGGGGGTCGCAGTGCCCCGCATGGCCCTCGGGGGCGCTGTGCAGGCGGGTGAGGGCAGGGGAGGCCTGCCTGCCTGGCCCAGGCTAGGTTTCCGTCCTCCCCCCTCCCCATCAGTACCAGCATCTGAAAGATGTATCAAGCCATGGAATGTGCATGGAAACAGGTAATTAATCTAGTTGTATGACGGAGAGGGGGCAGCGACGGTTGTCTGAAAATGCAGGTTCTCAGGCCCCGGTTTCAGAGTCAGACTCACGAGAAGTGGACTGGGACCCAGGATTCATAGTTTACACCAGACCCCCAGGTAATTCTTCTGACCTGGAACATTTGGGAGAAGCCTGGCCTGGCAGCTTGGGCAGGCTCTGGGGTCAGACAGGCGAGAGTCATCTTCACTGCTACCCCTCCTGGTCATTCTGAGTCTTGGAGCCTCTCGGAACCTCAGTCTCCTCCTCTGCTGACTGGGGATGATCTTATCCCTCTTACGGGGTGGTCGGGAGACATCCTAGGGTGCCCTGCACACAGCGAGCACAGACAGTGTGTTCAGAAAAGGATGAATTCTTATTGCCCATAATGGTATTCAGTGATATAACCTTCCTGGCAAAGCTTCTGATAATCATAACCTCAGGGCAGACCACACTGAACTCCCAGGGCTGGAGTCAAAAGCAGAGACTGTGAGTATTTTGAGCACCTTCTTAGGCCCCATTTTAGGAACCAGGGCTCTTTGCATTGGAAATTTCCAAATGTTGACAGTAATACAAGGGACTCAAGTCCTTGCTGTCCCCTGGGGCACAGGAGCCCTGAATTGGGAAACACGGAGTGACCCTGGGATTCTCAGAGCTGAGGCGTCGGAGCCAGAGGGGGATTGACCCTCCTTAGGACACATCAAGTGAAAGAAGAGACCAGGAAAATGCTCGTGTTTTCCACGAGGAAACTTTACAACAGTGAGGATGAAATCCTGCAAGACCCGTCAGAGGCACTCCTGTCAGATGAGGTGGGGTGGGGGGCAATGAGCCCCTCCTGGAAATGTGGGCAGCGGCAGAGGTAGTGCCCTCGTTCCAGTGCTCCCTCCCCGCCGCGTCCCTCCTGTGCCCGGTTCCCTCCTGCGGGAGGTGCGGTAGTACATCCTTAGGGCACCAGTCCTCGGAGGGGTAAGCGCAGTTAGATGCTGAAGCGCTCAGGCGGCACCAGAGTTGGTGACAGTGTTGGTGGTGGTGGTCTCTCTTTTCCGCGGATGGGAACGCTGGAGCGGCCAGGAGGGATTCCTCACTTGCACAAGGGCCTGGTGATGAGTGGTGGGTCTGGGATTTGAATTTGGGCCTCTGAGAGCTCTGTACCGCCGGTCCCGTTTGTGGAAAGACAGGCATGGAGACAGCGGAAGAGGCCGGAGCAGGCAGCCTGATTGTCTGGCAGAATCAGTGGGTTCTTGGGTGACTAGGGGCTTGGACAGGTTCACTCCCTGTCTGTTCGAGTCCTACGGTCTTTTCTGAAAGCATGACGGGGAACGCAGTGGGGTCCTCAGAGTTTTGGGTCCTTGTCTTTTATGAACTTTTTGCTTTGTTGTCGGGAATCTCCCAGTACTGTCTCATCCCAGGGTTTCTGTTGACCCAAAGCAGGAAGCTGCAGGCACAGAACTGGTTTCACGTTTATTGGCTTATGTTTTTCCAAAGCAGGGGTGCAATAAAACGTGAAATATGGTGGCTGACCAAATGGTCTCGTGCTGTCTTCTGAGACTTTTTTTTTTCTTGGAAAGGAACAGACATACTCACACGTACATACACATGTTCAGTCACATGCACACACTTGGACACATAACACACACCACACGCACCCTTATCACACACACACCCACTCACATACACACCTATGCATACCAGCACACATGCACACATGTGCAGACACACCCTGGATGGTGAGGTGGGTCCACCATTGATCTCCTGTTCAGGAGCGCTTGGCTGGGCTGCAGCGGTTCTAGGACAGATCAGCAAGTATCTAATACTGGTGGCTTCTGAGTCCTAGCATTTTTGCCAGGAACCCCCCCCACCCCCACCCCAGCTCACGCTGGAATAAATTTGTGACCTGCCAGGTGATGTCACCACTGGAACAAACCAGTTGCATAATTTAAGGCCCGGTTCCTGAAGATTTTCTATCACAGAATCTTGAACAGAGTAGGCTCCCCTTCCCAAGAGTGTGGACCGAGAGCAAAACCTGCACAGGCATGACCTCTTGGGCACCTCCTCACATTAAGTCACATCATCTTTACTTTGCATTCCGTGTTATTTGAAGAGGTATTTAAAAAGCCATTGTGTCCCTCCCATTATTTTAGCAAAAATGATGATTTTTCCATGCATCACATTTATCTTGGGTCTTCTCATGGTCTCTTTGTTTGAACAGCCAGATTGACCTTAAGGTGGCAACCTGAAATGCAATCCCCTCTTCCTAAATGTCAGTCATTCACATCTTACCAAGAATGGTGACACAATCTTAAGAGTAGGTTTTCAATGACAACTTGAGATAGGACCATTAAAACCCAGGATGCCTGTGAAGGGAATACTGATTCCCTGTAAAGAGTCAAACATAACGAGGGAGTCGGAACAAACACGTTTTGCATTTCCCTGTCGGGTCTCAGCCTCCCCTCGTTCTCTGTCTGAGGTCTGCGAGAACCAACCTGGCAAAGATCATGGACAAGATTCTCCCACAGAAACTTGTCTCCGCGGCCAAGAGCTCAAGTGCCTGGTCCCTCTCCCATCGCCCTCTGCGCCAACCCATCATGGAGAAGGCTTCTGATTTGCTCTTTTCTTTGTATCTACCCATTTTCTCCGGCTTGGCAGGGCCCTGAGAATATCAGCATGCGGGCTCTTCTTGGACTGTTCGGCATTTTCCAAACCTTTGCAAAAACTCTTAAACTTTGTTTAAAATATATAACGTGTTGTCATACAGGCGTCACAGTAAAACTTTAGCTATTATTTGTTTACCCAAATGCGATCATAGTTGTATGCACTCATGACGTCTGCTTCCTTACCCGGGTTCAAATCCCGTTCCTGCCACTCCCTAGCTGTGTGACCTTGGGCAGGTTACTTACCCTCTCTGTAGTTCTCTCTTCTTCAAAGGGAGAATAACAACAGCATCCAGGTCGTCTGAGGGTTAGTTTAGTCACTATGTGTGAAGTCCTGGCATTGGTGCCTGGTGTAGGCATGTTAGCTCTGTCACTCTCTGAGGCATGTGCCCCATGCTGGGAAAGAATAATTTGACTTTTCAGAATGGCCAGTGGAATGTGATTCTTTTCAGCGCAAGATCACTGAAAACTTCACTGTGGAGTTACTCCGGCTCGAGGATATTCAAAGGGGATGAATTGGTGGAGGTCACGTGCAGCTTTGTGGCAGCAGGTGATTCCCATGTTTGGGTTCCCACCTGTCGGTGCCTATGGGGGTGGCAGTGTTAGAAGCAGTTCCTCCCTGGTGGGCTGCCTGGGGCTTTGGAGGAAGCGGTCAGGCTTGAGCCTCTGGTTTGCCAGAATTCAGCTCTTGGAACAGCTTGCCTGGGAGCTGCCTGGCCCCCAAGTGTGGTCTTGGGTCTCGGGTCTCTGATCTCCCCAGGCAGGCCTCCAGGGGAGCTGTGCACAGGCGGCCCTCCGTTTGTGGTGGAACGCATGCCATTTGTCAGTGGCGTGGGGTGACTCTCTGGGCACCCCTTGAAGAGGGCTTGCAGAGTTCAAGGCTGGTCGCCTGGGCGCTCATTATCTGATCTAATTGTGGGCTCGGGCTTCACAACCGGGGGCTGCGCAGGTGGGGCACAAGCTGCCAAGGTCACGCCTAGAAGCTTATTAAAGCGCTGGTGCGAGCGGCGAGGCCATCTGGATGCCATTTGACAGCCTCAGTGTAATTACACCATTTGGTGCAGGAATGAGTGCGAGCTGTGGCTTCGACTGTGGCAGGGACCACTGCTGTGGGACTGGGGTGCTTTGGGGCCATCCCGTCCTGCCATCTCGTGGTCCTCAGGCCTACTATGGCTTCTAGGTTTTCCGTGAGCTCTTGGGGTGGACGGCGGAGTTGGCAGTAACGGTGGGCAGCCTTCTCCCCTTACCCAGCCCTGCAGCCTCCGTAACCAGGAACACCTGCCTTCTCAGCGCTCTGTGTCCAGGGAGGGGAGTGGGGGCAGCTTCCAGCGCATTCCACCCGAGCAATATGGAAGTGTTTAAGCAGGGTTTGCACCAGGCAGGGTAGCTGAGATCTGAACCTTTAAATTATAGCCATTCCCGGGCTGAGGAAAAGTAAATAAACAGTTCACAGCTGCAGCCAACTCAGCACAGGACCGGCTATCTCTTCTGATTGCCGGACAAGTAATTAAGTGGGAAATGTGAGCCCTCAACGTCAGGGTGAGATGATAAAGGTCTGGGGGCAGTAAATCCCCCCAACTCCAGAGACCTTTGGATTAACCCTCGAAGGGCTGGCAGGGGTGAAACCCAGATCGGGAACCTAGGCTCAGAGATTGTCAAACGCTCACTAGCTAAGTGAAAACCACCCACCTTGCTGTGTCCTGCTTTGGGGACATAAGTGTGAGATTCTGGATTCTCAGCCATATGCCCAAGGAAGCACCTTAAAACAGGTTCTGTCTGCAGTTACTGATTGTTCTGGGCTGAATTGAATCCTGCACAAAGTTCATGTACCGGAGCCCTAGACCCCAGGACTTCAGAATGTGACTATTTGGAGACTGGGCCTCTACAGAGGTAATAAGTTAAACTAAGCTCTAATCCACTGTGACTGGTGTCCTCATAAGAAGAGGGCATCAGGACACGAACACACAGAGGGACGACCACGTGAGGACACAGGGAGAAGACGGCCGCCTATACGCCAGAGAGAGAGGCCTCTGGAGAAACCAACCTTGCCGACTCCTTGATCGCAGACTTCCAGCCTCCAAACTGTGAGAAAATAAATCTTTTTAGTAAGCCCCCAGTCTGTGGTACTTTATCATGGCCGCCCAAGCAGACTCGAGCACTGATCTTTGCCTGGGTGCTGAGAGCTGGTGTGCTTTGTGATAAGAGCCGACAGCCTGTGCAGGCCCTGTGAGGCTTCGTGTGCTCACCCGAGCAATGGCCTTCCCACTCCACAGATGTGGAGGCTGAGGCCTAAGAGGCTAAGCAAGTAGCCCACAGTCGCATAGGATGTGTGGAGAGAGCCTCCTTCTGAGAGTTGAGGTTCTCAAACCTGGCCGCGCATTGGAATCACCTGGGAAGTCTTAAAAAGTACTGGTTCCTGGGCCCCACCCCAAACCAAGCAGACTAGAACCTGGGTAGCAGTTTTCAAGTTGCCTCAGGTGACTTTCACGTATAGCCAGGGTTCAGAACCACTGCTTTATACCTAATTCCTCTTGTTGGAATTCTTTTTAAAAATGTGCTGGCTTAGCAGGAGCTAGTGACCTATGTGTCACCTCCCACATTTCCAACGTGGTCCTCACATCATGGTCAATTAGCTTGTACCAACGTAGGCTCTGGAGCCCAAATGCCTGGGTTTGAATCTAGGCTCCACCGTTAAGTCGCTGTGTTACTTCAGGCAAGTCACTTGACTTCTCTGGGTCTTAGTTTTCTCATCTGTATGATGCAAATAAGAGTACCTACCTCTAAGGTTGCTGTTAATCAAGTTAATGTTTGTAGAGTCCTTAGAACGATGCCTAGCACATGGAGAGTGCTAGAAAAACGTTTGTTAGAAATAAATTAACTTTCTCCTATCTTTACCCCTGGGTAGTACGATGTTGAGGGGTGCGGGTAGGGGTGGGACACAGAAGCCAAGTCTGAGCTCTGTATTTCCCCCAGGGCACGGAGGGGGCCTCGGGAAATGTTATCGGGAGGGGACGGGGCGTTCACCACCGCCGCCCTCACCACGCACACGTGGCCCCATGAAAGGTATGGTGACAGCCGACTCCTGTTCTCCTGTAAAAGATGACGCCCAGGATCCGGAAGTCTTAGAAGGACGCACACATGGAAATGTGTGACGTTGCTGAAACGTAGTTTTCTCCGTCAAGAATGAGGTGCGCTGCAGACAGCAAGGCGCCAGGTTGGCACTGGCCCAGCGTGAGAGCTGCAGGGGTTGTGGGCGATCCTCGTGTCTTCTTGTTTTCTGTGTGTTCCCGGTTCTTGTCCAGCACTGGATGTGTATCCATTTTGTAACAAGACAGAGTAGTAGTTGTTTTAAAGAGCGGTGTAAAAACTGGCTGAGTTACTCCAGGCAGATTCTTCCCTGGGGCATGGTTTGGCATTTCCTGGACATCCTCGTGGCCAGCAGGGCTGGATGCCCCTCGTTCCTCGCTGGCAGAGCACGTGACTGCCCGTTTGCTGGTCTGTGGCCTAGAGTTGGGGGGTGGGGCGGTTGTGTGTCACCCAGCTGTGTGTCTCTGGGAGCCATTGCAGGGGGCCAGGCCACACGGCCACACTCCAGGGGCAGTGGTTTTGTGGAAGCATGGATCCGGATCTGGACTTCTGGGGGTACCTGCTGCCGAAGGAGTTAGGGTCAGGGTGGGAGAAGCTCCCAGAAGAGGCCTGGGGACAAGGACAGGAGCGGGTCTGGGCCCTTCCCCACTGGGTGGTGTGTGCTCCTCAGCAGGGGTGTCTGGGTAGAAAAGACACTGCCTGAGCCCCTGCTGTGTGGTGCCAGGCCCCTGGGGTTCCTCCCAGCCTGCCACTTACCTGGGAAGTTTCTCTGCCTTGGTGTTCTCAGCTGTAAAATGGGGGTGATAACATGAGCTAATTTAAGGGCTACCGGGAGGATCAAACAAGTCAAAGGGGTAACAGCACCTGCTACTTTGGAACGAGGCTCTCCTTAGGATCGTAACTGTGTTTCCTGTAACAACTCTGAGCGGCGTCCGTTTGCAGGGGAGGACCCAGGGCTCAGGAAGGCACGTTGATTTATTCAGTCCTTCAGCCAATAGTTACAGCCCTGGACTGGGCACTAGTGCCTAAGGAGAAGCAAACCAAGATTCACGTCCTTGGAAAGTTCTCCACCTCCTGAAGGAAGCAGCCATCAGTCAAATGATCACCCAGAGGGATAATCGCAGAATACGGAAGGTGCTGGGGCAGCAAGACCAGGATGAGGAGAACACAGGGCAGGAGACTGACGGGGACCAGTGATGTCTGAGTGGAATCTGGGGGAGGAGTTCACTAGACAAAAGGAGAGGAACAGTGTTCCAGGCAGAGGGAACAGCCTATGCAAAGAGCTCATCCTGTCCAGAGAATTAAAAGGAGGTGGCGGTAGGGCAGCTGGGGTGCAGAGAGGGAGGTAGTCACTGCTGATTCCCCCCGACCATCGACCCCTACGATCCCCCATAGTAATTTACGAAGAGTCTGTATGAAAGCATGTGACGAGCCCTGGCCAGTGTGATTTAAGAAGGGCTACGTGCAATCTCTGGCGTGTGTCCCTACCAGGAGGGGCCATCTCCTCGTCCCCCTCTGTGTCCTCCCAGTGGCTCGATGCAGACACTGTGGTGCATCATCACAGCCCACATGGATGAACCCCATGCTTTACGGCAGAGAGGAAACCCTGCTGGTTTCAGAGAGCAGAACTCAGACCTTTGTGGGAGAAAAACAAATTCTACAAACAGCTCATCTCGGACACTGGTATTCCGGTTTCTGTTTAGTGCAGCCGAAGCCAGCTTGTAACACAGTGCAGGCTTTCATGGAGCTGCAGCAGGCAACGGCCGGGGTCCCACTGTCCCCGCTCTCTGGCGTGGTTTTGGGAATTACTCCTGGCCACTCAGCCTTTCTTCCTGCTCCCCAGGACTGCAGATAATGTCGGCCGTGCAACATCCTCTTAAGTTGCTTTTTTACTTAATTCAGCCCAGGGAGCTTCAGTTATGTGGGAATAATACTCCTGTCTGGCGCAGGCCTCCAGGTTGGGATGCAAACTTTGCTATTTCTCCTAAGAGCCCCAGGAAGCCGATGAGAGGTTGGAGGACTGACCCACGGGCAGTAAACGGCAGGGCTGGGGCTTGGAGGCAAGTGCGCGGCCCTTATCCTCTCAGAGTTCCCGTCCGTACTGCGGAGTGGTGTGGGTCTGAGGAGGGGCTCAGGGCCAACCTGCAGACACTCCACTCACTTCTGCCGTCTTACTGACCGTCTGGCCAGCAGCTGCGGGGGGTGGGGGGAATTTGCACCCGTGAGAGCAGGAGGCTGGCGTCCCGCACGCAGATGGCAGGAGCTCTCCATCATCCCTCCCCGAATACTGGCTTATCTCAGATAAATCGCCTGTGCCAGTTTCAGTCGGCATTTCTGTCACTTGCCACTGTGGTATCTGAATTGGAATGCTGGTGCCCAGTGTTCATCGTCTGCACGGTTCCTCAGCTGGAGGCTGTTATGATTTTCTCGGAGCTTTCGCTTCTCTGGACTGGCCTTCCTGAGCTCCTTTGCCCTTGCTTTCGGCCCCATCTGCTTCTGCATGAGACCTGTTTTCTTGGGGCTCTTGGTTATGTTTCTGATGTTTCCCCGAAATGGACACGATGGAATCAGGTTGCTTCTCATTCCGAAGGAGGGACTCAGGCCATCGCCGGGGTCCCAGAGGCTGTGTGCTCCCTGTTTCCTTACTCTTGTGAGGCCAACCCCTTCCAGTGGCAGAGGCTCCTGGGTGCAGTGGCATGGGGCCACGGGATGTGACCTCATTGAGCACACCTTCAGGGAAGATCAGTGGAAGGGAGGTCAAACGAGAGGGGGCCCCAGAGAATGCCCCCCACCCTTGCAGAGCTGCGGGTCTCCTACCACCACCCATTGACCTTGGCCTCCTGCCCACCAGTGCCTCCACTGGGGCCTTACTTAGAATATCTCTTCCGGGACAATAACCCGATTCCTCCCAGCAATACTGAGCTGGTCTGAGACCCCCTCCCAGGCTCTCCTGGGTCCTCCTCCCCACTCAGGGGAAGAAGATGTGGGGAGAGGAACACGGGTTCTGGGTTTAAAGAAGTTTGCATTTGGTCCTCGGGTCTGCTTCTTGCTAGCCGGGTGGGTCTAGGACGTTGCTTACTACCCATGCATCCCATTTTCCATGTTTGCAGAATTAGTCCCCAAACCTGGGGTTGTTTTGAGGATTTCCTGAGATTTCGGCTGCAAGGAGGTCAGTGGGTGAGAAGGGTCAGAGATGGGGCTGCTGGAACCTGGGAGGGTGAGGTGTGGGCAGTGCTGGCTGCATAATGTGGGGGTCCCAGTGCAAGATGAAAACGGGGTCCCTGGTCAAAAATGATGAGGAATTTCAAGTCAGCTACAGCAGAGCACTGAACCAAGGGTGGGACCTTCTGGGCATGGGCCCCGTGCTACACTTGCTGGAGTCCCTGGAGGGCCCAGGAAGTGGCAGGAAGCTGCAGGCACCGAGAGGTCAGTGGCTGATGATAATGGATTGTTTGCCCATTGCCGGGGCCTTTGCGTCTCACACCAAGATCCTGACCACAGCAGCATCCAGAGACGTTCCTCTTTAACTGTGGAGATCCACCCCGTGCCCGTGAGCCTCTCGGTGGGGGAAGGGGCACAGCTTCTGGACGGTCCCCCGTTGAATCCAGTCCAAGGACTGGCCCGAGGGTCACAGCCCCTTGTAACCGGAAGAAGCTGACTTCTGGTTCTGGGTTACAGAGCGGGCGGCCCCGCCCAGCACGGTGACATCATGCCAGGGAGTCCCTTGACGTCACTGTAATGGCAGCCTTTGTGGGGTGGGGGTGAGGCTGTAAAGCCATCAGCGTGGATGTCACCCCTTGGCCCCGTTTCTCCCATCCCCATCATCTCTCCTGAGCAGGCCTGGGCCTCCAGGACCCGGGGCCCCACAGTGAGCGTGCTTGTGCTGCGGGCAAGCTGGGCACCACGGCCACGGCTGCACCTTGCCGTTCAGTGCCAATGGTGCTTCCAGGTTAAGTCTTGTTCGGGTAATAAACGGGATGAAAAAACAGTATTTCACTGTATTTTTTCCTGGGGTGTCATGACAGATTGAGGGCCTATGGCTTGAGGCAAGCTGGCTGATTCCAGCTCCCGTGACCCTGAGGCAGGGGAGCAAATGGGCATGTCGCAGACTTCCCCTGCCTTGGCCAGGCCTGACTCCAGGCCCCCTGACCTCCATCTCTCTGACCATCCTGCTAGTGGCGCTTGTGGGAATGTTGAGCCTGGCAGAGCCCAGGCCCGTTCCTCTTGCCCTGAGAGCTCGTTGGGCCTCATGGGTCCCCGGGGAGCACGTCTTCTGAATGGGCAGGCTGCCTAGCCCCTGGCTGGCTGAGCTGCGTGGGGAAGAGCTGGCCTGCGTCTCCCAGGAAAGGAAAGAGCCCTGAGGGTGGGTGTCTTGGTGCCTGGCACCTCCCTGGTCCACCAGAAAAATGGCTGCTGCTTCTATGCCATCTGAGTGGCAATGAAACAAAATGGTCATTATACCCACATCCACTATCCACACTCTCACTGTTCAAACTCAGAAACTAATGGATTCAGGTAACAGGGGGCACTTGGAACTATAATAAATATGACACCAGTGCTCACTCCTGGAGGCCTCATTCTGTATATAATATATAACGCGTACATTTTCTGAGCAAGTTTTCCTAGCAGCTCCATGTAATAATAGTACTAGAGCGCACACCATGCTTACTACGTGCCTGTTCCAATAACCTAATGTAGAGTGAGTCTTTAAATCCTAACAACAACCCTATGAAGTAGGTACTTCAGTCATCCCTGTTTTGCATATGAGGAAACGAGGTTCAGAGGGGTGAGTGACTTGCCCAAGGTCACACAGCTGGTTAGTGTCCAGAGCTAGAGTTTTACTCGGTCAGTCTCCCTCAGAGTTCATGCTTTTAACCACTAACGTTTACCACATCCAGGGCATTCAAGCAATATTTGGGGCAAGAACATGCTGTGGATTTTATCACGAGAGGCTGGTGCTCCAACGGGAAAGGAGCAGATTCTCCAGGCGGTTTCCTGGGGCCACCAGAGGGGATGGCAAAACCACAGAGCCCTGCCTCGAGGTTTGAGAGAGAGCAAGTGGGTTAATAACTGAAAATACTACCCTGGTGTGGCCATTAGATGACATTTGTGGATTTATATTCTACTACTTAATGTATCTGATGCTTACCCAGCACTGCTCTGTGGTGGGTGCTATGCTAAGTGCTCTATGGTGCCTGTTTCACGGGAGGTGAGCTCACCTGTGCAACGCTGGTCAGTAGATGCCTTTGGTGGGTTCAGGAGTCAAACCCAGGAGGTCTCTGAGCCCCCAGTGCAGAGGGTCTGCCAACCTGGAGACAGGCTCCCCTGTGAGCAGGAAGGGGGCCACCTGCCGCCTGTGTGGTGTGATTCGTCGGCTTGGGTGGGAGGGCGCCGGGCAGACCCCTGCCCAGAAGGCTCTTCCCCAGTGCCAGCCAGACCTTTCTCCTCAATGGAGAGGTGAGATGTAGACCCTCCCCACCTGTCACAGAGGCAGAGAGAGCCCATCCAGTCTGTTCTTTCACACCTTAGCAGAGACCGCCCCTGCTCTTCTTCCTGGGACACCGCAGCCTCCATAGCCCAGCCTCCCTTGGGATTGGCTGTGGCCATTGGCTGGCTTGCGGCCACAAGTGATGTGCTGAAGAGGCCCCAAGACGCAGAGGAGAGCAGAGCCAGGACGGAACCGCCCTGGGGCCCAGTGACCGGGGAGCAGAGCTCGCCTCTGGCCACACTGGGCTAGGATGTGAGCATGGAAGTGGGTTCGTTGAGTTAAGACTTGGAGCTGGTACAGTGCTTAGCTTGTGCTGGGGAGGACAGTGCCCACAGCCTGGGCCAACACAAGGAGGATCTCAAGACCCTTCCCAGCTGGAGAGTCTGTGTAGTTCATGTTTGTGGATGCTCAGCTGAAAATCAAGAAGAGGGAGGAGGTGTTACCCTCCAGCCACGTCTCAACCCTCCCTCCTCCAGCTCGTTCTCTGACTTCAGGGGCCTCCTCTTAGTGCCCTGGCCAGACGGACTGCTCTCTCCTGCCTGTCTTTGCACAGGCTGTTCCATCTGCTTGGCACACCCTTCCGCCACACCCACCCCGCCTCTAGTGTTCATCCTTTGGATCCCCTCTGAATGCCCCTTCCTCAGAGAAGACTCCCGTGACCCGCAGGATGGGGTCTGGTCACCTGTTTTATGTCCCACTATACTGGGCACACTTTGCTTTCATAGCACTGGACATATTTGTGATTTGTAAGCTCCCGGAAGGCAAGGAAGGACCGTGGCTGCCCTACTGATGAATCACTTGCCTGTTAACATGTGGGTACTTTATATTTGTTCACTCGTTAATAAATCAATGAATAGGCCTAAGAATGTCCCCCAGTTTGTGCCTGGAGTAGAGCCTGTGGTGTTCTTGTGTCTATAGCTCTTTTAATTATTGTATATAATAATATATAATAATTATATTAATATAATTTAAATTATTTAGGTAATGTAATAATTTAATTATATCCCACTGAACTCTGTCCTGGAACAGTGCAGTCACACAAGGAATCACTGCCGTATCAGTTATCTGTTGCTGTGTAACATATTAGCCCAAGACTTAGGAGCGCAGTGTCCCAGGCCATACAACAGATCCCAGCACCAGAATCTGTTATTGTCATTTCTACACCCAACGCTGTGGGCACTTCTCTAAATATGAAACAAAGAGGAATATCACATTTTCTCAAATCCCAAAAACACATGTCCGTTTTCGCTCATGTCAGAGTGTTTCTCTAATCAGTGTGCATCTTGTCGCTGATGGTTACATATATTCTAGGGTCTCTTTTCTCCCTTAAAGACCCTTAGTAAGTTGTTGGTGGGTCCCAATCCATGTGGCCTTAGGGTGCAAGGAGTATAGTACTCATGAGAACTGCTCCTCACCGATAGCTCTCTCTGTTGCTGTTTCACTATCCGTGATCTCACTTTATGCTCACAAACACCTGGGGAAGGTGCACAGGTGAGGAAGGTGTTGTTTCCATGTTACAGATGAAGAAGCATAGAATCAGAGAGGGTAAGTAGCTTGCCCAAACTCACACAGCTACTAAGTGCTTGGATTGAAACTCAGCTGTAACTGTATGCTGAGCGCTTGAAGATTAGCTGTGGAGAATTTTTCATAACACATAGCTATAAGATATCAGATGCCTTTCATAAGCTCTCTGCTAACAAGCCTTATTTGCTGTGTCGGTCTGATTGAGCTGCACAACAAAGTACCACAGCCTGGGTGGCTTGAACAGCAGACATTTATTTTCTCAGGATTTTGGAGACTGGGCAGACTGAGATTGAGTGTCAGCAGGGTTGGTTCCTCCTGAGGCCTCTCTCCTTGGTGTGTAACGGTCGCCCTCTCACTGTGCTCTCACATGGTCTTCCCTTTGTGTGTGGCTGTGCCCTAATCTCCTCTTCTCAGAAGGACACTAGTCCTATTGGTTTAGAGCCCCACCCCCTAGTGGCCTCATTTTAACTCCATTACCTCTCTAAAGACCCTCTCTCCAAATACAATGACATTTGGTGGTGCCGGGGGTTAGGACTTCAGCACATGAATTTTGGGAGCACACAGTCATCTGTTTCCTCTTTATTCCCCCTCACCACAGGGACCTGCCATCAATCTACATATCCTCTCTTTTAACAACAAGGAGATGTCTGTCTTGGAAACAATCAAATCATTTGAAATGAAACCATTTCTCTCCCTCCAAACAAATTGAACCATTCTATTTGGTTGTGTGGATATGTGTTAAATCCGTCTCAAGAGTTGTTTGAAGAACACTTTGATAGTGTTCTTGTGTCCACTGCCCATTAGACCAGAAGTGTCTGAAAATAGACATGTAGCATTTCCCCTGTGAAGATTGTGTTAATATGTCTCCTTCTGGCACATGCAAACACACACACACACACACACTCACACTCACACTCACACACACACACACACACACACACCGGTATTTCCCAAAATGTGTGTGGAGCACATCCTATGAGAGGAATTGATGCATATCTCATGGAGGCAAAAGGTGTTTGTTTTTTTTTTAAGTCATATATGCTTGTGAAATATTATGGTGAACAAAGTGGAATGGATTTCCTTGCTGCTGGATTTCTTGGAGTCTCTAGTGTGATGATGTGATTTGTGAATCTTGAAGATGGCCTTAGAGCAGGGGTCAGCAAACTTTATCTCTAAAGTACCAGCTAGTAAATATTTTAGGCTTTGTGGGTGACAGGGTCTCTGCTGCAACTATTCAACTCTGCTGTTGTCACCTGAAAACACCATGATATGGTTGATATGTAAATGAATGGGCATGGCCCTGTTCCAATAAAACTTTATTTACAAGAACAAGTGGTGGGCCAGACTTGGCCCTTGGGCTGTAGTTTGCTGACCCCTGTCTTAGAGTGTGGAATATTTTCCAAACATATTGGATCATGGAGTTCTTTTTCAAGGTGTGTTCATGTTCCACAGACCACACTCTTCCTTTGGCCAGCCCTGGACCCTCAGCCAGCTGAGCCCTTCCCACTGCTCCATGTCCATCCTGTGTGCACTCATGTCCCGATACTGTTTTATGAGGCTCATCTGTGGACTGGGCTAAATCATCGAGACTTCTGTTCAGACTTTATCCTAAGTAATCCAAACTGCTTTGGCTGGAAAATTAGCCAGGAGCCTCGTGTGAGGTTGTTCAGTATTTTCAGGTTCTTCAGAACTTGAGATACCTCACCAGGCATGTTATCACAGTATTTAGTCATTCGAGGGAAATTGTACGTTACGGAAAGGCTGTTTTTTCTTCTTTCAAATTAGCCATTTCTCCCGTCCCTCTGGCCTGTGTTTAGGTGTCTGTGCATTTGAGGAGGGTGTGAGGGGAGATGGGGAGAAAGGGTTGAATTGCACGGGGTGGGGGTATTTTAATCAGGGTTTACAGTCATCAGCTACTTTCACTTACATTTAAAAAGTGTTTAGTCTTTGTCTTCAAGCCGATGGCTCTGGGTTCATTTTGGATGGAGAGTTTTGGAAAAGGGGGGACTGTTTGTATTAAGACAGACGTGGATATAATCTTTCAAGGTATGAAATTTGTGCTGACTTGGTCCAAAACACAACCGCATCTGGTTATGTCTGGTCTCCACTACTCCAAAAATGTCCTAAATTCCAGACAACCTCTTGGGCTTAGAAATAAAAGTCATTAATCCTGCATTTGAATTTAATATTTGAAATTTTATCCTAATCTTTTTTTTTCTTCCACATGAATTAACTTTTGAAAAGTTGGAAAGAAACATGAGTTTTTTTTTTTTTTTTTTTAAGGGAACATTCTTAACAAAAGGGTATAAAATTAAACTAGGTTTGACCTTTTGAGTTTAGCAGATTTTCCACCTGGTCTGAGCAGGAAGTGGGCTTTGCAGTAGGAAAGCTTCTTTTCCTACTTGTGGAAAGGAGTACCGTGTGCATTCTGGAGGCGGTACATCTCTCGGCTGAGCAGGAATGTGGGTCCTTCACTGACGGTTAATTGATAAGTGGAGTGGTGAGGTGGAGCGTCTGGGTGGAAAGCCCATTCAGAGAAGGGTTCCAGCCAGCCCTGGTCTGGTCCCATCAGAAATATTTAAGCCCCCCTCTCCCCACCAAAAAATGCACATAATTCTGCAGGAATCTCACACGTGGGTGGACAGATCTATCTTGGGTTTCATCCGCCCAGGGCCAACTTCTTTCTGGCATGAGGGGTGCAAGCTTGGGGCACAGACCTAGCCACACAGACATTTCAAGTGATCTGGGAAAAGAGAAAATCTGGGAAGGAGGGGGGTCTGGGAGCCTGATGGTGGGTGGGAGGTGGGGAGTGAGAGGTGAGAGAAGAGGGAGGCCCATGGAGGGAAGGGGGGCACCCGCTTGGAGTCAGGGCTTTGGGGAACATGCATTTGACCTCTGTCCCAGATTGCTGGGGGCTTCCTGCAGGCAGAGGATGGGGCTCCTTCAATTGGGTTATTGCCTGTCTGCTCCCAGGGGGTCTGTACATGCGGCAGCCTGGGCCTGAATCCTGGCTCCATTTGCTACTGAGTGAGAGACTTAGGGCAAATCACATAACCTCTCTTAGCCTTAGTCTCCTCATGTGTAAAATGGGAATGAAATAGCACCTTCCTTGGAAGGCTTAGATGAGATGATGCATCTCATGGTCACCCCGGGCCTGGCACCCAGGGGTGGGCTTAAAGCAACACCCTTATAACCTAGAGAGTTTTTCATTCTTGAGTTGCTTGTGTTCCCCAAGGCAAAGGAGGGCTGGCTGCCTCCCCTCCCACTACCCCCTGCCCTCTTTGTGACTTGCTTTTCCTTTCAGGGGTGGTCTCTCCTCCCTGTGTACTGTGATGTCACTGCCTGAAAATGCTGGGCGCAGGCGTGGGGAGGCGGAAGGGGCATTTGCTGTGACTTCTCCCCGCCAGCCTTGTGCTCCCCAGGGGCAGCCCTGGCCACGTCTCAGGAGCTCCAGGCTCCTTCCCAGTGGAATTTATGATTCTCTCCTTGGCCAGAGCTGGTTGGCTCCTCCAGAAATAAAACAAAACCGGCAGAAAGCTGAGGCCGCAGCCCTGACTTCCTTTTTCGTCCCTGATTCATCAGGCGACAGAGGGGCTGGGTAGAGGGTGGCGCCTCGGCAGACCTGGGCCCTGGCTGAGTTTGCCTTTAGACAGCTGTCGGGCCTGCGCTTGGAGACAAGGGATTTGGACCAGCAGACTTGCAAAAGCTCATCTGTGTCACTGATTCTGTTTTAGGCAGGTGAAGTGAGTGTTTCCGACTGTGCAGGATGGAGGAGAGGTTAGGTGACACTAGCCCGAGTATTTTAAAGCTTTATTTAAATGATGATGCAGGGAAGGGGCTAAGAGAGGTAGGTGAGGCACTGGCCTTGGGTGCAAAGTTTAAGGGGGCACCAAACAAGCCCGTCATCAAGATAAACACGACTTCAATGCAGCACTTGAAAAATCAAAATGCAAAAAGTAATGCACGGTGAACAAAATATAAACATTTTACATGAAGGCAGGGTGAGTGTGACCGATTTTTCCTTTTGCCTCAGGCTCCAGTGTAGCTGACACACGTGCTTTTGCATCACGAAAACATTTCTCACAGATCAAACCCACACTAAGGTTTAAAAAGCGAGTTTCTTAACAAAGAAGAGGAGAGGTAATCTGGTGTGTGTGATTGTGGTGTGCAAATGGCAAAGACTGTGACAATGGGAAGAGGTTCAAGTTTAGGAGCTGGAGGGTAGGCCTGGGGCTGGTAGGTGGGTGGGTGGGTGAAGTGGACCCTAGGTGGCCCTTGAATACACCCCCGATGCCTGGGAAGCCATGCTTGTGCCATGAGCGTCCACTCCTTTGGCCAGAGTGGACTGGTCCCCAAGGGCTCCCAACTGGAGCTTCCTGGGTCCTGGCTGGGCTGGCATCCTCCCTGGGAAGGTGTGCACTCTCGTGTCCTGGGCATGGCCCTGCTTCCCTCTGTGAGTGGAGGGGCAGAGAGAGGAGATGGACCCAGCCTGCTCTTCAGCTCCTGGGACCCCTGTGTCTTTATCATTAATCCCCTTTGGCATAAACTGGTTGGATTCGGCTTCTTTCTCTTAAAATGAAAATGTCTCCACGGGTGGTCTGAATCCTTGTTCCTCATCAGCTACTGACTGTTTGCCCCTGGGCAGGTCATTTTCTTTCCCTCTCTCTAGCAAATTCCCTGACATGTAAATCAGCGTGTCCATGTCAAATAATAGAATGTTAAGTGCTGATTCTCAGAGGGTGAGGCTGAGGCATCTTAATTCATTCATCACGCAAATCAAATTTATTGAGCACCTCCTATGTGCAGTGAGGATTCAGCAGAGAACAAGACAGGCGCAGATCCTCTCCCTCACAGAGCTTCCAGAAGCAGACCTGAGGCAACGGCTCATATCTCAGGGAGGGGGTCCCAGGACAATCCATTAGGGGGTGGGGAGGCAGACAGGGCAGGTCACCACGTGGGCAGTGGGGCTCCTCCTTCCGGGGATCTTTGGAGGGCCATAGAGAACCCAGCTGAGTGCTGTGCTGCCTGGCAGTGGCTTTGGTGCTGGTCTCAGGTGTCACAGAGGAGCATACCGGCTCCCAGGTGCTGTGGCCAGCCTTGTCTTCCAGGCTGTGGGCTGAGTTGTCCTGAGGGTGGGTGTCTGCCTGTGTTCTGGAGAGGAGGAAGATGGCGTACCCTTGCATGGAGACGTTTGGGAGGCTGACGGCGCCAGGGTTAGTCCGCGGAGCGTGGAGGAGAAACGGCGGCCCACACCCTCCTGCCACCATGCTCTGCAGAATGTCCCTGTTCCCAGCTGGCACCTCGCAGTTCATGCTGTCTTCTTTCTGCCTGAAGGGTGTGGAAGCCAATCCTTCCCTAGGAAAGTTCCAGCTTAGGGGGTGGATTTCGACTCCTTGGTTTCTGCAGGGCTCTCTTAGCTCCCTTCTGGGATGACCCAATCTGGATGCACTGTTCTTTCTGGACCGTCTCTCCCGCTGCTCACCCATTGGAAGCCCTCTAGACCTGGAAGGAAGGTGGACCTTCTCAAGGTCCCTGGCGGGGCCCACAGCCATCCTTCATCTTGCCTGGAAGGTCATCCTTTTTTCCATGCAAGCTATCCAAATCCCATGGACAGTCTTTTCCGGAAGCTCCTTGAGTAATCCAACCTTCCTTGGGCTTTGGTTTATCTCAGAATCTCTGCCACTCACAGTGGATTCAGGGGCCTCAGACGGGGCCCTTTGGTTGTAATGAGAGTGATCTTGTTTGTCGCGTGGGCAGTGGGAGTGGGGGCATGTTTGGCATCATTCCCTTTGGAGAGCCAGCATTTTATTCCACAGTAATCTGTGCATTTCAGGTAAGCCTGGCCCTGCTTCCTGGCCCATGGACGGGGTGTGACCCGGGCCTGGCCACTCTGAGTGTTCCATGCCCCTTCCCCTCCACAATAACGGGCACAGAGATAGACATGGGACCATCCCAAGCCAACCCTAGTCTTCCCTGGGACTTGCCCAGAGCTCTTGGGAGAGATGAGCTCCCTTCTCAGGGACCCACGTTCTATGGACAAGTAAGGCCTGGTGTTGCTGGGGATCATTCTTACTTGAGAACAAAATCAAGACAACCAGTGTCAAGATATGGAAAGGGACAGATTCCTGATAGCTTCCAGTCCAAGTGTGACTGAGGCTAGACCTACCCTGTCGATTCTCCAGTTAAGAGAACCCACGAACGGCCTTTTGGGTTAGGCTGGTTGCGAGGGGCTCCTGGCAATCACAACTAGGAGTCCCAGCTAACTTTGCAAACAGGATTAAAAATCAAGAGCAAGGTTTAGCAGAAGGATACTGGGGGCTGGTAGATTCAAAAGAAGAACCAAACATGCAGACTCTAGGAAGGAGGCACCAGCCAGCATCAGGTGTCTTGGCACCTGGAGCACAGGGAGTCCAGATACCCAGGGAAGCATCCATGTGCTGGCTCCAGTGGATTTCCACTCACACAGGATTCCAGGAAGAGATCACCTGCGTGGCCCAGCCTGCAGCCAGGGAGCTGGGTGGACAGCTCCTCAGGGACCTCACTGCCCCAGGCGAGAGGTGTCCTAAGGTGAAGAGGAGGCTGAGCATCGCACGTCCAGATGTCTGCATAGCTTGGGACACAGCAGCCGACAACACAAGAGTCATTCTTTCTCTGGTTGGACTTGAATACCCTTGAGGGCTTTAGCTAAGAGGCCTGGCAGAGGGGCTGCGCTGCAGTGGAAGGAATGTTGGGCTTGGGGTCAGAAGTTCCTGGTCCTCCTTGGACAGGGTTGTCCTTCCACCGTGGGCGTTTCTAACCAAAAGCTGAGACCATGACAGTGCTGTCCTCTCAGAGCTCCTGTGGTGACCGAGTGAGTTACGCTAAGTCCGGTCCTCAGAACTACGCATTTCCACCCAAACTGCAGGCGTGCTCACTGTGAACGTCTCTCCCCTCATCCTCACAGGGGCTGCAGGGCCACATCAGGGAAGCCTAACTTGCCACGTGAAGATGTGCTGCTCAGTGATGGATTTCCATCCTGACCTTGAGTTTTAAAGCCTGTGCTCCCCTTTGAGAAACGTGATGACCTCAGTCTTTCCTGTGACGTGAACTGAAATTCAGATACTGTGATAAAACCAACCAAAAATGTGGTTGTAGTCAAGCTGTAACTGACATCCATGGGGATCCCGACGTGCAGTCATGTTCTTGAATTGGTCTATAATAATTCAAAAAGCTAATTTTTGATTCAAAAAGTAAAAAAACCCACACATGTCCCTCAATTTTAAGTATTAGGAGCAATGCGAGTGCAGGGGTCCAACACTCTTGGCTTGGAGGTAGACTTCATCATTGCCAATTATTTTCTGAGTAACCTCGGGTAAGTCCCTTTACCTTTTGAGCCTCAGTTTTCCCGTCTGTAAAATGGGAATTATAATAGCCTCCCTTCATGAAGTTAAATGAGTTAATGCATTTAAAGTTATTAGAATAGGTTGGCACGTAGGAAGTATGCGATAAATCTTAGCTCTTATTACTGCTCCCAATTAGTAAAGATTTGGACATGTCTAGCACTTTAAATGCCTAAATTGTGTGTGCTCTCTCAGGAATAAGCTACATCCTGAATATAAAAAATCCCCATGCCTAGGTCTGAAGCCATTTATAGCAATTCCTGTTTCCACTGTGGATTTCAGTTTTGCTGATATGGAGGGAAAATTTCAAGCCCTCTGCTGTATAAATTTAGTTAACATTTTATTGCTCGTGACTCCTTTATCACATGACTTTTGTTTCTCATTAAGTCAGTGAATGAGATTTACTAATAAGGCAAGTAAAATCTAATTAGGGCAGGGGCCCTTTCCTGAAGAATTAGTTCTCCTGCTGACCAACAGATGTTGGGAATTCAGGGTGAGTAATGCGGAGTATCCTTCGCTGCTTGGAAATGCTGAACCCGCACGCACTCACTTTGCATGTTGCACAAAAGCTGGTATAATTTTCATAGGTTTGTTTCCTGAAAATGAATATTAGTTGCCTCAAGGATGAAAACCAAAAATAGATATAAAGGACAATGGAATTGCCCTGGCAATGAAATACATGTATTAAATGCAACTTGGCAATCCATACTCGTTGGGTCTCTTATGAAAAGAAGAGATTTTTAGATTAATGTTAGGGTTTTTATTTCCTTTTTGGCTATTTAAATGTTCTGCTTCCAAGGCATAAGAAAAGTTAATTTATCTCAATCAAGTACCAGCATATTGTTTACACCTGTCCAAGTGTGTGTTCTCACACACACACACGTACCTGTTGGGACTAAAATTACTGTTGTGTGTTTCCAGAACTGGTCTTCCCCCTGACTGTTGAAGAGACTTATGATTTTTTTTTCTTCCTAGGTTCTTTCCCTATTTCCACTCTGTTGTGATCTTAGCAGCCATTGGTGCTTAATGCCTTTCCATTAATTCATTGGGTGCTGCAAAACAGTGAAGTTCTGATTCTGTCATTTTGTTTTTGTTTATTAGCTGGAGTAAGTTTATACAGAGATGCTTCCCTTTGTCTACTATTTGGTTACCCAGTGGTGCAGTTCGCATAGGAAAGAGAGGATAAATGATTGAGTCTTTCATTTTATTTACCTAGTTGATAAATTGATTCCTTGCAATTCTCAAAAGGTGATCAATTAGTTTTTTTAAAAAAAATCATTGTGAACTTGTAGATTTGAACATAATTAATGAGTTTCAACCCACTGCAATTCAATGGCTAAGGACCCAGCTTTGGGTCTGCATATGCTTATGAACCCATGGGCCAGTCATAACCTTCCCAAGCCTCAGTTTTCACTTCTTTGAAGTGGGACTAATAAGACACACCCTCTAGCATAATTGTTTGAAATGTGGTAACGTCTGTGGGTGTTTAACAAAAAGCCTGGTATATAAGAAGTACTACATAAATATATATTCTTTGTCGTTGTCATTGTCATTATTGAGATAGAAAGGTTAGCCACCCTTAGAGCAATTATTCATGCAGCTGTTTCGTTATCTTTCTCCCCTACCAAGCTGCCAGTTCCATCAGGCCATAAATTGTGTCTGTTTTGTATGAAAGAGCAGTTTTCCCACTGGTGGTAGACAGAATAATGGCCTCCAGAATGTCCGTGTCCTAATCCTGGTACCTGTGGATATACGACCTGACCTGGCAGAAGGGAGTTGGCGATGTGATTAAGTTAAGGACCTTGAGATGGGAGAGCATCCTGGATTCTCCAGGTGGGCCCATATATAAATAATTCCAGGTAGCATCAGATTGACAGCAGGGCAACACAGGGGAGAGGGTATCCCAAGGAGATTAACCCAGTCTAGGGCTCAGTCAAGGCAGCCCTGAGAGTTAGGTTCAAGGTGACACTCGAAGGTTGATGAAGTTGGCCCATGAAAGAAGGGAAGGAGGAACATGCCAGGCAGACCGGAGGGCAAAACCCAGTCTAATTCTCGGAACAGGTGGCGAGGTGGTGTCAGTTCCCCATTATACAGATGAGAAGACCGTGTCTCAGAGAGAGATTGCTCATGGGCCCAGGCAGCGCTTTATACCCTTAGAGACACAGGAATCAAACACTGGGGGTTTATATGAACCCTATATGCCTGCTCCTACCCAACCTGGATCCAGAAATATTGTGGTCCCGTCTCTGAGTGCAGTCACCCCTGAAGCTGCAGAGTCCAGCAGGGGAAGATTTGGGAGGGATGGTGGATAATAAGGCTTGAGGAGCTGCTGTGAGCAGGCAGACACGGCCTGGCCGAGGCCCAGCCGCGTCACCTGAAGCCACAGGGCTGAGCTCCTACGTGGGCCCCAGAAGAGGAAATAGTCCCCCAATTGCTTCAGCCACGCGAGACATTTGTCCGTCTGTGTTTTCCTTGCAGTTACTGAAATCCTCTGGCTCATGTTTAACGCTGCTTCCAGCTCGCTTTTCCTTACAACATTGAAACCTCACTTTTCGCTGAGCGATTTTCAGTTTGAGACCAGTGTGAAATTAGAGGCCTCCCCCACCCAGCCGGCAGGGCCTGGCAGTGGGGACTCACACCTACTCAGGATGTTCAATCCACTTCGTTCTGCTCGGCACAAGCAGCGCGGTCAGAAAATCCCGATGTACGGTGCTGCTCAGGCTTCCTGTTACTCTAAACCTCAAGCTTTCTAGCCGCACCCTGTGTCCCTGGCCAGCGCAGCGGCCTCCTGACACCCCCCGTATCTCCAGCCACGAGCTTATATAATGTCAAGAGTGGAATAATTGACTTTCCAGGGCTTCGAATCGTCCCGGACCTCATTCTCCCTTTTTCAAAACAATTGAGCTTAATTCACATAACATGAAACAAAGCGTGTTAAAGTGTACAATTCAGTGGCAGTTTTCATGCATTAAGCGCAGCCAGCACCTCTGTCTGGTTCTAAAATATTTCCGTCACCCCAAAAGGAGACCCTATACCCATCAGCAGTCACTCCCCCTCCCCTCCCCTCCCCTCCCCCAGCCCCTGGCGACCACGAATGTGCGTTCTGTCTCTACGGGTTTGCCTGCTGTGGACACCATGTAAGTGGAATCATGCAACATGGGGTCTTTTGTGTCTGGCTTCTTTCATTTAGCCTGTTTTCGAGGTTCATGTGCCTTGTACCACATATCCATACTCAAATCTTTTTTATGGCTGAATAATATGCCATAGTATTGTGACTACCATTTGCTTATTCATTCATCCATTGGTGGGTGTTTGTGCTGTCTCTGTCTTTTGCGTTACTGTGAATAATGCTGCTATGAACATTCAGGTACAAATTTTTGCTTGAGAACCTGTTTTCACTTTTCTTGGGTCTGTACCCAGGGGTGGAATTGATGGGTCATATGCTGATTCTGTGTTTGATTTTTTGAGGAACCTCCAGGCTGTGGAGGCTGGGAGAGCTTCCTGGGGGAGGTGATGTATAATTTAGGAACCAAGGGAAGAACAGGCATCCCTGGAGGTGGTGTAGGTGGACGGCACAGCTCAGGGAAAGTGGCAAAATAGCTTCTGGACGCTTGTCCCTGACCTCCTGCTCTAGTCTACCCAGACTTTTCCCTCCCAGTGCCAAGGGCACCCATGTCCGACCACGTCCAGGTCGCCCTGCAGGACCCACTTGGCAGAGGTGTCAGCATCCCCAAGGAAGGAGGTCTTTCCCTGGCAGAGCATCTGGGGCTTCGGGGTGCTCCCTGCAGCTGGCTGCATCCGGGCAGGCAGGCCAGCGTTCCTGTCCCTGCCGCACCATTTCCACCCACCCCCACACTGGAGTGGAAGGGACTTTGGGGCCCCATAGATTTGGGTTCCAGTCATGGCTGTGCCATTTCCTGAGCTGTGTGGCCTTGAGCAAATGTCTCTGCCACTGTGACCCTCAGTGTCATCATCTAGAAAATGAAGAGAATCACACCAGGTAGGGAGAGCTCACCTAGTGGGGACCCTCCTGAGCTCTTGCCAAGTATGTCACAGACAACGGCTCATTAATCCCACAGCGCTGCGAGGCTGTGCTAGTGTTCTCCACACCTTACAGATGAGCAAACTGACCAGCAGAGAGGTTGGGACACCTGCCCAAGGCCACACCCTTGGTTAGTGGCAGAGCTGGGCTCCGAGCCCTCACCCTCTTAATTCTTACACTGTGCTTCTTCATCGTGACTGTCATCATTTGTGTCATACTTTCTTATGAAATTTCTACTCAAAGGAGGACAGAACAGGACAATAAACTTATCACGCCCCACTCCAATCCTCCGAATGTCCAGTCCTGCCCCCCAACACAGGTCCAGCCACTTCCCTTCCTCTTGGTTACTTTTGCAGCAAAGCCCAGACGTCCATCATGTCATCAGTAAATATTTCAGAGTGTGTCTCTAAAAGGCGACCACCTTTTTAAGTGTTTGTCTTCCCCTCTGCACTGTGTCTTCTTTTCACATCTGAGACTTGGAGCACAGGCCTGACCCAGAGGGCACTGGCCAAGGGCTTGCTGAATGGTGAGCGAGTGAGGGCGTGAATGAACCAGCACCAGGAGCCGTTTCCGTGGATCCTCGTGTAGGAGGTCACTCTTACCTCCCCACGAGCTAATCAGGAGCCCTCGCTTCCCTAGTCCTGGGAAAGCCAAGACCTCCCTGGAAACGCAGGCCGGAATCCCTCAGTGGAAGTAGGTGACAATTTATGACATGGATAAGCGCTCACAGGCCTCAGAGAAAAACACCACGTGTGTACCCAGAGCCTCGCGTCCAGCCCGGTCGGAGGCCCTGCCCACAGGGCTTGGGAAGCTGCTGCCCACGCAACTGGGGCCAAATTGGACCGGGGGGTGGAGGACCGGCCCACTTGCTCTGCAGCCCCTGTGGCCTGCACGTGGTGGGGTGGGCCGGAGGGAGCCCCTGTGTCTGTCTGGAGGGGCGGCCGCCTGTGTGGCCTTAGCGGTCCCGCCAGACTGTGTCCCCACCTCAGCAGCTGGTCGGGAGCTTGTGGTGCTCCCAGGCACCCATAAGGGCATCACTGCACCTGTGAGCTTGCAGTGGAGGGCAGATTGAGGGAGAGTGTGCATCTTCCCAGCCCAAGTATCTGCTTGTCTACGTTCTTTCAAAGCCCCCTGATCCCTCGTGAAACACCAGCGACCTCGGCCGCTGGCTTTGGCCACTGTCTGCAGAACGCGTCTCCTCTTTGCTCCGTGTCTTCCTCCAGTTCTATGGCTCGTATTGGCTCCTGATCTCAGTTCAGGCTAAGACTTCCAGTTTTCCACAGATGTTGATCTTTGGGATTCAGGAATAACATAGCAAAATTCCTGGGAAAATGCAAGAACTTCTGAAATCATAAATTATGTAATATTCTACAGCACTTACAGTGATTCAAATAACAATGAGAGACCATGATAGTAAATGGTTAATCGTTTTTCTGGGACTGGATAATATGAGAAGTTTCAGAGTTTTTTCAGTTAAAAAGTACAATGAAAAAGCATAGTTTATTATTGTTTTAAATCAATATATTTTGCCAATATTACATAATTCAATAATAGATAGCATTTCACATTAATTGGCACCTGATTCAGATGTATGATAATAGAAATGATTAAAAGTAAGACATATTAACACAAAATAAAATGTCAAATAAGAATCATTTAAAAATTGCAGTACTGCAAATATTTAGTAATTAAAATTTATCAGTCTTGATGATGAAATTTAAAAAACACAATCCAGTAATGGCCCTATCTGAAGGTCTTGATGTTTGTTTTGTAACAGATAATCCAGACTTAGAAAAGTTTCCTTTATTTGGCATCTACATTGGTTGAATGGCTGAGTGCATCCAAAATCATTTGCAGTTTGGGCGTTAAGTGCATGTTACTTTATGTAAATTAAATTCCTTTTTTAACAGTGAAAAAAATTCTGTCCACTGGCCTGATTGTGGTTCTGCTGTTGAAATTGGCTCTAGCACATTTGTGTAAGATCAGTTTCTGATTTCACTTGGAGCGCTCCGCAGTGACATCCACCACTCTGCCTGCATCTCTTCTGTTAAAGTATTTACAAAGATCGGTGCCCTAGAGCAAAAATTCATACACCGGAAATAACGCCGAGTTCAGACCGTCTAGAAACGTTAGCAGGGCTGCACAGGATCATGTCAAAATTACCAATTTAAGGCCTTATTTTGCTTCCATAAGTTGTTATTTCTTGGAACACCGCTCATGGGATTTGAACGTACACAAACTTACTGATATTTATGTTATTTGCAAGAATGACTCACCCCAATGGCAGAGCTCACAGTTATAAGAGGATTGGCTAGTGGGCACCACTTCTCCCCTCGTGTTCCTGCCCCAGTCCCTGGAAGTGTCGGCTTTACCCTCAGGGCTACCCCTGGTCTGCACCGTCATCTCACACCTGGCTGATGGTAACAGCCTCCTGGACTCCTAGTGCTTGCCCTTCCACCGTCCACCCCTGCCCTTTCTCCAACAGGCCGGGTCCTGCCGGGTCAGACACCATAATGCTCACATCCAGGAGACACCAACAGTGACCAGATGGGTCGGGTCACCCCTCCAAAGTTTCAAAACTTTTCAGTGGTATAGCGCGCACTCTCTCTCTCTCTCTCTTTCTTCTCTCCCTCCCTCCCTCCCTTCCTTCTTTCCTTTTAAATTAATAGAGTTCATTTTTTGAGAGGTTTTAGGTTTACAGGAAGTTGAGCAAAGAGTACAGAGAGTTCCCATACACAGTTTTCCCTACTATTACCATCTTTCATTCGTGTGATGATTTGTGACAGGCGATGAAGTACCACTGATGGGTTATTACTAACGAAAGTCTGTAGGGTTCACTCTTGGTGTTGGGCGTTCTGCAGATTATCCACCTTCCAGTGTCAGATGGAACAGTTTCACCTCCCTAAACATCCCCTTGAAGAAGGTGGGTGGACCTTTTTAAAAAATGCCATCTGTGCGTAAATGTCCTAGCACAGTGCCTGGCATACACCAGACACTCAAAGATGGACTGCAGCCCCTCCTAATGGGGGCGACTCCTCCCAGGTTCTAGACCCACCCAGGAACCACTCTGTCCACTAGATCACCATGTCCCCTCCATGGGCCTTGTCAACAGGAAAGAGCCATGCAAAATTGGGCCACCAGGCCAGGGTTCTCACTGCTCAATGCCATGGGGAGCGGCTGCTCTGACTTCTCCTGTGAAAGGGCGGCTTGTGTGGTTGTTGACTCTGGGTTGGCCGTTAACTGCCCCACCGGGTCCTGACATCACAGCTCCCAGGCCAGGCAGCTCAGGCAGAGATCTGCCACCGATGATGGGGGCATAGAAACAAGGAGTGACAACGGGGCCATTGAGCTCGAGCAGCTCAAATAGCGGTGATGGTGTCAGTTCTTGGTGGCCGCTTGTCCAGGAGGTGGCTGGAGTCCGGCCGTCCTCACTCCTGCATTCCTTTCCAGAGGAATCAGCCAGGAGGAGGGCCGAGGGCATCTGCAGCAAGGTTGCCACAGTTTTCGGTGCAGATGTGGATGAGCTGAAGAGGCGAAGTCATCTGTGGTTACAGGGAGTGGTGGGCGTTTGTTCAGTTACCCACTGCTGCCTAACAAGCCACCCCCAAATTAGTGGCTTAAACAACGACTTTGTGTTTCGCACTGTTCTGTGGGCTGCCTGGTGGTCCCGCTCACGTGGTGTCTTGGGGTTACTTGCAGGCTGCGTTCAGCTGGGAGCTCTGTGGTGCCCTCCACGCGGGTGGCCCCGTCTCTCCTCCTAACGGTGGCTCAGCCCCTCTCCCCTCGGGGGGCCTCTCTCACCAGGGACCCCTCTGCTTCCTTACAGCATGGCTGCTGCAGTGCGACCCCAACTCATGGCGGATTAGTCTTTGGGGGACTTTGCCGCGGTCGTGCCCCGGGCTCCTCTGTGTGGGCTGCTGCGGGGTCCCGTGTCAGGCAGGCCGGGGCTCGCCTGCTCCACTTGCAGCCCGCGGCTTGCCCTTCACTGGGCGCCGGCTGGCCCGAGGGGCCGAGTTTCTTACATGCTGTTAGTCAAAGGCACATCCGTCATCCATGGTGTCAGGACGGAGACGTTTGTCACCTGACAGCACAGGAATGTAATCGGTAGATCAAAGCCTTCTTCCCATCTGAGATGAGGACACTGGCAAGAGAATGAAGTCTTTGTTTAACAAGGAGCATCAAAGCTGATGTCATGAAGCATCATGTGTCATGTGTCGTTCAGAGAAGCACTAGCTCACTGTCCCACTTTGTGGTGCAGGGAGGCGGCCCCATCCTCTGCTGTGTGCCTTCACTCGGGCGTCTCTGGACGGAGCTCAGGGCGGGGGACCTGCCGGGGGCCAGGCAGGTTGTGAGGCCACGTGCGTGTCACACAGGAGTTGGGAGCGACTGGGATTCGCCGAGTATGTCACCCCCCCCACATGTCACTGTGGGCATCGCATCACCTTCCTGAACCTCAGGTTCTTCACCTGTCACATGGGGATCTGCACGGCCCCTGCCTTGTTTGGTGTCTGGGAACTCTCCATCAGACTGCAAGCTCTGGGGGGCAGGGGTCCCCTCTGTCTCGCCCATCAGTGTTCCCCAGCTCCATAGATATTCAGTAGTTAGGGTACTGCCATGGCAGAAAGATGGCACTCAGCGTTTATCATCGTCATCATCGCTATTGCTATTATTATTGCTTTCTTTCACATTTGCTGAGGACCTCAGACACCCTCACAAATCCATGAAGCCATTTGGCACTCTCTGGTGGGGGTCAGCAAACCAGGGCCTGAGGGCCACATGTGGCCCCCCATTTGCTTTTGTGAATAAAGCTTTACTGGAGCCCAGCTATGCCCATTCATTTATCCGGCATCCATGGTTGGTTTTGTGCTGCAACGCCAGAGACCATGGCCCACAGGATCTAAACTGTTTACTCTCTAGCGCTTTCCAGAAAAGTGTGCTGGCCCTGGTCTAGGGCCTACAGCCAGGAAGGGGTGATGGAGTGCAGGCTCTCTAGTCCTCTCTTGCTGAGGACAATATTTAGCCCTGACGGTGGGCTGAGAAGAGGAATGAGGGAGAAGAAGGGGGATGGGGAGGGACAGGAGGAAGATGCCAGGGGGGAACGCGGCCCTGAGCGGGCTTCACGCCCCCTCTGCTGAGGACACTGCCGAACTGGCTGGACATTTCTCTCAGCTTCCCCTCAGTCCCACTCTGTTGTTCTCATGATGTGTGTGCAACTTCATCTGGAAAAAATACAGGGGGAGAAGCCGGAGGGCTGCTGGGAGAGCTGTACCCTCTCTGTTCTACCACTGAGTGCGTCCTCTCTCCACATGGCCTGGGGGGGGGGGGGGGCCCGTGAGACAGGCCTGCGTGGGCAGGTCACCCGTCCACTTGTGGGGTGAATGGACGGGCTCCTTTCAGCCTCCCCCAACCCCCAGCCTGGGGACTTCTCCTCTCTCCCAGCTTCGGATGAAATATCAGGGAGGGAGGTGCGTGGTTGGCTATCACTGGGGGAGAAGTCCCAGCCTGGCTCATGGATGTGATCATCCCAGCCTTCCTGGGGTCTCTGCCAGCTGCCCAGAGCCAGGTGCCTCGGTTTACCTGCCCCCACTTGCTGAGCAGAGTGGAGTGTTGGCTCCTGGCGCCATCCTGGATTCCCCTCTCTTGTTCTCTCCCTCCTGGAGATCTTCAGCTCCATGCCTCTCCTGCCAAGCGGAATGCTGCTTCTGGCCTGCTTCGGGGCCAGCTCTCCTCCGGCTGGCCAGTTCACAGACTGCTGTCTCCACTGAACCACCCACCACGGTCCGACACACAGGAGCTCGGAAGCGTCATGTAAAATAAGAAATATAAGCCACGGTGACCCTTTGTCCTGAGGAGATGGGGAGAGAAAGCCCACAGTCCAGGAAATAAGAGCCAACAACATTTCTAGCTGGAGTCTCATTGTCTGACTGCTTTAGGTGCTCAGCTAAGCAGGGGGCTGCAGGGCCGGGCTGGGCAGTGAGGCCCTGGAGGTGGGGTCACTGGGGTGGCAAGAATATGGAGGGAATGGGGACCTGGTAGGACGTGGTGTCATGGAGAAATGCGGTGACTGAGGGGCTTAGGGGCATGTTGACAGAGGTGTCGTGGTTGTGTCCGCCCAGGGATGGAGGCTGGTGGTCCCCAGGCATGTGGACGGGCAGGGGTCAGGGAGCCGAGTCCTCCTCTTTCTGGTGGCACCAGCATTTCATTTTATAAATCACTCATGGCTGACTCAGGTTAGCAATAGCTGCAGACACGCGTGGAATCTGTGATGACTAAAGGGCCGTACAATGCAGAATCATAATGGAAAGAGCTCTGGACTAGAAATCAGGAGCCGTGGGTCCAAAGTCTGGCACCGCAGTTCTGTGTGCCAGTTATTTCCAATTGATTGCTGAAATAATTGAGGCTCAGAGAGGGCAAGGGTCTTGCTTAAGGTCACAGAGCTTATATGGCGGCAAGGGGGATTTGAACTTAGATAGGCTCTTGGGATTAAAGAACCTTCCTTGTTGCCCAGGGAATTGGGGATGAAGCCCCCGAGTCCTTCTTACTAAACACAGACATCCTGGGAATCTTTAAAGCAACTTTACAGATCTATATTTTACATAACATTCAGCCATTTCAAATGTACAATGATTTTAGTAACTTCACTAAAAAAAGTGGTGCAGCCATCTCCATGAGTGAGTTTTAGAACATTTAGACATTTTTGTATCTTCAGAAACATTTCAGAATCTGCTTATCAATTTCTGTAAGTAAAATAAAATAAAAGCCCTGTGACGTTTTGATAGGAATTGCATTGAACCTATAGATCAGTTTGGGAGAACTGTCGTTTTCACAGTGGTGAGTCTTCTAATCCATGAACATGGGCCGTCCTTCTGTTTATTTAGGTCTTCTCTGACTTTCTTCTGTAGTTTAATAATTTTCGCTCTCCAAGTCTTGTGCTTTAAAAAAACATGATTCCGAAGTATTTTGTTCTTGTGATGCTGTTGTGAATGTAATTGTATTCTTAGTTTTATTTTTGGATTGTTCATCACTAGTGTATAGAAACAACACTGATTTTTGTGCATGGATCCTGTGTCTCATGACCTTGTGTTTAGTTCATGTGAGTGTGTGTGTGTGTGTGTGTGTGTGTGTGTGTGTGTGTGTGTCTGTGTCCTCCATATACAGGATCATGTCATCTATTAGTGAAGTTAATTTTGCTTCTTCCCTTCCACTCGGGATGCTTTTTCTTTCCTTTCCTTGCTGATGGCAGAGGCCTGGGAATTTGCCTGTGCACCTCGGAGAGGTGTGACCACTCAGCCTCTGCGAGCCATTGGCTCCTCCTCCTCCTTCAGCCTGGAATTCACGCTGAGGTTGCCAGCCACGCCCACTCCCACCCTCAGAAGTCTGGTGGAGTGACTGGGTTTGCATCCTGGCTTCATCGTTTACTGGCTTTGTGACCTCGGGAAAGCTGTTAGCCTCTCTGTGTCTCGGCCTCCCATCTCCCAAGACTGTGTGGGTCAGTCTGTTTAGCACAGCAACACCTGGCACAGAATCTCCCGTTGGCACGTGTAGGCTGTTTTTATCACCTCAGTGGTTCAAAGGTGGACTTAGAGCAGGTCGAGATCTTTGCTGATTTAGAATCTTATTATCTCACTACACCTCACTTTGTACATGAAGACACTGAAACTGAGAAGGTCAGGACCCCGAGACCCTACTTTCCTGACAGTCATGAACCAACCCCGGTGACTGCAGGGTGGCCTGAACCCACCCTGAATACTTTTCATTTTGGATTTCATTCCTGGCCTTCCAGTCCAGCACCCCTCGCCCACCCATATTTAAAACGGATTATACTGCAACACATAAACACAATTAAATTATAGCCGTCTGGGTATCTTTCCATCCAAACAGGGGCTCGTTGTCTGCTGTGAAAGCCATCGTCGCCCGCCTGACCGCGTTCTGGCTTGCGTCTCCCGAGATATTGCTCCATGATAAATCGCTGGGTTGGCCTTTTTCCCTAAAGGAAGGCTCACAGGCCTCCTCCTGCCCTGGCTGCAGGCCTCCCTCGGCCCCGAGTAGGGTCCTGACTCTCACTCAGAATCCCAATGGCCTTGGGTGAGTCGATTCACGCCCCCGAGCCTTACTCAGTTCCCACTTGTGTCAGCAGGTGAAGAGACACCCTCTACACGATCGGGCTTTCCGCTCGTGCTCCTGGGCCTTATGCAGGGCTTGGTGTGCGGTGGATGTTAAACAAACATTTGTTAATGGAAGGGAAACAAATTATTTTTAGACCTTCACTTCCCTGAAATTGCAATTTCAAATAAGGTAGTCAGGAAGGCCTCTGGAGACCATGAACCTTGAGGTAGGATGTGAAGAGCGTGCTGGAGGGAGCTGCACGGGTCTCTGGGGGAGGTGATGGGGATATAGACCTTTTAGGATGAGTCCCCACACTGGGATCCTCAGCTAACCAAACTGAGAGGCTCAACCTCAGAGCCTCTCAAGGCAGTTGTGCAGGGCAGGGGGCTGGGTAGATAGAGGAGGACCCCAGAGCGCTGTGCCAGGGGCCTAGCGTGAACAAGAGCAGCGCCTGCTCAGCTGCTTCTCAGGGGCTTCGAGCGTCAGGAATCGAGAGAGGGTGTGGGGCAAGCTCGGGCCTGGTCTAGCTTCTCCAGCAGCAGAGGAAATAGAGCCGGGGATTCCCAGTAACACAATAGAAGCGTGCACCTCTGTGACTTCCAAGCCCCAGCCCGCCCTTGTAGTATGGATGCCCAGGCAGGAACAGGCGTGTGGGGGTCCCTCTCACTCTGGGCGGCTGCTGAAGGGGCACACGAGGCTACCGGGGAGGGAGAGCCCCGTGGGCTCACCAAGGCCAAGTGTGCAGGCTGAGCTGCGCCCCTCACCTGCAGGAGGGTCCACAGCCAGGATTTCTGGAAGCCCCGCGTGGGACCCTCCGTGCGTGCCGGGCACCTGCAGGCCAGTGTCCGGAGGATGGGAGTGCAGTTTTCCATCCCGGCTTGTGAGCCTCTGTGTGTCACCACCCTTTCGTTGGGTGTTGGTGTTGCTCCTGAGTGGAAGAGAAGCTGGTTTCTGACCCATGAGTGGTCTCCTGCCCTTTTTGTCTCTCTTGGGGCTGCAAGTCAGGGCCTGGCTTGGCTCAGCTCAGCTGGGCCTTGAGCGGACTCAGGGCCGCTGGGAGGAGCCGCCAGGAAAGCGGAAGCGTTAGCTCAGGTGGAGAGTTCCTGGCCTGGGTGCTTTCTGAGGCCCATTTGTTGGGGAGAGGAAGCTGGTGGCTGAAACCAGAGCCAGTGCCGCCGGGCGGGTGAGAAGCAGCCTCCCAGGCACACAGGCCCTCAGTGTGGGCGAGGCCGGTGCCAAACGCCCTCCTGCGGAACTGGGGCTTGGCAGCCTGGGTGGCGCGCTCAGGTGGTTACAAGGCTGGGGCTGGGAAGGAGACTGCTGACGAAATGTCACTTTGGGGAGGGGGTGGGGCTGGTGGAAAAGGACTCCTTTGGTGTCTGAGGAATAAAGAGGCTTTTGTGCGAGGGCTGGTGACAGACGCTGATTCTCCACAAGGCGGAAGGACACACGCCTGCTTTCAAGTGTAGCCTTGGTCAGAAGGCGCGGATTTTGGCCCACTGCCACTTCTGGACAGGTCCAGAGTTAAGGCCGCAGGCCCCTGGTGACCTAACTGGGACCCCAAACCCGCAAGCCACCTCACAGGACTGACCCGGGACAGAGGGGAGCCACAGGCTCGGTGGCCTTGAGCAGCAGGGCGGTCACACCGTAGAGATGGCAGGTCACAGCATCGAGGACTTCTCTGGGAATCTAGAGCTTCCAGCAGGACACCCGCCTCCCCTCACCCATGCCCAATATCAGCCATAAACTGTAAGCTCCAAACACCTCAGGTTCATCTTTTCTTTTCTAAAAATACATTCATTTTTCGTGGACTTTACTTTTTTGAGCAGTTTTGGGTTTACAGGAAATTTGAGTGGAGAGTGCAGAGTGTGGTTGTATCCCGTCCCCCAGTGTCCCTTATTACTGATGGCCTCACTGGTGTGGTGCATCTGGTACACTTTTTTCTGGCTTTACACACATGATAGACTTATAACATTGTGTAGGTTCCATGCGTACAACGTGATGATTTGATACACGTGTGTGTTGCACAGTGATCACCACAATAAGGTTAGTTAACACCTCCATCACCTCACATGGTTATGATTTCTGCTTTGCGGTGAGAATGTAAGTACGTAATACAGTATCGTTAGTTCTAGTTACCGTGCTGTGCACTACATCCCAGAACTTACTCACCTTCTAGCTGGAAGTCAGTACCCTTTGACCAGCATCTCCCCATTTCCCCCGCCCCTGACACCAACATCCTACTCTTTGCTTCTATGAGTTTGGCTTTTTCAGATTCCACATAAACGTTGATATCATATAGTATTTGTCTTTCTTTGACTGATTTCACTGAGCATAATGCCCTCCAAGTCTATCATGTTGCTGCAAATGGCATTGTTTCATTCTTTTTTGAGGGCTGAGTAGTATTCCATTCTGTATATATATACCACATCTTCTTTATCCATTCCTCTGTCTGTGGACCCTTAGGTTGTTTCCATGTCTTGCCTCTTGTGAATAATGCTGCAGTGAACGTGGGGTGCAGATCTCACTGAGATCCTGATTTCATTTCCTTTGGATATGTAAGGTGGGTTCATTTTACATGTTAATGCTTTTCCAATCCACTGGGAACAATTGGATAAAATTCATCTAGGCCGATTGTTACACACAAGCCATCTCAAGTACAGGCACAATTATAAACCTAAACGAAAAAAGAAACTTCAGGACTGCTAAGTCTTTAGTGTGTTTTTTGCCAAGTAACAGCCTCTCTGTTTGGGGAAATTGCCTACACTTTCCCTATACTCTTTTCTTTAAAAAAAGGAAAACAATTAAGAAACAGAATTCAGGAGTACGTAGTGAATTCCAGGTCAGCAATTAAATGTCAGATATGAAGCCATTTCCTTGTAGACTCTCTGGTCTGTGGCTCTGGTTCCCTCCGGAGAACAGACAGCAGGCGATTCTGGCCAGACCTGGGGCCGCTCCTTTCCAGTGACTTCCCTTGGTGGATCGTCACTCTGCCTGTGGCAGGATCTGCTCAGATCTGTAAGGCTAGTGGCGAGTTGCTTCCGTCGATGGTGTTTGCGGTCCAGGGGAGGTGCTTTCTGTGAAATTAACTGCAGACAGTGGTGTGGGGGCTGGACTCCTCATAGCGTGTTTCTAGAGCTACATCATTTTCTTCTAAATGAATGTGGCCAGAGGATAACAAAAATAAGGCAAATTACAAGTGTGTGGCCTGAGCTGCCCCTTAAATGCCAGGAATGAGAGGGCTGTGTCCAGAGAGGCCGATGTGTGGCCAGCACACGAGCAGAATCAGAGGGCTCACCTTGAGCACCGGAAGGGGGCTCGGCTGGACCAAAGAGAAGGCTTGCCTCTGATGTCAGCCTGGAACCGCTAACTGGCGGAGACTCGGGACAGACCAGCCTGAGGCTGCAGAGGGGGTGACTGGTGGAAGATTGCCATTTTTCTAACCCACACTGGTTGTCCCTGAGCTCGGGCACCAGTATTTTCTCCACGGAGCCAAAGTTGCACAACTACTGTCCATGAGCATTTACTCCAGGCCCTTCCTGTGATGGGCAGTTTAGATGCCCATCTCACGGGACCCTCTCAACAACTGCACAGCCCTGGGAGGCTGCTGTTACGATTATCCCCACTATAAAGATGGGTAAACTGAGGTCAGGGCACTCAGTGACTCGATCAAGGCCACACGCCTTAGAGAGTCTCAACATACACGAGCACACTTGAGGCTCTCGAGAGTCCTGCGGGAAAAACCAACAGAACACCCCGCTTAGATATCTGGAACCCGGCATTTCCTAATGAGAGCTGGGTGCAGATGAATCGTGCCCGGAGGCCCTCGTGGACGCGCATCTCTGCATGGGGCCACTCACCTAAATGCCAGTTTAAGGCCCAGAAGGGCGGTGGGCGCGTTAGAAACACCGCTGCTGAAGCCCTCAGTGCAGTGCCGACTGTGCCGTCTTGATGACCAGTCTCGCTTTCAACCTTGCCGCGTTCGTTCCCTGCCCCGATGGACATCTATTTGTGCAGCATTTACCATGTGCCAGGAGCTGCTGCCATCGCGTCACACATTTGAACTCCTGTCACCCGCCTAACAGTGCTGCGGGGCGGTCACGATTGCTGCTGCTTCGCTTAGGCCCAGAGACGCTAAGGAGGGTGCCCATGGTCAGACAGCTGGCCGCTGGGGTTTGGACCTGGGCCGAGCGGGGCATCTCAGCTGGCTGACCTGCGAGTCCCTCACTCGCTGCGTCCACCGAGGGCGTCGGCGCAGGGCGGTCATTACCCCAAAGACAGATCGCGGCTGGCGGTCTAGCTGTCAACCTTACGCAGTCCAGAGAGGCCAGGACGCGCCTGACTAAAATCCATTTAAGAAAATTAACCCTGGGGCTCTTGCCCTGCTTTCAGTTCGTGGGCGGCAGGAGCTGCAAAGTTCTTAAAAGGTGCGAGGGCGGATTAATGGGGTCCATATGCCTGGATTGAGAGTATCTTTGTGCTGGGTGGGCTTATCATCAAGCCTCTTAGGATAACAAAGGTGGGACAGTTCAAAAGACTGGCTCTCCAGACGCGGGGCTCTCACGGGGTCTCCTGCTCCAGCCCCGCTGAACAAATATTGTCGTCTTGCTCCTCCGCTTTGAGCCCAGGCCTTTGTCCCCCTCCCCGCCGCCTTTTTTTCTTTCCCTTTTTACCCTGACAGTGAAGCAGGACGTTTTGTGGGAACCATCCCTGTAAAAGGACTGATTTATAACTCCATTTGGGAGTAAAACGATCCGTGATGATCCATACCTGGGCTTGTGGGGGCCGTGGGATGAGCAGGGCAGGGGCTCGTCCAGCCTGACAGCTCGAAACTGACAGCCCTCAGCGGAGGCACCTGCCTTATCTGCACAGCCCTGCCGGGGAGAGTGTCTGCTGGGCAGACCAGCAGCTGGACTCCAGGCCAGGACACTGTCCCCCCAAGTGGCGCTGCTGCTCACTGGCTTGTTCTGTGAGAGACTCACAATCCGTTGTGTGCAAACGCCCTGGGGGGAACATGCTCGTCCAGACTGGATGTCTATGATGCCTCAAAGGTCAGGCAGTTGCCACCTCTCTGCTTTGCTGCTACTCACCTTCTTCTAGCTGATACCTGAGCTGTGGTCTGTATTAGGTGGTTATTGTTTCCTGGTTTTGACAATGCACTTGACTTACAGATCCTCCTGTCTTGGTAAACGAGCATTTTTAAAGACTCTGGGTGATCCAGTATTTGACTATAAATGAACTAAGACTTACCGACACCCACGAAGCGCAAGGCTTTCCCCTGGGATGGGGTTAGTCATACTAGTAATAATAACGATAATGATGTTGCGTGTTTGCCTTGGATTCTGATGAAGGGTCTGTGTTTGGAGAGGAAGCCTTCTCCAGGAAGCCTTCTTGGTGCATGCCAACCTCAGAGTCAACTTTTCTCTCCTCCTTGCCGAACATCCGATGGTTGTCAAATCCTGTTGCTTCTTCCTCCAGAACATTGTGAGGATGGGAAGTCCCCCAGTTCAGAGGAAGTGTGCTTCTCTGAGCCTCGGTTTCCAAATCCATAAAAATCAAGGAATTAATAAAAGTCTTTGAAGGGAGGCTTAGAAAGAGTGATGAAGTCTTGGGTAGGTTGTGGGCCCAAGGAAGCCCAGTGAGACATGGCTTTCGTCATCGGCTGCTGTCGCTGCTGCTTCTCTGTGGAGCAACATTCGCTCGGACTGTTATGGTTTATTTATTTCCTGGACCTGTTGCAAAACCCTTCGGAGATCTTCTCGCCATATCTATCTAGCCTTTCCCTCCTCTGACTCCTTTAATGTGTTCCTGGCCTTGTCTTGGGTGCCCCCCAAAGCTGCGCCCTTGGGAGCTAGTGGTTTATTTGGGAGGTGGTGTAGGGTGCCAGGAGTGAGGGAGCGGGGAGGAGGAGGGTGTAAGGTTGAGGCCACTGGGGACAGCGGGGGCTCAGTCCTACCAGAACAGCCTAAGACTCTCACAGAACACCTCCCAGAGCTGTCTGCCCCAAAGACGGGGGCAGGGGTATTTGTCCATTGGTTTTCTTCCCTCGTTGGTCAACTCCTAACTTCCAAATGGTGCTCAGGGAGGCCGGAGGGGCCCCCTCCACAGCCTCCATGGCAAAGTGAGGACCTGCAGCCTCTGAGGCACAATGTGGTCAGCAGGAGGGGCCCCAGGGCTGTGTGGACAGTCCACCTGGCGTGGGCAGTCAGAGGAGGGGCTGGGTGGATGCGAGCTGGGGCAGCACATGTGCCCATGTCCCTCATGCTGGCTGATCGTCTCGGGGCTCTGGTCAAGCCCCCTCCTGCTCATAAATCTGCTGGTCCCCCTTCTCTGTAACAGCGTTCCCCAGGGCTTGTCACAAAGAGCTGCTTGATCCAACAAGGCTGAGAAATGCTGTGTTAAGCAAATGTGGATTCGATTCTCTACTGTAGGAACTCTCAGAGCCTTGATCCTGTTCACGAGCCTGGGATTTATTCAGAAGGAGGCAGGCGATAAAGCTTTCCCCCAGTTTCCTGATTATAGAACTCTCACCTTATAGGCGCAGCTCACGGGACCCGAGTTTCCTGGGAGAAGTGCCAGTAGTAGAACTGCCTCCAGAACCCTTCGTCTGAAACTTGAGACCCTTTGTCATCTTGGGGCCAGTGGTGTTTTCTAGTTGGCATTTCTGCCACCTCTCTTCCCATGTCCTCACCTCTGACAAAACTGGCTCTGCTTCACACTCTGTAATTTCTGACCTTGGAGCCTTTGCTCGTGCTGTTCCTTCTACCTGGAATAGCATGTAATCTCCCAGATCAAGCTGTCCTTCAAGTCTCTACTCAGTTGCCGTCGCCTCTCTGAGGCTGACTGAGATCGGGTGAAGCACAGAGCTGGCACAGAATGGTACTTGCAGCCCTTGAGACCCACCACCCACCCCTGTTCTGGTTTCTCACACACGCGTCTAGTCTCCCTGCTAAGCCGTATGTGCTACGGGGAAGGACTCGTGTCTGCTTTGCCAATCCTTGGTCAGTCCTCTCTCTAGCAGCCTGGCTCTTCTCTGCCATGCTGCACTAACAAATAGCTCCCGGATCGCAGTGACGCAGCACAGCAAAAACCTACCTCCCACTCATGCCAAACCCACTGCAGCCTCAGGCAACCTTCCTGGGCAACCATCCTCCACACGGTGACTCAGTGATCGAGGCTGATTCCACCTTATTGCCCCATCCTTTCAACATGAGGCTTTCACATCTGCCACCACGGGGAAGAGGGCACATGGCAACCAGCTTAAGGACGCCCCACCGCTCTTTACTGATTCGGCCTGGGAATCACCCACGTCACTGTGGCTCACAGACCTGCCAGAACCAGGCACGTGCCGCCCTCTCCAGGGGCAGGAGGACCGAGAAGTGCAGTTTTCCTTGTGCCACTGATTGTGTCTTGCACACCCACCTCCCTGTCCCTCGCCTGCACCCCACTCCAGCAAAAAGCTCAAAGCTCTGCTCTAGAAGGTGCCCTCAACCCGTTTACACAGTGGTGCATAACTACAAGGTGACCTCTCCCTGTCTTTGGAACTCAGGGCCCTCACAACTGGAACCACTTACTGGGCATTTAAACACATGTTGTCTTGGCAGAGCCCTTGGAATGGCGTGTGTGGTTCAAATCTAGAACCGAAGTGTGTCCCCGGAGATGCTTCATGAAAAGATGTTTCCTTGCCCAAATAACTGGGGAAACCCAGCTATCCTCTATTTCTTGGAGATGCACAATGCACATAAGCATATTGAAGGCTCTGAAAAGCCTGCAGTTAAAATATAAACATGGAAACCTGTATCAATTGCCTTAACCCAGCACTTCCCAAACCTCTACCTGCCTCGTGGGGTGGTAATGCAGGTTAATTTGATGATATGCACAGTTAGCCCTGTGCCTGGCAAGTCACAAGCATTCAGTAAATGACAACTGGCACTGTTAACTCTCCCCAGGCCTCAGCTTTCCCACCCATAAAATGGGAGAGTTAGACACATGCACCCTATGTGTTCACCCCCAACACCTGCAGTGTGTCCATATTTTCACATCTTAGGGCTTGAGTCATTCTGGGGCAGGGTTTCTTGCTCGAATGCTTATATTCTCTTCTCTCGCAGAAGAAAATATTTGAACTAGACTCATGGTTTTGCTCAGAGACTGACTCGCTGTGTGTCTGGCATAAACCACTTTCCTTCCTGGTTCTCATTTCTCTCACATCTAAAATTATGGGCTTGATTAAAAGATCTCTAACATCCTTTCTGTTCCTAAAAGTTAGGATGTCATGATTCTCTTCAGCAATGCCTAACCAGTTTGATTTCTGGGTTATTAGCATAATTCCCTATTCCCATTCCAGGTTCTCTCTGCTTACCTGCTGAGATCTCTCAAGAATCTCACTTGTTCAGTGAGGAATTAGGTCCCTGGGAAAGAACATGCGTTGTTGAAAATTCTTGTTAGAGTATACATGCCTGATGGGGAGCAATCCAGCCAGAAAGCCGTGTGATGGAGAGCAAAGGGTTAGAGTGAGGGAATGGCAGGGGCTGGGTGAGGGGAGAGGGCTGCCCCCGAGCGCTGGAAGTGGGGCCTGGTCGGGTCAGTTAACGTAAATGTAGTTCACTTCACGTGGGGATGGAGAAGTAAGAAGCAATTTAGCGCTGGTGACAGGGAGCACAGAGCCAGGAGTGGCCAGCGTGGAATTACTGGACACACCAAGCGCTTGGAACTGGGCCTGGCATGGTTTTTGCAAGCCTCATCACTACAGAAAAGCAATTAGGAGATGCAGGGGAAGCTCAGAAGAAAAGTCACCTTTAATATGCCACTGCTGACACTATGTATCTTTGCATTTATGTTTTACCTGGTAGCTGTAGAAATAGGGTGCTGTGTGCAGTTGCACAGGGTGTGCACTGCACCGCTCCATTCAGAGAGGTGAGATTGAAACGGCTCCCCCTAGAGGTGTGCAGTGTGCGACATGTATGCAGCAGTGGTAATATCCTCCATGACAGCCTCTTCCCACTTTTTAGCTGGGGTGTAAGCAAGTCCGTATTTCATAGAACACACCTGAGGTTCTGCCCTCGGCCAGCTACTTGGCCGTATGGGGGCTTCTCTGGGTATTGCCACCTTAGTTACCTCCAGGCCAGGGCTCTGGAAGAACAAAGCTGAAAGGGATTTGTTATTATTCTGCCCAATTAGTCTCTGATTAAAGGTTTAAAAGGTTTGAAAAGACAGGAGTGAGGGGGCAGCAGGAGGAAGAGGAGGGAGAGCGTGAGGGCTGTTTACGGAGCAATAAAGGAACATTATGCTTCGAGGCTCTGCGAAATGTCTCCACAGAAGCCGGCCCTCTTGCCAGCCAGTTCAGGGCGCAGCAAACACTAACCCCACAGAGGGGCCCTTGCAAGCCATCGGGGCCCTATCTCCCTGTAATCAGAGCTCCATTAAGCGCCCGTCTTCCCGCACTCGGCGTCGCAGCCCACAGCCCTGCTGCCGGCCCCGTGCTAGGGATGTGGCAGCCTCGGAGCCGACTTGGCTGGCCCTCCCTCCACCCCCCCTCCCCGCTTGCGGCTCGCCAGCTGCCCTGTGTGCCGCCCATCTCTGGGACACCCTTGCGAGGCCCCGGCTGCAGGCCGGCCCTCTGCTCCTATCGCTGGCATGCTCCAGCGGCAGGCTGGGGTGGCCAGGGTGTCGCAGGAAGCCCCGTGGAGCACCAGCAGCTCCGGGAGCCGTGCTAAGCCCGTCACGATGCCACCTATTTCCCCTGCCATCGGGGCCAGACTCTCCATTTTACAGCCGTGACAGGCCGGTGTGCGTAAGCCACCTGCCCCGGGGTTGCAGCCAGAAGTGATGGAGTGGGGCTTGGACCTGGGGCCCCTCTTTGCCCCTCAGCCACCTGCCGTAGAAGCTCCTGTTTGGAGAAGCCAGCACTCCCCCGCTGCAATGCAGCCCAGAATCTTGTGTCAAAATATGTATTTTTCCACTCCACAGGCACCCTAGCCCCCAAATACCCTCAAACATAATTCTCATATCGTACAGAGGTCCGGAGGGCGCCTCATATAGGCCACTGCGTCGCTCTGTGCCTCAGTTTCCCCACTTCTGAGATGGGGCCGGCCCTGGCCGCACCCACAGGACTGCTGTGAGGAGTAACCGGGACAGGGCAGGTACAAGGTCACAGCGAATGCTCGGCCCCGTGGCGGTCACCAGGGCCTGGCCGGGCATCCTCTGCGCACGCTTTTCCTCCTGCCCCTCCGTCCGCTTGGCCCCCGGTCATCCTGGGCCATGCTGAAGTCGAGGTCCAGTCATGTGGCCCTCAAGGCTAAAAATAGCAAGGGGCCATCTAGGGGCTTCCCGATGACCTTTGTGGGTCCGGTCAAGTGTACGTGGCCTTCCTAAGCTAATTAGCCCGGCCTCTGACCCCTACACATCTGTATTCGGGTTCAAGGGGCGGGTGAGGTCCTGCTCCCTGAACAGCCGGATAAATGCAGCGGTCGACTCGGCATCCCTTGGTCTGCTCTGCTGGCTGGGGCACTCTTGACTCAGCGCTCCTGCCCGGAAGCCCCAGGTTGGGGCAGAGAAGACGGCCCCAAACCACAGGGCTCTCCCTGCCCTTTCACTTGGCGCTTTGGGTGTCTCACCACACGCTCACCTCTGTGCTGCCCCTCCCGGAGGGGCAAGGGCCACTGGGTAGGTGATAGGCACCCTAATGTCGACGGGGAGAGCTGGCACGAAGTCAGAGTCCTCCCTGAGCGGAGCTGTGTGGGCATGGCGCAGGGTCCTGGGGCCGCAGCAAGCGCCGCACGCCGGGCGCTCACAACAACAGAAATGTCCTCTCCCAGCTCCGGGGGCCAGAGTCTGAGATCAAGGGATCAGGAGGCTGCACTCCATCTGGAGGCTCGGTGGGGTGGGGGTGGGGGGCGGTCCTTCATGCCTCCTCCAGCTCCTGGGGGCTCCAGGTGTCCTTGACTTACGGCTGCATCACTTCAATCTCTGCCTCTGTCTTCACATGGCCTTCTTACGCGCGTCTCTCTGTGTCACCTATGCTTACAAGGACACCCTCATCCAGTGTGACCTCATCCTAACTACATCACACAGACCCTCTTTCCAAATAAGCTCACGTTATCAGGTTCCGGAAGGACATGAATTTGGGGGGGAACACTGTTCCAACCCATACATGCCTTTGTTCTCCACTATTTTATTCCCACTTCCCAGGGGAGGAAACTGAGGTTTAGCCTGGTAAAGCAGTCATCAGGCCAAAGTGAAACTTTAAACCCATCAGGTTCCATGGCCCTGCTCTCAGCCTGCACACATCCCATTGGCCACACAGTGAAGCTTTCTGGGAGTTTGACCACTAGAATGGGGTGTGGGGGGGTGAGGGGGTGTCAAGGTCAGGAACTCCGCAGGAATCCAGAGCGTCCTCTGGGGCCGAGAACTGGATTCTCAAGGAACTTTAAAGGTGTGATTTGAACCAGAGGGTAAGCTTTCTGTCATCATCATCGGATCACTCGTTTACACGACAGAGGAGCATAGTGCCTGGCAGTATAAGCCCCAGGTCAAGGTGCCCACGAGTGGAACAGAGGGCACCCCAGCAAAGGGTCGGTGAGGGGTCTAAAATAATACCTGCTTTGTACATCTGTTATGCGAATTCAAATGTCCGTTGTGTGTGATCTTGGGCAAATTACTTCATCACGCTGCCCCTGAGTTTCCACATCTGTGAAGTGGGGGGGCGCCACAGATAGACCTCCTGGGGTTCACTGGGTTCATCCCTACAAGGCCCTGGACCACGACGAGCGTGTCGTACTTGTTGGCACTTCGACCCTCGAACTCGGCACCTTAGGAAGCATTTCTCTTAGCATCTGCCTTGGACTTTGTCTCAGGTGAGGCGTGGAGGGTCCAAAGTGCAGACATAAGCCTCAGCATTTTGGTCCCATCCAGAGAAGGAGGCAGACAGAGCCCGACTCATTCTCCCATTTTCTGGATGAGGAAACTGAGGCTCCAGGGTGGGGGGTCAGGGGGGCGTCCCTTCTCTCATGGGGCTTCTCAGTGTCCCGTCTGTAAAATGGGTGTAAGAGCAATAGCTGCACGCTAGACCTGCTGTGCAAGTTCAAGAAGATGATTCAGCGTCAAACAGTGCATGCAAGATGCTGCCTGGTGCACGGAAGGCACCCCATAAATAGGGCCTGCTATTGGCTACTGTGGGGCAGCAGGATACATAGAGGCTGGAGCTTAGTAAGAGGGGTGGTGAGGAAGGCCCCTTAATCCAGATTCATGCAGGACTCCTGAGCCGTCAGCCCAGGATCAGGGAGCACCAGTGTCACTGGGGGAGAGTGTGCCCCCTTGAGGGTCAGGACCCCCTGTAGGACAGCCGGCCTAGGGGTGGGGGATGTCTCAGGCCAAGACCTGGGAACTGGAGTCTTTCTCAGCAAAGCTCAGGTTCAAAAGTTCAAGCCTGCTGCTCTCCAGAAGGCAAAACGGAGGCCACAGACCCTCTAGCCACTGCGGCTGCCGCCTCCCAGATTCTGACAGCAGTCAGTACCACCATTTTTCAGGAACCGCTCAAGCAGGGATGACTGGCTGGTCAAGAATATTCTACTCCTGCCGTTCCAGGCAATGTTAGTGAGCAACAGAAGTGACATGAGAATCTTTTTTGTTTATAAAATTCTGAAAGGAACCTTTGCTCACAAAGTCTGCCGTTCCCTCTGAGCACGCACACCAGGGCTTTAAAATAAAACACAGGGCATCTCTCTGTCAGTGCACACGTTTATTCACCATCTTTTGAGCACCTACTGTATATCCAACACCATTCTAGAACATGGGGACCCAAGACGCCTGCCCTGTGGAGCTTGTGGTCCCGTGACCGACCCAGTTATCTTCAGCGGGTGCAGGCTGTTGGGGGTGTGCCGTGCAGAGCACAGGAACTCGGGCCCGGGAGGTGTTCATCGTGCAGCTGAGGGCTTTACCTGCGTCTCCGGGGCTCGTCTCGTGAAGATGCAGATCCTGCTTCCGTGGCTGGGGTAGGGGTCTGCATTTCCCACGGGCTGTCGACACTGCTAGTGCACAGACCACACCGAGCAGCCCCCCGTCCACAGGGGTGTCCTCCCCGGGATGGCAAGGGCACGCTGGCCTAGAGGAGGTTTTGCGAAGCCCAGTCTGAGCGCAGGACCTGGGATCGTGGAGACCCCATTCCTCCACAGCTTGAAGAAGCGAGTGTGCCCCTCTGGTGTGCCCGTGTGTACTGTGGGCCGAGGTTTCAGCGACTTCTCAGAAGGCCTCTGGGGCAAGGAGCAACCACCCACCTTCGTGGGCCGGCCAGGCCACCTCCTGGCTCACCCCTCAGGAGCCAGCTCACATTCCAGAGGAGGGAGGTCTTTCTGCCCAGGGCGATTTATTGCTGAGCAATTTGTAACTAATTAGCCAGCGTGCAGTGATTAGGCGCTTGCATAATAATTGCAGGTAATTGCCTCTTGACACTGCGAGCAGGATCCACTGGCCAGCTCAGAATGTCTTTTCAAATTAACTTGACTGTCTTGGGAGGCCCTCGGAGGGAGCAGAGGGAGCGGCTACATCCCAGTTTCTCTGACACTCTCGGGTGAAGTCCTGCCTGGGGGATCGTCGAGTGGGTGCCAGGCTCTGACAGCGACTCCAGGCCTCCCTCAATTGGTTCCAGATGCAGCCCTCCAGCAGGCCTCTAGTTCTATAAATAGCTTGCCCAGTCTGGGCGCTGTCAGCAGAGACGGACAGCTCGGCAGTCCTGCGGGGCCCTCGTGTGCGGGGGCAACGCTGAACCCGTCAGGCATCAGGGGCCACACACCACTGCCCTCTTCTCCTCCCCTTCCTTCTACACAGGGTAACACCTGAATTCTAACGTTGAGCTCTGTTTCCCCAGTAATCAGAAGTTTGCCTTCCCAGCTGCCTTTGGGGTGTTTTCTCTCAAGCTGGGAGAAGGGGGGAGTCATAACGTGAACTCCAAGAGAACAGAAACCACCGTGCCTCATTCAGGACAGCGTCCCCGGGCCCACAGCCGAGCCCCACAAAGACGTATTGTTGGAGAATTACCGCTCAGAGGAAAAAGCCGGGGTAGCCAGTGTCCCCGGACACCACTGCCTCTGGAGGTGACTCCGGGTGATGGTCGGCCTTCCGGCGCATTCTCCGCCTGGGGCTCCCCTGGGGCTCCCCTGACAGCCTGTGTGCTATGAGTGGGAGGACAGCCGTCAGAAGCTGCAGCGCGGAGGTCCGTGCTGGGTCTGAGCACCGAGATATCAGGATGGAGACCCCGCATTCCTGGCTGGCCCCGCTCTGCTTTCTGGCCATGTTTTAAAGACAGCCAGGCTCTGGGTGGTACATGTGGCAGACATCAACTCTGGAGCCTGCTTTTGTAGAAAGCATTCAGAATGGATGGTTTCCCTCACTTTCCTGCCGTGGTTACACAGAGGCGTGGGTGGGGGCGGTTGGCCCCGAACGCTTTGAGCCGCCTCTCCCCCTCCCCCCGCCCCCTGGATACGTGGATCTATAAACACGTCAGGAGGACAGTTGTAAAAGAGATGGATTTTGCTTCCCAACAGTATCCGCATGGGTCTGTCGCCAGATAATTCACGACTAGCATTTATGGTCAGGGTCCTCGGCCGTATGTCCAGCACCATACGACCTAGGGGTGAGGGCATGGCTCATGCGCGGGCCCAGACCCCGCCTCTGCCCCCACCGGCTCCATTTGTCTGGAGCAAATTCCTTACTATCTCTGTGCCTCAATCTCCCTACCCATAAAAGGAGGATCAAAAATAGAATGTTTATAAGCGGTGTTTATGATGTCAGGTGTGTGGCAAGCTCTTAATAATTCTTACTTGTTGCTATTGGTCAGATGGAAACACTTCTGTAGAACATGCGGGATCAACACACACTGGAGGCATTTGGAACCTGGCAGGCCCTGTAGGGAGTGAGTGAGGGGGGTGGAAAGAAGGATGCGGTAAAGCTTCTGAATGTAGATCTTTTAAATTCGGGGCCATGTAAATGAGTTTCCTGTTAAAAATTATACACATCGTTGAAGTCCATTGTCCTGCAGTATGCATTCTAGGATAGAGCCATTTTACTTTGTATTGGGGTAGACGCGTATTCAGTAAGGGGAACACGTTTAAGTGTAGCCCTCAGTGCACTTTTCCTTGGCAGGTGCGTACCACGTAACCACTGACCAGACCAAAGTCCGGAACAGTTTCAGCCCCCAGCAGGCGCCTTCCTGCCCATTCCAGCCAATATCACCCCCTTCCACAGGGAGGAAACTTCTGTCTGATTCCATACCCTAGACTAGCCTTGTTGGTTCTCCTCTCTCTCTCTCCAATATATATTTTATTGGAGTATAGTTGATTTACAATGTTGTCTTAGTTTCAGGTGTGCAGCACAGTGATTCAGTTACACATACACACACACACACACACACACACACATTTTTAGATTCTTTTCCCTTATAGGTTATTACAAAATATTGAGTGTAGTTCTCTGTGCTATACAGTAGGTTCTTGTTGGTTATCTATTTTATATATAGTAATGTGCATATGTTAATCCCAATCTCCTAATTTTTCCCTCCCCCACCCCTTTTCCCTTTGGTAACTGTAAGTTTATTTTCTATGTCTGTAGGTCTATTTCTGTTTTAGAAATAAGTTCATTTGTATCTTTTTAAAATAAATTTACTTATTTTATTTTATTTATTTTTGGCTGCATTGGGTCTTCGTTGCTGTGCATGGGTTTTTCTCTAGTTGTGTCGAGCAGGGTCTACTCTTCGTTGAGGTGCATGGGCCCCTCATTGTGGCGGCTTCTCTTGTTGCGGAGCATGGGCTGTAGGCGTGCGGGCTTCAGTCGCTGTGGCTTACGGGCTCTAGAGCGCAGGCTCAGTAGTTGTGACGCACAGGCTTAGTTGCTCCGAGGCATGTGGGATCTTCCTGTACCAGGGCTCGAACCCATGTCCCCTGCATTGGTAGGCGGATTCTTAATCACTGCGCCACCAGGGAAGCCCCTGTATCTTTTTTTTTTTAAGATTCCACATATGAGTGTTATCATATAACTTTTGTCTTTCTCTGTCCGGTTTACTTCATTTAGTATGATAATCGCTAGGTCCATCCACGTTGCTGCAAGTGGCATTATTTCATTCTTTTTTATGGCTGAGTAATATTCCATTGTATATATGTGCCACATCTTCTTTATCCATTCATCTGTTGATGGACACTTAGGTTGCTTCCATGTCTTGGGTATTGTAAATAGTGCTGCTATGAACATTGAGGTGCGTGTATCTTTTTGAATTAGGGTTTTCGTCTTTTCTGGATATATGCCCAGGAGTGGGATTGGTTGATCCTCTATTTTCAGTTTTTTAAGGAACCTCCACACTGGACTAGTCTTGTTGGTTCTTGAATTGCCAGTGATGGGGCCGTACTGAGTGTTCTCTTTTGTGTTGGCTTCTTCGCTCAGCAGAAGGCCTGCGAGAATCATCTGTGTTTTTGCATCATAGAGGGTACTATATTTTGAAGGACTTATTTGGGGGCCTTTATCAATTGCTTAACTAGCATTTTATTCCATGAAACTTCTAAGGGAAATACCTTAAAAAAAAATCACTTCTAGGTGTCAGGAACAGTGTTAGGCTTCTTCCTGTGATCCTTGTAATATTAAATCACCTGGTGGTCACAAATATGTATATTTATAGTGCGTCTCAAAGACACGAATCACCCAGATGAACTCTAAAGTGAGGAAGCAACACCAAGCCAAAACATGTCAGCTAACCGCAGGTGCCACATGTGCGAGAGCCCTGGGGAGGTACAGAAACCTCCCCCTGAAGGTGTTCAGACCTGGAAGGGAATTGCCTGTGGGGGTAGGGGGCGGTCTAGCCGGGGCAGGTTTGGTGGACACACGGCCGAGTCTGGCGGGGGGGGGGGGGGGGCGGCACCCAGGAGAAGTAGTGCTGGCACAGGGCACACGAGCTCTGCGTCACTAGAACGTCTTACTGCTCTGAATCCTCCTGCCAACCCTGAGATGGGTTTCATGTGTTATCGGGTGTCGTTTACACACGAGGACCCCGAGGCGCAGGAAGGTGAAAGCCGTGGCCCGGGTTCGCTCTCGTAAGTCGAGGAGCTGGGCTCCATCTCAGGCAGTCAGATCCAGGACTCTGGGGCTGAACTTTTAACCATCTCGATACGCTGGGACAGACACGCTGGCCCCACTTAAGGAGGAGAGCCGGGTCACTCTTGCTCTGAAAGCCTTGATCTATATCTTAAACTCACAACTTCCTCTCATGAAGGGGGTCACTCTCTAAGGACACAGCCCTTTTGTAGGAGAAAAAAATATTTTTAGCTCACCCGGGATCAAATTTTGGCTCAGCGACCCAGTAGCTGTGTGACCCTGGGCGGCTTCACGTGAGCAGATAACGAGATAAACCACACATCGTGAGGCCTCATGCAGCGGCTCCTTTTGATATTCTCCTCAGATCCCCAAATGAAGAAATTTTCCTTATGATTAAGAAAAAGTTCCTGAACCACTGGAAGCAAGCCAAGATCTGTCATCCCTTTTTTTTTGCACTTATTTGGGAAGACTGTCCCTTTAAGACTTCAGATTAGCACCAGAATGTGGCGTGAACATAGTAGAGCATGACATGAACTGATCTGCTTAATGTTTTCAGTGCTCTTGAATTTTAATACCCTGAAACTATCTCCTTTCTCCCTCACAAAAGAGTTAATATTTAAACTGATAAAAATAAACAAGACAAAATGGAATTCATTGTAGAAAGATTAGTTTTGCAGGTAACTTTTTCACGAGTGAGCCTTAAAGCTCTCTTGCTTGATTTCACACCAGGGAAGGCTGTTGTAGAGTCCACCTGAATTGGGGGTACAGACTCTAAGGAACCTGTATAAGAAAATATGGATGCAGTCTAGCTATAAGAGGCTTCCAACTCTGACATTGAAGGACAGGTGGGATGCAGATAGCCAGACGTGAAAAAGAACAGCAATAGTGATGGAGAGAAATTGTCTGTATATATCATAGGACTATTCATTTGTTCATTCGTTCATTCACTCATCCATCCATCATCCTCCCTCCCTCCCTCCCTCCCTTCCTTCCATCTACCCATCATCCATCCATCCATCCTTCCTTTCTCCCACCCGTTCATCTACATGGCTCACTTCCTCACTGCTTTAGGTTTATACTCAACGATCACCTTCTCAGAAAGCCCTTCTCAGTCCACTCTAGAATTTTCAACTCTCCTGACCCCCCAATTTCATATGTTCCTCCTCAGTTTCCTATTTTCTTTCTTTCTTTCTAAGTTGAAGTATAGTTGACTTAAAATATTACATTAGTTTCAAGCGTACACCATAGTGATTCAATATTTTTATACATTACACACCACATAAAGTATCACAGTATTTTTGACTATATCCCCCGTACTGTACATTACATCTCTGTGACTTACTTATTTTATAACTGGTAGTTTGTACCTCTTAGTTCCCTTCACCTTTTTCGCTCATCTCCCTACTCCCCTCCCATCTGGCAACCACTGGTTTGTTCTGTGTATCTGTGAGTCTGTTTCTATTTTGTTATATTTGCTCATCTGTTTTATTTTTTAGCTTTCGCATATAAGTGAAAACATCCAGTATTTGCCTTTCTCTCTCTGACTTATTTTACCTAGCACAGTACCCTCCAGATTCATCCATGTCACTGCAAAAGGCAAGATTTCATTCTTTTTTATGGTTGCACACTATTCCTATGTCTCTCTCTTTATATCTGTCTATCTATATCACCTCTTCTTTATCCATTCATCTGTCAATAGATACTTAGGCTGTTTCCATAACTGGGCTATTATAAAGAATGCTAAAATGAACATTGGTGTGCATATATCTTTTTGAATTAGTGTTTTAATATTCTTCAGATAAATACCCAGACATGGAATTGTTGGATTATATGGTAGTTCTATTTTTAGTTTTTTGAGAAACCTCCACTGTTTTCCATAGTGGCTGCACCAAGTTACACTCCCACCAAGAGTGCACAAGGGTTCCCTTTTCTCTACATCCTCACCAACACTTATTGCTTCTTGTCTTTTTTTTTTTTAATATAAATTTACTTATTTATTTTTGTCTGCGTTGGGTCTTCGTTGATGCGCACGGGCTTTCTCTAGTTGCAGCGAGCGGGGGCTACTCTTTGTTGTGGTGCACAGGCTTCTCATTGCGGTGCTTCTCTTGTTGCGGAGCACGTGTTCTAGGGCACGCAGGCTTCAGTAGTTGTGTCATGCAGGCTCAGTAGTTGTGACACGCAGGCTCTAGAGTGCAGGCTCAGTAGTTGTGGCGCATGGGATTAGTTGCTCCATGACATGTGGGATCTTCCCGGACCAGGGCTTGAACCCGTGTCTCCTCCATTGGCAGGCGGATTCTTAACCACTACATCACAAGGGAAGCCCTCTTATCTTTTTGATAATAGCCATTCTGACAGGTGTGAGATGTTATCTCATTGTGGTTTTGATTTGCATTTCGCTGATGATTAGTGATGTTGAACATCTTTTCATGTGCCTGTTGGCCATCGGTATGTCTTCTTTGGAAAAATGCTTATTAAGTTCCTTTGCCTATTTTTCAAATTGGATTTTTTGGTTGTTTGATACTGTTTGGATGAGTTCTTTATATATTTTGGATATTAATCCCTTATCAGACATATCATTTGTAAATATCTTCTCCCATTCAGTCAGTGGCCTTTTCATTTTGTTGATGGTTTCCTTTGCTGTGTCAAAGCTTTTTAGTTTAATGTGATCCCACTTGCTTATTTTTGCTCTTGTTGCCCTTGCCTGAGGAGGCAGATCCAAAAAAATATTGCTAAGACCAATGTCAGGAGCTTACTGCCCATTTTCTTCTAGGAGTTTTATGGTTTCAGGTCTTACAGTTATGTCTTTAATCCATTTTGAGTTTATTTTTATATATGGTTAGGAAAGTAGTCCAGTTTGATTCTTTCACATATAGCTGTCCAGTTTTTCCAGCAGCATTTATTGAAGAGGCTGTCTTTTCCCCATTGTATATTCTTGCCTCCTTTATCATAAATTAATTGAACCTATAAGTGTGGGTTCATTTCTGGGCCCTCTGTTCTGTTCCAGGGATCTAATCTGTGTGTCTGCTTTTGTGCCAGTACCATGTTGTTTTGATTACTGTAGCTTTGTAGTATAGTTTGAAGTGAGGGAAAGTGATATCTCCAGCTCTGTTCTTCTTTCTCAAGTTTGCTTTGGCAATTCGGGGTTTTGTTTGTGTGTTTTAACTGGCCACGCGTCTGCTCTTTAATATTCTTAGCACTTAGCACGCTGTAAAACATATTTCAGTTATCTCCCTATTTACTGAATGCAACCAGCCAGAATGGGAGCCTGAGAGCTCAGGATTTAGAACAGCCTGGCACACAGTAGATACTCAAAGTTACTTGTTGTCAAGTCCAATCAAATCTGCCTATTCCATTCGTTCACTGAGCACCTGCCATGTGCCTGGCACCGAGCTGAGCCCTGGGGCTGCCGAGGAGATAGGGTGGGCCCTGAGCACACAGAGGAGGGGCAGGGGCATCAGAACTGAACCCCAGAGGCCAAGCCAAAGGCCGGCAGGTGTGGAAGAGTCCTAGGAGGGCTCCAGGAAAGAGTGACCACCAGCCTGCACATGGGACACTGGTCACCAAGAGGACCTCCAGCAGGTGGGCCTGGCTGGTGAAGACGAAGCTGGCGAGGTGAGCGGAGGCCAGACCCGAGAGCACTGAGAGGCACTCGGACAGACCCTGTGGGCGCTAGGGAGCCCCTGGAGGTTTTCAGGGGCGGGACACAAATGGGTGGAGAAAGCGGTGCTGGGCACTGTGAGCAGGACCCGCCCCTGCGGAGCTCCTGGCCCTTGGCTCCCTGCCCGCCCCCCACCCCTGTCTTCAGAAGCAGATGTTGCTCCAGGTGTTCCCGCCTCCTTGGCTGTGCTTGTCCACACAGAGCTGCTTCCAGCCCGGCACATGCCCAGGGCCCCCTTCAGAGGCCTCTCGTTTTCGCCTGCTTCCTGCTTCCGCTGGGCTTCCAAAGGCCTTCTGTCCTCAGTCCAAGCTGCCCGGGGGCTGCGCGACAGCTGGGTTGTGGCTGCTGACAGGCAGAGCCAGAATCAAGGCGGCAGTAACGGCCGTATTCACCACACACGCGTCCTGTGCTAAGACTGTGGCTCTTATTCCCAACGCTGTTCGCTAGGGATAAATGCGATTTCCCCCCCTTTTGAAGATGAGGAGGTTTGGCTCCGAGGAGTTAAGTAACTTCCCCAAGCTCTCCCCTGGTCAGCGGCAGAGGTCGCGTTCCAGCGCAGTGGGGCGGCCCTGACACGCCCCTGGCCATTGCGCCAAGTTGCCTCCTCCGCTTGATGGGGACTTGGGCCTGGCCCGTCACTGCCAGTGTTGCGGGGTGCCAGGTCCTGAGGGCAGTGAGTCCGCCTGGAACCTGGACTCCTCAGCAGACACATGGCGCTGGGAGCGGATGGAACGCTGCCGACGTCCTGCGGGACTGGATGCGACTTCTCTTGCCCCCCCCCCACCCCCCCAACCAGGGCAGAGGAAGTGCGTCCCAGCTCAGCGACGGGGCTACTGCGGGGGGTGGGAAGCTTGGGAGGAGTGTTCTGTGCCTGCCCAGGCCTCCCATGCACGTTACCCCCGGCTCGGCTGGTCAGAGGCCTCCCATACCGTCATTTCTGCTTCCGGGAAACACCCAGTTTTGTGTGTTTGGAGGAAGGACATATGTCACAGAAGTTTCTGTAGAGGCAGCTGCGCTCAAAGCTGCGGCCGCCAGGTTGGCGCTTCCCTTCTGCTCAGAGCTGGGTGAGGCAAGTCGTGCCGGTGACCCTGCAGTTAGTCGGTCTGTCAATGTCCTGGGGCTGCCGTAGCAAAAACACAAACTGGGGGGCGTAAAGCAGCAGACTCTTATTGCCCTACAGCCCTGGAGGCCGGAAGTCTGAAATCAAGGTGTCACAGGGCGGTGCTCCCGCTGGCAGCTCTAAGGGAGGATGCTTCCTGCCTCTCCCAGCCCCAGGTGGCCCTTGGTTTGTGGCCACTTCACTCCATCTCTGCCTCTGTCACCACGACTCCCCTCTGTGTGTGTCTCAGATCTCCCTCTTCTTATAAGGACACCTGTCATAACGGATTTAGGGGTCATCCTAATCCAGCCTGACTTCATTTTTACTAATTATATCTGCAAAAGCCCTATTTTCAAATAAGGTCACGTTCACAGAGACCAGGCTTAGGACTTGGCCGAATTTTTTTTTGAGAAGGGGTTTCTCCCACTGACGTTGTCTTGGTGAAGCTCTGAGGCAGAGTGGACGCCAGGGGCCCTGCTGTCGTTCCACAGTCCTTGAGGCTCTTCTCCTTACCGAGTGGACCCAGACTGTCGGCTCCCCTTTCGTGGATACTCACACTCCCTGTCTCTAAGATGAGGAAGTGGAGCCAGGCTCAGGGTTATGTCCCTGGATGTCCATCCCAGTCCCTCGGAGAGCATTTGAAAAGTACAAATGGCTGGGCCCCACACACTCCAGCTCTGCTGAGTCAGAAGGCCGTGCAGCTCGGGAGGAGTGGGACTGATCGTGCATCCATAGAGTGTGAGTTTCGCAGGTGGTTTCAAAGCATCCAGTCTAGGGATCACTGTTGGAAAACTTCCGGTGCAAGTCTTCTCCAGGAATGTTTTCAAGCTTGGGCATTCTGTGGGATGCACATCTCTCCCACAGAGCAAGCAGTTAGTGTGAGTCTCGAGCCTGGGAACTGGTTCCAGGACTGTGCGGTACCCTTAATCCAAACTCTTTAGAGAAACACTGAAATTTCAGTAGGAAACACACATATCGAACACAACATCAAGGTATTTTTAATGTGACCAAAAAGTCAAAATTTGCTTTAAATTTCAGTCATTTTGGGGCAGAAACCATTGTCAAGATGTTGGATGTATTTCTTAACATGGTGTGAATATTGTGCTAATATTTTTTTCGGTGTTTTGGCTGAGGTCTTCTTTATGGTGAGGGTCCCCACATAGGATGTACAAGTGATGTCACTAAGGCTCCCTCAAGTATGAATAACATTGGACCCTACAGCAAAATGACAGTAATTGACCCCAAATATAGTGATAATGAAAAAGTATATTTTCAATTTTTCTGAAAATTTGGCATTTGTTCATTATAGCTATCTTGATGTCACAATAATATTTAAGTATTTAATCACTCATTCTAAAGAGAGCAGTACCTGAGATTGTGGCCATCGAGAGGAACCACCTCTGATGAGCCGTCAGGCAGGTGGTGTCCCAATGCCTGGCGCTGCCGCTCAGCTGGGCCCCCAGGCTGGCTCTCCAGTCTCCTTCAGCGCCCCTCCCACCTGACATCTGTTTTAGCTCCACCACTGATCTGTCTTTTCCCAGTCAGGCCCTCATGATGGATTGTACCACGTGTCTACCCGTCAGTCACCAGGCAGCCGGTGGGCTCACACAGGGGGACTCCAACTGGGTCATCTTAAGGGTCCAAGTAATTTACCATGTCTGGCCCTCTCCTCTGTTAATGCCGAGTGGAAAAACAGTTTGCAGTGGGGTCAGTCGCTTACTGGGCCCCTCAGAGGACATCTGAGTGAGTCCATTTAATGGAGAAGGCCTCTCAGTGCATGTGTAGATTCCATGCCTGTTGCCCCTATATCACCATCGTCGTGACGTTTACTTTATTAAGTAGAAGAATATTCATTTCTCACACCTTATCTTCCTTTCTCATCCCTTATCTTAGCATCATCCGGGGGTTTATGTTCACAATATGGTGCCACCCCATTCCCTATAGACTGAATTCTGTCCCGCTCCCCAGATTCATATGTTGAAGCCCTTACCTCCAATGTGGTGGTGCTTGGAGATGGGGCCTTTGGGAAGGAATTAGAATTAGAGAGGTCATGAGGGCAGGGCTCTCTTGATGGGTTTAGTGTCCTTGTAAGAAGAGGAAGAGACACAGGGAGAAGGTGGCCATCCACGTGCCAGGAGAAGGGCTCTCAGAGAACCTGCCCATGCTGCCACCCTGATAGTGGCCTTACTGGGCTCTAGAATCGTAAAAAGATAAATGTCTGTTGTTTAAACCACCGGTCTCTGGTGTTTTGTTGTAGCAGCCCAAGCAGACTAAGACACTGTTCTTTAAAATAAAACTCAGTCGAGTATGTGAGCTGTTGTTCTCATTCTCGCTACCCAGCAGTGTCAGCAGGGGAGCTGATAAAGCACAGCACGTGGTCCCCTTCCGAAGGTTCTGACGTACCTAATCTTACACAGGGCCTAGGAGGCACTGGCATGTTTGCAAATGGCCCCAAGTGATTTCAGTGCGCGTTCAGAGCAGAGAGCGTTGAGCCCTTCTGTGTGGGTGCTTGTTATGTATGTACGTCCCTGCATCCATCTCTCCTTCTTTGGGTAACATCCCTGATTTTTAGACTCACCCAGGCTCAGCGGGTCATTTCACCCCATCCAGCCTGCTTGGTCCAAGGGCGGATGAATGACTGGGGCAGCCCAGCTGGAAGATGCCTGGAGACCATGCAGGGAGCCTAGGCTGAAGAAGGACACTTCCTCTCTCCTGCTGGACTAGAATCTGGACAGATGTGGCCACCCTGTGAGGCTGGAGCAGGCCTGAGCATGGATGCAAAATTGAGGTTCTGGCAGATGCAGAGAGAAAACCACATTCGTGCTGACACTGTTTCCGCGGGGGTCCAGGTGTATGTGAAGTGGCTGTACCCCAGCGTTGTTCAGTTATGTGAACCAATTAATTCTCTGCTTTTCTTAGGGCATTTCGAGGTTGCTTTTTCTATCACTTGTAATGGCTTCCTAACAGATACATCCTTTTTTATAGAAAAAAAAAGAAGGTTCAGAGAGGTTAATTAACTTTCCCAAGTTCACATTAAAAAAATTCACAGCATTTCAACAAAAGAACACAGCTACCAACCATTGAAGGGGGACAAGATATAGGGCTGGTAAACCCTGGCTCTACTGTTCACTGACTTGGGGGGGGCTCTTTGACCCTTAGTGTCCTCATCAACAACAGAGCAATCAGTATTACGCCTGCTTGTAGAATTTTCATGTGGAGTACATGGGTTGCGACAGTCATATTTTATCATCAGATTCTAAGCTTCTTGAGGGCAGAGAAAAATGCCTTTCCTTCTCTACATGACCATCGTGTCTGGCTGCATGGAAAGATGCCTTAACATTTGTTGAGTCAGTGTGCGTAGGAAAGTACTAACCCAGTGCAGCATGTCGTGAGTTCTCAGGTTTATTAATGCATAGCGTTGAAATGAATTCATCTTCCAATGATGGATTTTCAGACAAGGGAAACGGGAGGCCGTACTGAAAAGGACACAGGCTCTAGAGTCAGATGGCATCCAGCTTAATCTATACTCTGCCTTTGGCCAAATTAAATACTCTCTTAGTTTTCCTCCTAAGTAAAATGGGTTTGTAGCCCCCACCTTGGAAAGCAGGTAAGAGCTTCAAAGTAGATCACATATAGTAAGTACTTCATAAATAGTACTTATTTGTTAAATAAAGTTTCCAGGCACAGGGCTTCATAAACCGGAGGGTCAAAATCAAATATTAGTTTTGTCCTTAGCAAAAACAATGACCATTTTTGTTGTTTGTGCCAGTGGCAAGGCATGTTTTGCACCCTGTATGTGTGTATGTAATATGTGGAGGAATGCCCCTCCCCCTGAAAAAAGACATCACATCAAGTCCCTAGAACCTGTGGTGCAGTCTGGAAATGGAGACAAGGTCAGTTTCTGCAGACATTGTTTAAATCCTGGAGCAAGCCGTGCCTGAAACCCTTAAACTACTCTTGGGCTGTTCTGTTATATAAGCCAGTAAGTTCCTTTTACAAAAGAACAGATGAGAATGTTATCATTGCTCAAAACACATGGCAAGACAGATCCCAGAGCACAGGCTGGGGACTCACTCACCTCTTCGTCTCCCACTGTGCTAACTCCTGTGGTTGCTGTAGCTTGCACCTGGCCCTCCTCTGTGGAATCTTGACCACCCTGGTGGTGCGCCCAGATTAGAATCAGCAGCAAAGCCCCTCTTGGCAAGACTGTCCCCTGGAGCCTGGGGTTGGGGGGCGGCACAGGCATTGGCTTCCAATCAGATAAAGTGCCGGTGGGTGCAGATGCTGCCCCCTTCACAGGGCACGGTGGGTTAGGTTTCACAGGCCGGACACATTTATAACAGCACAGTCTCCATGCAGAGAGGAGGGAGGGCAGGCAAGGGCTGGTGGGAGATTTATCACCTTAATAGTAGCTCTGACAGGCCTTGGAGTGAGATGTCATGGGTCCATGGGGGGTGCGAGTGGGGACGGGCCAGGAGCTGATCAGAAACATAAATTTGGGGAGAGCAGCTGGGGGACACCTGGGCCCAGCTCTGCGCAGCCGCGAGCTGCCCTCGGAAATGATAGAGCTGATGTGTCTCAAGACACCATGAGAAGCGTGTTGTTCATATTAATGTATTTAATCCCCCAGCAACCCTAAGCGATAGGTGTTGCTCTCATGCCTCTTTTGCAGATGAAGGAACTGAGGCACAGAGAGGTTAAGTGACTTGCCTCAGGCCACCCAGCTAGAAAGTGGCAGAGCTGGGACTAGAGCATGGGTCTGTCTCATTCTGAGCTATTCTTGAATCGACCACAGGAAGATTCCCATCACTTGGTCAAGTGTGTCCCATAACTGTCTGCGACAGACCAGCACCAGCAACCTTGACTTTCCTGGGCAGTATCAACTGGGGAACTTGTGTGTCCGTGGAGTTGGACAGGCCTAGGTTTGAATGCTTCCCCATCCCCCTACCCCTACCAGGCTGTGCGAAATTGAGTAAGTGAATTTGCCTCTCTGAATCTTAGCTCATACTCCCAGCACCATTTAAGGTTGTGAGGCTAAACCCCAAAGAATGCAGGATACTAGTCTGGAAAAGTGGTACACGGAGCTCAGCTCCGGGCGCAGCCGTGGGTGCGTGTCTTCCACCCTGCAGGCTTGAGAGCAGTGGTCCCCGAGCCGGCTTTGCAAAGAAAGCCTGTTGCCGAGGGCATGGCACGAACTAGGAGTAGAGCTTAGTTGCAGGCCGCCTGCGCCAGCAGCTGGCCATGGGCATCTCACTCCTGCTTTAAGCCTCAGTTTCCCCACATCTCATGGGCTAGGGCAGCAGTTCACGTATTCCACACTGGAATCACCCGGCCTCCCCTTACACACCCTGCCTTACTTGATCGGGGTGGGACAGGACTTTTGGTGTATTATTTTAAATTAGGGGTGGAATTGTGTCCCCCCAAACGTTGTTGAAGTCCTGCCCCCTCAGTACCTGTGAATGTGACCTTACTGAAAATAGGGTTGTCATCAGGAGATGAAGGTCAAGTTGAGACTGAGTTAAGATTAGAGTGGGCCTAATCTTGTGACTGGTGTCCTTATGAAAGGGACATTTTGAAACAGAGACACTCACAGCCACGTGAGGCTGAAGGCAGAGATTAGAGTGACACAGTTACGAACCATGGAGCCCAAAGATGGCCAGCAAACCGCCCAGAGCTGGGCCTTCTCAGACCCCACAAGAAATCAGCCCTGCTGACATGACACCCTGATCTCGAACTGCGGGCCTCCAGACTGTGGGAGAGGACATCGTTTAAGCCGCCCGGCTCGTGGTCCTTTGTTACGGCCGCCGCAGGACACTCACACACCAGGTGGTTCTCATGTGCTGGCTTATTGGAAACAGAGCACAGCCGAGCTTCCTCCTCACTCGTAAATATTCACATCCCCGGGGCTCTTTCTTGGAAATGATGGGGTTCTAGAGCACTCCTGGGACAGAGATAAATTCTAACAGAGGACAGGTCTTTTGGGGGGTGACCCTCCGGAAGGTCCAGGTAAAGGGAGGGGGCCCCGACCTTCGGTGAAGACAGGTGGGTGTGGGAAAGGTCACTGCGGGCTTCACCTCGCAGCGGATGCCGTGGCCGCCTGCTGATACCCACCATAAGGGGACACAGGGGCCAGGAGGTAATATTGGTGCAAAACACTCAGATAAGGGAAGCAAACAGGGCCTGGCTGTCGTTCCTGGCAGACCATCAAAGCCCGTCACCCACCAAGGTAGCGGGTGTTCCAGGAACCCGTCCTGGTTGGCAGCTGGTCACACGGCCCGGACACAGTCCTCTTGCCGCCCTCCTTTGCACCCACTGTCTACGGCTGCTGGACATGGAAGGGGTGTGGAGGGTCCCGAGAGAGTAGCTGCAGACACGGAGGGGGCGTCGGGGGTAGAGCTAGGAGGCACGGCGGGCCTCTGGGGTCGAGAACCGAGGGTAGGAGTTGCTGGTCCACACACACCAGCTCATTCTATCACTGGTCCTGCTTCAGGGCTGAGAAGTCTGTGCGTCAGAGAGCAGGCTACCCGCCGGGCCACAGGGCTGGCTGGTCACAGACAAGGATGAGAGCATGGGCCCTTGGGACCCAGTGGTGATGACAGGGGTATCTAGGAGCACCCAGGGTTTGCTGGGTGCCAGGCTCTGGGCAAGTGGCCTCCTTCTCGCCCCACCGGAGCCCAGGAAAGCGCTCTTATCCCCACCAAGGTCTGAGGGCCAGCTTGGGTGTGGGGGGAACAGGAGCCCTGTGCTGTGCCAGACGGTGCCGATCATCCCCCAGGACAGGGGTTCTAATGGGCGATTGCACCCCACAGTGGGCACTGGCGATGTCTGCAGACAGTGTTGGTGGTTGTAACTGGGGGAGGGGGTGCTACTGGCATTTACTGTGGGGGCCAGAGGTGCTGCTCAACACCTCACAGTGCACAGGACGGTCCCCCACAAAGAATCATCCGTCCCCAAATGTCAACAGTGCTGAGGTGGGAAAGCCCTGTTCCTGGCCCAACTTCCCATAAGATGCTCCGAGATGGGGCTGTTGATTGGTTCTTTTAGGTGGAGACGGTTTGTGCTGTCCTGTTCCTTACGGGGCACAAGGACATAGGTGTACAATTCTGCGTGATTCCGGAGTGGCTGAGTGTGGTCTGTGGGGATCTCCCATTTAACCTCCCACTGCACAGCTGAGGTGCCAGGGCCAGAAGCAGGATTCGAGCTTTGCCCAAAGCTGACTCACAGGCCACGCCCCCCCCAAGCTCCGAGGCTTCCCTCAGTTCCCTGCTTATTCCTCCTTGGACTCCACTGTCCACTCACAATCCAGAGTGACCCCCTTGAAGGCAAATCCAACTCTATCGCTTATTGCTGGACTCATTCCGGCAGCTTCTGTGCACAGTTAGGGAAAATTATAGAACCCTCCCTGGGGCTCCTCAGCCCCTGTATGATCCTGCCTCACCGTCCCCCTGACCCCTTGGCCTCCCTGCTGCTCTGCCAAGTGCAGTCCTACCACAGGGCCTTTGCACGGCACTGTCCTCTGCCTGCAAAAGCCCCCGGCCATTTTCAGGACTCACTTCTTACCTCTGCAGCTTGGTCGTCATCAACACTTCCAGTGAGCACTCTGTCTAAAGAGGCACTCTTGTTCCTTCATTCTCTAGCCTCACCCCGATGTGTTTTTCTTTGTAGTATTTATCACCACATTATGTATTTATTTATCCATTTATTCTCATGTTTGTTTACGGTCTGTTTCCCCACCGGCCTGTAAACTCAGAGAAGGCCGGGCCTCGGTTGGCTGTGGTTCATGCTGCATCCTCAGCTCTGAGCACAGAGGATGGTGGCAGGACCAAGGTCTCCTGAGGGTGCAGACCTGAGGCCACAGGGCATGCCCCTCCCCACCTCCCGCCACCTGCCAGCTCAGTTCTTCGCAGGAACAGCCCTGGGAGGTGATGGGCCTTTGTGCATTTGCTCAGAAGAAAGGAGAAAACTCACTGTAGCCGGATGCATGGTGCCCCCCACCCCCCAAAAAAGACACGTCTGTGTCCTCATCCTCAGGACCTGTGGATGTGACCTTATTTAGAAATGGCATCTTTGCAGATGTGATTAAACTAAGCATCTTGAAATGAGGTCATCCTGGATTGCCTGGCCAGGCCCTGAATCCAGTGACAAGTTTCTTTTATGAGACACAGAAGAGACACACGCAGGGAGAGGGCATGTGAAGATGGAGGCAGAGGCTGGAGGCAAGCGACCACAAGCCAAGGGCGCCTGGAGCCCCAGGAGCTGGAAGAGGCAGGAAGGACCCTCCCAAGGTCCTCCAGAGGGATCCTGGCCCTGCCCACACCCTGATATCAGACTTCTGGCTCCCAGGACTCGGAAACAATAAATTTCTATTGTGGCAGTTCCTTGCAGCGGCCCTAGGAAACTCGTACCTCACCTAGTAGATGCTCAGAAGTCTGACTGTTTCTTTCAGTTGCCCTGTAATCCGTGAGGTGCACAAGCTAGGTGGAAGATTGGCTCCCAGCCTAGTGTCTGCGAGAAATGAGGGAGTTGCTGAGAACTCAGCCAGCGTCACATTCCTGCAGTGGAGGGCAGGGAGAGTTGAGGGGTTGAGATGGGGAGCAGATTTCCTCGTAATCAAATCCAGAAGTTGCCTGTAAACCTTATTCCAGGAGACCCCCCCCCCCGGGTCCCGAGCGTGGGCAGCGCAGTGGTGGATTTGATTCCTTCAAGCAGGCAGATTCCTGGGGCCTGGCCATCCGGTGATTCCGGCCGAGGACCGTGGGGAAAGTTCCAAGCGTGTCACTGAAGAAGCGTTGTCTCCCTGGGGCCAGAGTGAGCAGCTGGCTGCCGTCATTCTCACTGATCACCTCGGCAATGGGGGCCCCTGGGGACAGAGTGGGCTGGGGGCTCTGAGGGAAGGGCTGGGAGCTGCTCCTCGTTAACCCACTGGGAGGAATCGGGAAAGGGAAGGCGACCACGAAGTTGCTTCCCAACTGTGACTGTGACCATCCGGGCGGGTGTCCCATGAAACCGTGGGCCAGAATCCCAAGATCCAGCATCCCTGCGCTGGGTAGGGCGGATGGACGCTGGAACAGGGCCTGGGTTGGTCCTCACTGCACACTGCTGATGCCCTGGGGGCTTGGGCGTGTCCTTTGTCCTCCCTGAGCCCCATTGCCTCCGTCTGTATGGGGGAGGGTACAGTGAAGGTCACAGCAGAGTGCACAAGAGCCTGGGGTCAGGCCTGGGTTTGAGTCGGCTCTGCCACACACTGTGACTCCGGGTGGCTCTGAGTAGGTCACCGACTGCCCCAAGCCGCAGTTAACTTGCTAGTAAGGAGATCGTAGTAGGGCCTGCCGATAGGGTCGTTGTGAGGTTCAAAGAGAAAATGTATATCCAGTGTAGCCAGAAAAAAAGGAAAGACTTTTTATCATCCACATCACAGGAGTGTGAGTGTGGAATGTTTTGAGTTTCAAATAGTCATTACTGCTAACAGCTGTGTGACCTTGGCTACTTTACTTACCCTCTCTGGTTTTCCATTTCCCTTTTCTGAAAAATGATTGTTAAAGGATCCAACTTACAGGCTGGTCTCAAGGATGAAATGAGATTTCGACCTAGCGCAGTGCTTGGCACCCGGGCGATGGCTCGTACCCGTCATATGTCGCGACGGTGGTGCTGTGCCCCTAGTCACAGTGGCCTTCTCTGCGTGTGGCCTGTGCGGTCTGTGCATGACCAGGCTCCCAGGGAGGGGGCTGGGAAGACTCCCTCATCAGCGTCTCGTCTCTCCCACTATTACTTGTCTCCCTCCACTGAAGGCCAGGCTGCCCCCACGAAGCTTACGTTACAAGGAGGAAGGTGCATGAGTAGTTAGCAAACAAGCAGCTAAAATAAGTTGACACAGTGCTGATGGGGTGAGCATGCCAGCTGCCTCGCTGTGTCCTAACCCTGCAAAGTCAGGCTAAGTCCTGCACACCAGTTACCTCTTCTACCATTCCCCCAATAGTCTTAGGAAGTGGGCAGTAGTATCATCCACCATTTCACTTACAGGGAAACCGGGATACAGAGAGGTCAAGTCACCTACCCAAGGTCACATAGCAGAGGCAGGAGTTGAACTAGGGCAGCGTGGTTTCAGAGCCCTGTCTTCTAATCACCTTGCCGTATTGCGGGGGGTGTGTGTGTGTGTGTGCGACTGTGTGCACACATGCCTGTGTGTGTGCACAGCTGTGCGTGCAAGTGCCCATGCAGGCCCGTGTGTGCGCACATACACAAGGCTGTAATGTTGGGGGCACGTCTTTAGAGTGCGCTACCGGAGGAGGCTTGTTGGAGGAGGTGGCATTGGCTAAAACGAAATGAGACAAACAGTGTAAGATGCAGGGAAAGTCCCAGGCTGAGGCCTGGTGAGTGCAAAGGCCCTGGGGAATCAGCCGATGGACTTTCCAGAGCCAAGAGTCGGTGGTGCCCCCCTAACCCCGTGTGCCCATGTGGAAGCCCCCTCCTTCTCCGTCTCCCTCCACCACGTGTAGACACCCCACCTGGCCAGGTGCTCTGTCAGCAGCGTTCGCAGACCCATCCTCTCGGGCTCTCCCCTCTCCACCCTGTGTGTCCCTGGTTCCCGCCAGTCTGTGAGGGCCTCCCCTCTGGGCATGCAGTGCTGGGCAGAAGCCTCTCTCCACCTGGCCGCCAGGGCCCCGAGGGCTCTCTGGCCGTCTGTCAGGACCCGATGCCCTGGCTCCTGGGCAGCCACTGAGGGACTAATGTGTTTTACATCCCTGCTCCTTCTCCAAACTCTGAATATGAGACGCGGTTTTCAAATTCTTTGACAGAATGCTTTTTACAGGGCCGAGGGGCTGGTATCTTCCCTGCGTCCTGGCTGGCTGGGCTGCCATGAAGTCTCAGTGGGAGGAAGTGGGCTGGGGGCAGCTCCTGTTTTCTCCTGGAGCCCGTGGGGGAGCTGGGAGGTGGGGTAGCTGTGGTGCCAGGGCCCCTGCGGCCTCAGGAAACCGCGCTAGCTATCTTGAGTCTCTCAGAAGGAGACTTGAAGCTCTGGAGTGGGGCCTGGGGCCAGGGGCTGGGGACTGCGGGGCAGAGCTGCCCTGGCACACCTGCCCTGGAGGGCTCCAGTCCAGTTGGGGGAGACACACGCGTGTTATACACCGTGGAAAACCGTGACTGCCTGCGGGAGCCCCTGAGATGCCCCCTGAGCTCCTTCTGGGTGGGCGGCCTTCCCTGGAAAGGAGGTGGGCTGATGTGTGCGGCAGCAGGCTTGGGTGGGGCCACGGTGTATGCGAGGATGAAAATACGTTTGTGCGAATGGAGGCCAAAGCAGAGCGGGACTAGCCCCACCTCTACCTTCTGTGTTTGAAGTCCCCGCGGACGCTGTCACACGCATGCTTGGTTGGCAAAGAGTCCCTGAACTGTACACTTACGGTGGCTGTGCTTTTCCCTGTGTATATATTCAGTGGAAAGGTCAAAAAGCGTTTGCCACCCAAAACATCTGGAATCACACCAACATGTTCAAAACGTGTGTTGTTTCTGGGTGTTGGGATTCCACAGAATTCGCCTGCTACCCCCTCTCCCCCGCAGCGGTTTCTCAGCTGTGTTCCTATAGTCTATGTTTGTTTGTTTTACAATGAATATATGGTATATTAAGTGTTTAAAGATGCCCACCTGTCCTGGGGAAAGTTCGTCTGCCTGTCACACCTTGTGTCCAGTTGTGACTTCTTATTAGAGCCGTGGGATTAGCATCCCTGGATGCAGGGTCTTCCATCAAATGCAGACAAAACACCCTGATCTCAGTCGCGTTCTGCAGCTGGGCCTGGCGGACCTTCCCACAACAGTCTTGGGGAAGGAGAAGCTGAGGGAGAAGGCAGGCTGGTGTCGTTAGTCCGGGAAGCCCCTCCGTGCAGAGGCGGGGACGGGCATTATCTCTGGCGGGGCCCTTTCCTTTGGAACTCAAGATCAACTCCTGGGTCTGTCACCCGTTCATTCATTCATTCAGCAAATATTGGTTGCACATCTGCTAAGGGCCAGGCCCTGTTCCAGGTGTTGGGGATACAGCTGTGAATCAAGTCCTGTTCTCGGGGGAGCTGTAGCTGAGTGTGTGTGTGGGTAGACGTTCTGAAACCTGGGGAGCAGTAAGTTCTGTGAACACCAACAGCGTGAGTAAGGGGTGGAGAGAGATGGGGTGTTCTTTTAGCCACACAGGGCAGCAGGCCTCCTTGACAAGATGAAGTTAGAGCAGAAACCTCAGTGAGGGAGGAGGAACGGGCAAGCCGGGGCCCTGGGGGAGCATGTGCTCAGCCAGGCAGCTAGCATGGCCGGAGTGGAGGGGGCCGTGGGAGTGTGGTCAGAGAGAGGCCCAGGTGGCAGGGGCGGGCTGGGCAGACCAGGTGGTCTTGGTAAGGGCTCTGGTTTCCTTCTGAATGAGATGGAGGCCACTGGGCCTTACAGAATGTCCCTGTGTGGCAGTTGCACACACAGCTGCACACACCACACCTTGGAGAGGTGGATCCGTGACCTTCCCCTTGAACCTGGGTGGGCTGGTGACTGAGCAACAGGATGCAGTGGAAGTGATGCTCCGTGTCTCCCAAGGCTGGGCCAACAAAGGCTGTGCAGCCCTCGCCTTGTTTGTGGAAACATTTGCTCTTGGAGCCCTGACGGCCGTGTACAAAGTCCAACCGACCTGAGGCTGCCATGCTGTCAGGAAGCTCGAGTCGTGCACGGAGTCCACACGCTGACATTCCATCAACAGTCCCAGCGGGCCTTCCTCTTCCCAGCTGTCCCAGGCCAGTTGCCAGGTGTGTGACTAAAGAAGCTTTCAAGTCCTTGGACATCCGCATTCCCTCACCTCACCCCAGCCATTTGAATCTTCCCAGCTGAGGCCCCCCAAAGGTGTGCATCAAAGAAAAGCCATTTCTGCTGTGTTCTAAGCAAATTCCTGACCTGCAGAATCCAGGCGCATAATAAAATAGTTGTTTTGTGGCCCTAGGTTTTGGGGTGGCTTGTGACGCCTGGGTTTAATGGTGATCGTGGCTTGTTGTCTCATCTCATGCCGAGGGTTTGGGTGCTCCCTCCGGGCCCGATGCTGTGCTGAGTTGAGCATTTCTGATCTATGACCTTGTTTAACCTTCACAGCTCCCCTGGGAAGTAGGCGTTGTTACCCCAGTTTAGACAGAGAGAGAAACAGGCCTGTGACAGTCAAGTGGCCGGCTGAGGGTCACACGCCAGCATGAAAATAGTGAACTTGCCCAAGACCTGGCTCTCAACTGCTGTCCCCTCAGCAACTCTGTGTCCTCATGGCTTTGTTTGCTTCCCTACGGCTGGACACATCTCTTCCAGTCTCCTTCTCTGGCTTGTTCAGCCAAAGTATGGATTTAGAAAGGACCGTCATCCCATCCACCTCGTTGCTGCGTTGCACAGAAGAGGAAACTCAGGCTCAGGGACATGGGACAACTTGCCCAGGGAAGCAGGGGTGCAGCCAGAACTATAAGCCACCCCTTTGGATTACAGGTCCCAGGCCACTGCTGACGCATTAGCTCTGTCTCTGAAAATGGCTAAGGGTTATATACGTGCCTAAGCTGTGAGTCCGCAGGCCCAGGGTGAGACGCCTGTGACTTTGCTTTCTTCCCCAACTTTGAGGTACTTAAAGGCACATACTTTCTTATTTAACCTGATTCCTTGGATAACTGAGTTTCTGACATCTTCACAATGAGGATGACGATAGCAATGAGGATAAAAGGGAAGACGCGAGCTCTCGTGGGCTCTTTCTAAGGGAGCTACGAGGTCCCAATTCTCACCTTTAAGGAACTAGCATGGAGAGTGTGAAAGGCTCATCGTGGACAAAGCAGGTCCTGCACTAGCTTTCAACTAACTGGCCCTGCTCTTTGGAGCAATATTTGAATTCACAGAACAGGATGACCAGAAGGGATGGGGCCCAGGTCTGTGGTCTAACTCTTTTCTCTGTTGCAGGGGACCACTTGGACCCCTGGCTCCCATGGCCCACCCGCCCAATCTCTTTATTTATGCCACCTGAAGCTTGCCATATGTTTCCAGGCTGTTCAGTGGAAGAACAAGTATTGAACCCAATGAGAGCAAACCCCAGAATTCTAAGCTGTACTGTGTTTAACTTGGGTAGTTCTGTACATAGTATTTTGGCTTGTGGGTCCCACAGTGTGGACCCTCTCCCCTCTCCTTCCTCCCAAGTGATTTTATTATTGGTGGAGAAAGTGGAATCAGACAAACCTGGTCTGAATCCGAGCTCTGGTAGTCATGGCTGTGCCCTTGGACACTTTACTCTAGGTCTCTGAGTCTCCTCTCTAGAGGGAAGTTGTGATAACACCTAACTGATGAGATGGCAGGGAGGACGGAAGGGGAATGCACGTGAAAATTCCTGACGCCCGCTGGACTCAGGCATGGCTTCCTTGTTTTCCTTCTTAGAAGCCTTTTATGGATTCAGGTAGAGACATGGGCTGCTGTCTCCCTCCCTACATCGTCACCGTCTGCAGAATCACACAGCCCCCCTCTCAGTGTTATCTCTCTTCCCACAGCCCTGGCACTTGGTGCTTTCCTGAGATGCAGCTGAGAAGGCAAGTCAGAGTCCCCCAGGGCTCTTGCTGAGGGAGACTCAGCTGGGACGTGAGTCTCTTCCCAGCGGTCTGTCGGCATTGGATGCCCTCTCCCCGGGAAGCACGGTGGGGCTCAGCCTTGCAGGTCTGTTCCAGTCAGCTGTCGCTGCGTAACAAACCATCCCAAAGCTGTGGCTCACCAGTCCAGGCGTTGCCTGGGCTCAGCCAGGAGGTTCTCACTCAGGCTGTCTCACACAGCTGCCGGTAGATGGGCTCATCTCAGAGGCTTCTTTTCTCCTAGGGGCTGGGCTGGGAGGACTCACACAGCTGGGCCTTGGGGCAGCTGCAGCTCGTCGGGCATCTCTCTCCCTACGTGGTCCCTCCAGGGTGATGCCTTAGGGCATCCAGACTTCTATGTGCTTCACATGCCTGACTCACTGGTCCACTGTGTGATGATCACATGGAAAAGAATTCTGGGTAGAAGGAATAGCAGTTTCAAAGCCTCTGAGCTGGGAAGTGTTGCTTCAGTTTCCCTCTCTGAAATGGGAATGGTACTTCCTCGTGGACGATGCTGTTGGGTGAATCGAGTGAGACGAAGCAGGTGAAGTGTGGACACGCCATTGCTCAGGGATTGGGGAACTCCCTTGCCACAAAAGGCACACTTTCCAGGGACTCTGGGAGGCTGCTCCAGAGGAGAATTGTACACGGAGGGAAGCCCGATCTGCACACAGCTCACCATCACCGATGCCCTGCGCCAACTCAGAGGCCCAGATCAGACTGGAATCTGGATGTGGGGACATCTGTCACCATGGGGGGGCATTTCTTCTGCCCCTTAACGCCAAAATTATGAATGGCTCCACTGTGCTTTGCCGACAGCGAAAACAGCCCTCCACATGGTGCCCGTCAATAACGATGTATTTTTAGCAGCAGCCTGCACTGGGGAAGCCGAAAACCTGCACTTGAAAGAATAGGCATGGCCTTGCAGCTGCCTAGACAGGGACTCAGGGCCCTGGGTTTGGGGACAGGTCCGAGGGGAGGCGAGTGAGCTGGAGGTCAGAGGACAGGTCACATTTGTTTCTCGGGTTGGGACACTGGGCCCAGTACCTGGGTGGCCTCTCTTTAAAAGGCAGGAGGCTGAGCTGTGACCCTGGTGCCTCTGTCCCCATCCGGCCCTTGCCCACCCGGGGCCCAGCCTGTGACCGCAAAGCCCATGAGGTGAGCTTGTGGACCTGGCTGCTGGCTGACGAGGCTCGGGCTGTCACTGAGGCCTGGCCCACAAGTCCTGAGAGCACCTGGCCCCATACTGTACGCTGGGGGATGGGGGCGGGGCTCTCTGGTCTCGCATTTGCCGCTTCTGGGGGCCTCGTCTGGGGGCTTCGTCAGGGCTGTGACTGCAAAGCGGGATATGGCCCCAGGACAGGGGTCCCGTAAGAGCCATTCCTCCCTCCAAGTAGGACGAGGAAGCATCTAGAACCGGTGGACGGGAGGAACCAAGAAGCTGTCCCACCCACATGCCAGGGAGACAGGGCGGCAGGGTCTACACACTCACTCCTCCCAAATACCTCTTTGCTTCTTGCTTCATTGGCAGGAAACTTCGAGGAGATAATCAACGTTACACTTCTTAAATCAAAACAACTATAATTTTTCTATAAAAAATAATAGATGCTCATGAAATATTTTCTAAATAATATAGAACAACCTAAAGGAAAAAAAAAAACAAAAACAAAGAATTGTTCCCACCCATCAAAGAAAACCACCCTTTAACCATTTAGTGTTTATGGTTCCAGACCTCTTTATTTTGATCATTATTTCTTTCACTATTTGTGTGTATTTATTAATAGGCACTAACCGTGATACTAACTTGCTCTCTTTTCTCATCCTTCCGCCTGTACCCAGGCCCATTTCTCCCCTCCCCCCTTGGCCCCCCCTCAGAATTTCACCGAGTCTCCCCAAGTGAGCCATGGAGCAGAGGATTCTGGGAGAGGGAGGCGGGCAGTGGGGGAGGGGCAGCCGCAGGACAAAGGGGTCTTGTTTTCCGTGTGGGCGCAACCCCCCTGGACCCCACTGGCGAGTGTGTCGGTTCCTTGCAGAGTCAGCGTCCTGCCCCAGAGTGAGTGAGAGGCTAATTAAGAGGGCTCGCTCCGGCGTGAGCGCTGGCTGCGCATCAGAGGACCCAAGGTGATGACTGTTTTGGTCAGGAAGCTGGGGACATTGTAGCGGGGGAGGACAAGCCAGGGCACAGAGGTGCCGGCCGCGGCCTCCCCCCAGCCCCCGCCCTTTATCAGTTTCCTCCTCCCCCTGGCTGCAGACAAAAGGCTGCCGGTACCTGGGGGCCGGGGAGACACTATGACACAGGATGTTCCCAGCATTTTGGATATTTCCTCTGCCGTCTGGTTGATACGTCCTAGAGAAAGCGCTGGGATTCTCCAGGGAGCGCGGGGCTGTAAAAACTCCAAAACACAGTAATAACAAAGCCATAAATCTGGGGCTGCCACAGCAGCTCTGGGCTCAGGGCGACCAGCCCAGGCCACACAGTGCGGCCACCAGAGGCCCAGGGACTCAGAAGTGGTCAGAGTCCAAGGGACAGAACGTGGCGGGAGTGATGTTCTCCACGGGTGGTGGTTAGGGCTTGTTTTCATCAGGTGCGTGAGCTCATCCCGTGAGGCACAAATGGGACCTGGGTAGGCAGTGGCCTTGGGGCAGCACTGGGGTGTAGGGCCAAGGGCTCCAGGTTTGGTGCCCAGAAGAGAAGGTCTGGATCTTATCTCTGTTCTCTGTCAGACAAGCAAGTTGCTTGACTTTCCTCCTCATAAAATGGGGCTAATGATGACACCCGCTTATGGGATTTTCTTGTGAGGGTAAAAAGAGGCGATGTCTGTTAGGCATGGAGGGTGATGCCATGGAGACGGCCTGCACTCACTGCATATCCGCCCTCCCTCCTACCCGCTCTTCTCATGAGCACTGTGTCCTTTCCACAGACAGCAGCCACTCCAGGTGTTTTACAGAGAGGATTTAATATGGGGTGTGGATTTGTAGGTGGTGGTTGAGTGGAGACATCAAGTAGGGACAGCGAGGTGCCACCTGGGTTAGCAAGAGCAGAAAGTCACCGGCACTCCCTGGGCTGGAGGAACAAGGGAGGGAATGGTGTCGTGGAACCCAGCAGCCAGGGCTACCTGCTGAGAGCTGGCACCTTCGTGGTCCTGTCTGCTGGGAACAGGGACCATGGAGGGAGGGCCATTCCCACAGGAGCGGAGCAGAGAGAGAGCGAGAAGGAGAAATACTCCAGCTTTTCCCTCCTCTTGCCCTGCCCAGCTGCACCAGTGTCTCCCATTGGCTGAGCTTACCCAGGAGTCTGAAAGCAAGGGGGCCTGGGAAATGTAGTTCCCTGAGATACAAAGCAGTGAGAAGTGGGAGGGGACTGTCCTGACCAGCACAGACCAAAGGTCAGGTGGCTAATGATGGTGTTCTGGGGAGAGATTTCCTGGCCTTGCATCTCAGGTCCCCACTTCTTAGCTGAGTGACCTTGAGTGATTTATATAACATCTTTTGGCCTTGATGTCCTCATCCACAAACAGGGGATGGTGAACATTTTTAACGTATTGGGTTGTTATGGAGAGCAAACATGATAGCATACATGAAGCCACCAGCACACCCTCGGGAAACATCAGCCGGCACATACTTCAGAAAACTGGGTTCAAGCAGAGATCAGACCAAGGCCTGAATTCACCAGCAGACATTGTCCAGCTCTCAGCATGGACCTGGTACATCTGGGCTTGGGCCCCTTTTCAAAGAAACAGGTATAACAACCACTTTCTTGGGAAGGAATCACTCATAAAAGCGCACCACATCCTCTGCCAAGAATGACCTAAGCTCCTTGCTGAAGGTGGGAAGGAAACAGGTTGAGGGCATCTCCCCTGTCACCCACATTCTTCAGGGGTTAGAAAACCATTAGCTCTTACCACAGTGGAGACACTCAGCAATGGCCACCGGTCATCGGAAGTGCGGGCATAGCCCTGCTTCTCATTTCCCTGTTCAGGGATCTAAACGTTCCTGACACTCCGGCGTAGCCTGTTGGCGTGCTTCTCATCCTGGTTGAGTACACACTGAGCTCACAAGTGGGAAGAAAATGTTCCGTTTCTGGATGGGGGCCTCTGAAGTGACTTCTTCATTTCCTGGGCAGGTCTTGAAGGAGGCCATGGAGTAATTCTCACCGTGCCCTGGCTGAAGCCTGGCTGAAGCCAGTGGTGACGTCTGTTGCAGAGATGGGGAGAGGTGGTGTTGCTGAAATCCGCCCACCTGTTCCAGATTGCATGGAGGACCCCCAGGGATCAGATCATGTGAGGCACTGGCTCTTGTCTGGGCTTCCTGCCTTTGTCATGCCACTGACAGAGTGGGCTAGCTAAACCGAATGTGCCGGGGAACTGGGGAAAGCCAGATTTCAGATGTGTTTTGGATTGCTTCTCAACTAGCTCTAAGCTGAGCTGCGGTGTCTGACGTGAGATAAGCCTTTGTCTCAGCAAAGCATCCACAGAGGAGGTGATGATGGTGATGTGATGATGATGATAATAACGATGATGGTGATGATGATAGTGGTGACGATGGTGGTGATGATAAAGATAACGGTGATGGTGGTGGTGATGTTGATTGAGATGATGATGGGGGTGGTGGTGGTGTTGGTGTTTGTGGCGGTGGTGATAGCTGTCATTTTTAGAGTGTTGTCAGCCAGCGCTGTGCTAAGTGCCGTATACATTCCATTTAGTCCTCCCAAGAGCCCGGTGAGCCAGATGAAGAAACTGAGGCTCAGAGGAGTAAAGTAACCTGCCTGTGGTCACATCACTGATAGGTAGCCGGGTACAGTTGTAGCAGGTCTGTCTGGTGCCAGAGCCCACGTGCACCTGTACTACCTGCTGGCCCCATGCCAGGCACAGTGCAAGACCTTGGGGATGCCATGATCACTAAGATGCAGGAAAACGAGACCTGGAGCTCGAGGTCCCAGTGCAGTGAAATGAGACTTGCTAAAGAGCAGACTCTACCGTCCCGTCAAAGCCACCAGGGCTGCCAGATTCTGGGGACCAACCCCACCCAAGAGTGGAGAGCATAGACCGCCATCTTGGGAGGAGGTGGGAGGGTGGAGGTACCCCTTCCCCCAACGTTTCCTCACACGTTATCAGAGAGTGGCTGGGTGATCAGTGGAGTCCGGGGGCCGGCCCAGAAAGGGGAGGAAAAGACAGCAGTGTGGATGTGTGTCGGGAGCTGCGTTTGCTGGACTGGAAGGCGCCGACAAAGAAACACGGAGTCCTGACTGCCAGCCCAGGAGGTGTGCGCACAGACCTGCGTGACATGGGCTTTGGGACTCAGGATTCCAGAACCTTCTCTCCCAGGACTTGAGACAAGAGACTGCACCTCTCCCAGCCTCGGTTTCCTTGTCTTTTCCCAGGGACTAATGGAGTAACTCCTCCTAGAGCTATCGCAGGCGTGAACGAACCAGCACCCAGGCTGCTGCAGAATGCGTCAGCTACGTCGGGATGGGGGCCTTGCCCTACTGTGGCAGATCCAGAAACAGGCTTGGAGAGGCCGGGTCTAAGAGGCAGGGCCAGGTGATGACTCAAGACCCCTGAGACCTGTCCCACGGCTTGGGCACAAGGCTGAGTGGCTTTACTGCCCCTGAGTCCTTGCTGCACACTCACCTGTTGTCCCCAACTGCAGCATCATCTCCTTATTTTATATGGGAAACATAGGCATCATAGATTTATGACTTATTATAATACCATTTACGTAAAGAGAACTGAGTTCTCTTTTGGTCCAGGAACTACATGATGCCCCTGTGAGATGGTTGGGGACCCCCTGGTGAGTGGTGACACCAGGTGGGGACATGCTGGCCCAGCTGCCCCATCTATTCTTGAAGAAGCATTTGGCTTTAAGAACGAGAAGGTAATAAAGAAAATGGGAGGGAAGCTGCCCTTTGCCTTCCACCTTTGGAACCACGGCAGGAAGAGCCCGCACTCGGGGCCGGGGCCGCCGGCGGGGCTGGAGGACTCCCACTCACCCTACCGTCAAGTCCTTCCTGTGACACCTGCGTGTGCAGACAGCAGGTGAGAAAATGCAGCTCAGGTGGGTGACGCTCAGGGTCACCGCTGCGGGGCCGGGATTCCCCTCCTGCTCTGCCTTCACAGCTCTTGGCCCCACTCCAGGCTGCCGCACAAGAGATAAGACTGCTGAGCGCACACCCAGCTCATCCTGTGGGTTAGGAAGGAAAGACTCCAGACACAGTTAGAAGTGTGTCGGGGAGAGTGGAACGGTCTCCGGAAATGTATTATCATCAGAGCTGGCCTCTTGCCTCCCGGGAGAGAGTACATGCGTGCTTATCGAGCCTGCATTCACCTCCCAACCTCCTGTACGAAGTCCTTTTCATCAAAATGAAGCCAAAAATCAGAAGTTGCTCCCCTGCATGAACTTTTCTTTCTGCTGCATTTTGAAGAGAATCCGAGAGGCCCCAAAGGAGGAGACCTAGGCACCCCTGGTTTAGGGGGGGTTCTGATCACCCAGTGGATTCAGAAACTTCACCTACCTGCTCTGTGCCTCAGTTTCCCCGTTTGCAGACGGCCTGAGAACACAACACAGGAGGGTATTGCGTGGAGGACCTCCAAGGTCCTCTCTGGGTGCCCAGATTCCTTATCCTGGCAAAGAAACCCCAGAGGCGGCAGTGTTGCCTTGTGGCGGAAAGCAGGGCCTCTAGAGCGGGACTGTTGGCCCTAAGGCTCTGACTGCTGGTCACGGGACGTGCCCCAGCAAGGATCGGCGCCCCTTTCTGCGTCTCCTCTGCGTCTCGCTCTTCCCTTCAAAGCCCTCCTTGTCGCACACAGATGCGTATTGCACGTCTGGGTCCCTGTGAGACTCAGAGCTTCGCTGTCTGTGGCGCTCCCTCCCACGTGGTGGCGGCAGAGGTGAGAGGGCTGCGGCCTCGTGTGTGCTTCCTCCCTCTCGCTGGTCTGTGACCGCAGCCGGGCTTGGTAATGACTTCCAGGGAGCCCGGCGCCCTGCATCTCGTCAAGGCTTCTCCTGGAAGGCTGTGCCCGCCATGGGCTGGGCAGGGCCCACGGCATCATGCGCTCCAGGTGTTGGCTGCAGCGCTACTCCTCAGGGGTACTCGTGCGGCACCAGGAGGGGAAACCTTGCATCAACTCCAGGAAGAAAAAAACCCGTTCTCCCCACTTTCCCAGAACCCAAGGGCTTCCACGCTTTGGGAACGTGTTGACTTTGAACCTGAGCCCATCGTGGACCTGGACATGGATCAAAGAGGGTGTATTGTTTTTCCTAAAAGCGTTGGGACAGATCAGATCAGCAGAATTTCAGGTGCTGTGACTCAGCGTTTCCTCTGCTGCTACCACCTTCCCTGCCGGCCGGGAGAGGAGGAATACAGCCCTCTTCCTCAGGGAGGCGCCCTGCACGGCGCTTAAGGTCGTGGGACTTGGCATCGACAAGATTCGGTTTAAATGTGCCTTTTACCAGCTGCTCAGGATGACCACGGGAGAACTCCTCTGCTTCCCTGAATCTCGGCATCTCTTATTTACGGTTGGGATGAGAGTGAGGGCCACACTCCTCACCACATGGTGTGGTCAGGATTAACAAGAAAATGGAAACTGCGCGCAAGTTCCTCGCAGGGCATTTGGCACGGACTGAATGCTCGCTTAGTGACCGGAACCTTCCGTCGTCTCTCCAGAGGTCGCCTAACACTCGGCTGGATCATCCCGAGCTTCCCTCTTTAAGCACCTGCTTCTCTTCACCGACAGCTTTCTTGGCTCAGAGATGGATGGGGGCCACGCAGGGAGTCAGTGCCCCCAGAGCAGCACGCCCCCTCCACCGCCACAGTGAGAGGCACGAGAAGGTGGGCAAGCAGCCAGCCCTTCTGTCCTTCAGGGAGATGATTCCAAGGTGCCTTCACACGGCTCCACGAGTATCCCCACCAGGCCAGCACCCCCGTTAACGCCAGCAGCAAGCTCTTCATCTTGCCCCTGGGTTGCCTCCTCCCTCCCGTTCTCACCCCCTCAGCCACCTCCAGGTGCTTCCTGAATTCACCTCCAAAATAGCTCACTGTCCCCACGTGTGCTTGGGGGGACCCAATCAAGACAGCACTCACTAAATAGTTGCGGTTATTATTATTCAAAGGGGCTGGATGCAGAATGAGATTAAAGTACTGGTCAAGCTTTGTCCTCTGGGTTACATCTCCCGTCTTATCTCTACGATGCCAGATGCCGATTTGGAAACACGCATGCCCTTATTATGCAGACTTTTGTAGAGCAGCTAATAGGTGTCTGGTGCTGGGTGGGGAGCCAGGGGCCCGGAGGCCCACGGGCAGCACAGGATCTGGGCTTCACCTCGGAATGTTGGGCACTTTGGGGGGTTTGGGGTGGGAACCAATAGAGACCCTCACACCTGAGTTTTAGCATCGGGGGTCTGGAATCACCATGTTTTCTGGACTTTCTCATCTTTCTGGAAGGAGAACACATCGCTTTTGTAGGAAGGAAAAAAGATATTTGAAAGCTCCAAGAGTGGTGTGACAGGGAGCCTTGTGCAGGCGTTTGGGTGGGGGCAGTGGAGCTGGGCCAGCTTAGGAGACAGAGGGTCAAGCTTCAGGATTCCTGTGAGAATCCTATAAAGCTCATGGACTTTGGCCACAGGAAAGTGGACCCCTGCGTGGAATTCTGTACCCAGCTCCAGTGGGCTCACAGAGCCCCAAAGCCAGATGTGGACCCAGCTATCACTCAGCTTGGTTGCATTTTCTGACAGTTCAGGCAGGAGGTTCCGAGGGCTCTGGAGCTCAGTACTTGACTGCCTTGATGCCGGGGAGGGCTGCCACCTTCCCTCAAGGGGAGCCCATGAGAGCGGAGGCATTGCTTGGCATGTTGGGGCCCAAGGAGGCCAAGTGAGGCTGGACACGGGCAAGACCTTCACTGCAGGTGAAGTAAACTTTCCCTGGCATCGAACCCAGCGTTGCAGGTTAGATTTGGAAAGAGCTTTGGAACCTGGGGACGACATTTGCACGCACGCGGCTGGTTGTCAGCAACACTGGTGGAGCCCTCTGTTCCCCAGGCTGGCGCTGGGCGGGGGGTGGGGGTGGGGGTGGTGCTGGAGGTCTGTCCCTGCTCCGGGCCGCCTCATTCCATCTAAGCTGCCGCCGCTGCCGCCGGGCCGGCTCAGGGGACACCGGGCGTCTTGTGCAGGAACGCTCGCAGGCTCTCCAAGTCTGCTATTGATTTTCAAATTGCAAACAAGAATGTATTCATTCCCTGGGCTTCGCCATAGTCTTACATTATCCACTTAGAGTCACGTTACAAAAATAGCTTTAAACCATCTTACTTGAAATATTGGACACATCTACTCACTGACAGGGAGGTTTCGTTTGGTTGTCTAGCCAGGCTTTGGGGCATAACTTTTCACGCTGATGGTGTACACACCCGTCACTTTGACACAAGAGGGGATGTTGGTATTTATTTTTCCCTCGAGAAAATGATGGGGGAACAGGCAGAATAAAAAGAGTTTCCAGAACGGCCCACACCAAACCCTTGCCACGTCTCTGCGGGCATGGACTCTTTCCCGGGCCCTTGAATTCCTTTGGTTTGAGGGAAGAGCCCCTTTTCCAGCCCTAAAGAACGGGGCCTGCTGGAGATGTGGGCTCCTCTCACCCCTGGCTGCCCGCACTCCTACCATGTGGGGAGGCTTAAAAAAATGCCAGTGCCCGAGCCCCACCTGAGGCCCAGGAAGCCTTCATTCCCCGTGGTCCTGACAGGCAGCCAGGTTGAGAAGCTCTGCTTCAGCCAGCCCTGCTCTTTGGAAGGAGAACGAGGTTGTCACAGCAGCTCAGAAGCAGCAGCGTGATCGGTGATGTATCTGCGTGGCCGCCTTACTGGTTCCCAGCTCTCCTGCTCCCACCCTCGCCCAAGGCCCCCCCATCTCCCACCTGGTGGGCCCACCTTCTCATTTTATTTATTTTTATTTGTTTTTTGTGACACTCAATTCAGTTTTATTAAAAAACTCTTTGCTTTGAGATAATTGTAGATGCACATGCAGTTGTAAGAAATAATAGAGAGAGACCCCTGTACCTCTACCCAGTTCCCCCGTAATAGCCCCTGCATCAATCCCTACAGTACAGCAGCACCGACAGGAAACCGACATAGACGCAGTCCATCCGCCTTATGCAGATTTCACCAGATTTCACTCATTTGTGTGTGAAATGCATGTGTGTGTGTGTGTGTGTGTGTGTGTGTGTGTGTGTGTGTGTGTGTGTGTGTGTATTTTGTCCTGAGCAGTTTTGTGACTTGGGTTCACTTGTGTGACCACAACCAGTCAGTACACAGGACAGCTCCGTCACATCCCAAGGATCCCTCGTGCCCCGTTTCATAGCCTCTGCCACCTGCCTCCATTCCTCAGCAGACACCAGCCTGTTCTCCATCTCTGTCATTTTGTCACGTCAAAAGTGTTATATAAATAGAATCACACTGTGTGTAACCTTTTGAGACAGGCTTTTTTCGCGCAGTGTCATTTTCTTGAGCTCCAGCTACGTTGTTTGAGGTATCCGCTCCTTTTCATTGCTGTGTAGTATTCCCCATGGTGATGCACTGCTGTCTGTGTAATACTCACCTTAGGAAAGACACTGGGCTTGTGTCCAGCTTTTCTCTATTTTGAATAAAGCTACTATGAACATACATAAATTTTCATGAGAATAAAAATTTCCATGAATTTCGGTGAAAATTTATGTGAACCCCATCTTCTAATTAGTCTTCCTGCTTGGCCTTTCGTGCCTAACAGTCCATTCTCCCAGGAACGTTGCCTTCACGATGCAAACCTGACCCTGAGCCTGACCCTCAAGAACTTCTCCGTACTCTTAAGACAAAGTGGGAAGTCCCTACCGTGACATCCGACACTGGCCTGGCCCCTGCCGCCCTCCCTCAGGTACGGGTGTGCCGCTCAGAGCCCAGACTCTGTCGCCTGTTGGCTGGGTGCAAGCCTGCTCCATGCTCCATGGCTGAGGGCCGTGGGCAGTTAATTTATCCCTCTGTGCTTGAGCATCCCCCAACCTGGAAAATACAAACAAGCGTAGAGCCTACCTCCTAGACTGCTGTGAGGATGACACAACTGCACGTGTGTCAGGCTCTGAGCTCCACGGCTGGCACATGGTTAACATGTGATAAATGTTAGGCACTGCTGTCACCACCTGCTGGGTCCCCTCCCTCTCTGAGCTCCCATCACATCTGCTCTCCTTCCATCCCTCAGGCTCACTGTTCTCCCCCTCTGACCTTGGGGCTCTGGCACACACCATCCTGGCTTCATGGGATGCAATTCCTTTCCTCTCTTTCCCTGGTTAATATCGCTTCCTCCAGGAAGGCTTCCCTGACTCACTGGCCAGTTAAGGGGTCCTTGAAATTCACTGGGGCACCTACTAAGTTTTCAGGTCACTTACCACAGTTGCTGACCATCTGTGTATCTTTCTAGAATACAACTTCTACAAGGGCAAGAACTGGGTTTCCTTTTCCACTAAATGTTCCCACTTGGGTATAATAGGTGCTCAGTTAATGCTGTTTCATGAATGAGTGAATGAATGAATCTCACTGTTGGCAAAGTGGGCAGCACCCTCATGCCACTGCCTTTCAGCCGCCTGCCCTTTTGGGCGAGGTTGTGTGGTCCATACCCACTTGCCAAGCAATCTGCACCCGGCGAGAACAAGCCTGGACCCTTCTCTTTGCTCCCCAGAAACATCTGGACTCTGCCTCTGCCTCTGAGCTGACCCAGGTCCACGTCCCTGCTCAGGGTGGACATTGCCTCTTCCTACCTTGGGGCTCTCCTCTGTCCTTTGGTACGTAGATCTCTTTATCTCTCTCTTTATTTCTGTATAGCAGCCTCTTCCCTTTTGTTTGTTTCTTTTTCGGTTGACGTGAAATTCACATAATATAAAATTAACTATTTTAAAGCAGACAGGTCAGTGGCATTCAGTGTGCTGTGCAATCACCACCTCTATCTTGGTCCGAAACATTTTAGTCACCCTAAAAGGAACCCCCATACCCATGTTATAGTCACCCCCACTCGCCCTCCCCCAGCCGCTGGAAACCACCGTCTTCTTTCTGCCTCTGTGGATTTACCTGTTCTGGACATTCCGTATAAATGGCGTCATTCGGTATGGTCTTTTGTGACAGGCTTTGTTCACTCGGCGTGATGCTCTCAGGGTGCTCCCACGCTGTAATGTGTGTCAGGACTTCAGCCCTTTCAATGGCTCAGTGATGTTCCCTTGTATGCAGAGGCCGCCTCTGTGTTTATCCATCACCCACCGATGGACGTTTGGGTTGTTTCCACCTTCATGGCTACTGTGATCGGTGCAGCTGTGAACACGTGTGTACGTGTCTTTGAACACCTGCTCTCCACTCCAGGGTCCATACCTAGGAGTGCGAATGCCGGGTCATATACTAATTCTATTTGAACTGTTTGAGGAGCTAGCAGACTGTTGCCCACTGTGGCTGCCCCACGTTACATTTCCACTGCTTTGGTTTATATTTCTCTCCTGGTTTCTCCCAAACGTGACTGCTCTAGATGTCACCCCTGACCCCCGGCCCCAGCCGTCCTCTGGCCATCCTCCCCGCAGTGTCCACACCACCCCAGCTTCCCATCCCCTGCTTCATTTCCGCATGTGGACACAGAGGGGCTGCTTGTCTTGGTTGGAATCCTGGCCCTGCCACACACAAGTTGGATGCCGCTGGGGCAGTCACCGCCTTTCTGAGCCTCAGTCTCAATTTGTAAATTGGGGATGATGGAGTTGTCCTGAGGATTAAGTGAGCCATGCTGTAGGAGGTACTGCTCATCAAGGCTCAGTGACCATTAGCTGTAACTACTTAATACAAATCCACTGTGGACACAGAAGGAGTATCAGGCGTGGCCTCTAAAAGGCTCACCCACAGGGCCTAACTCTTGGAAGGTACATGGTTATCACTTACTGGTTCTGAGAATGACATGAAACAGCAATATGAGATGGAACCATGCTGGATTTTATGGTACACATGGAAAATGAGCTATTTGAAAAGGACTTATAGTTCGTTAGTTTCCGATACGAAAATATTACTAATGTGGACAACTGGAGAACTGACCTAACCATGTTCTGTGACTCATTTGACCTTCTCAACACCCCTCCAAGGTAGCCGTTATTGTCCCATTTGGCTGACAGGTAAACTGACGCTCCACGAGGGAAGGAATCTGGATAAGTGGGGGCAGCAGAAATGGGACCCAGGTTCACCTGGCTCCAGAAACCACTCTCTGCACACTCTGAGTTCTTTCTCACGCACTCTTCCAGCCCCAAGACAGCCTTCCGTCTTTCCATGCTCCACGGGCACCCCTCTTGGGCAGATGGACACAGCAGAGGGCTGTGAATCTCCTGGATCCCAAAGTTTCCTTGGGCTGTCTGAAACGCTCCAACCCCTGAACAATATTTGTTTTTGCCCTCCTGCGAGTATTTCCATTTGCTTTGGATGGAAAAACAAGCCTTTCTGTTGTTGTGAACATTTCAAAGGGACCCGGCGGGCCGCAAGATATCCGCTGGAACGCCATACCAGGAACCGCGCGTTGATTCAGATGTATTGATTTTTATCAGCTTTTGACCCTATTTGTTTATGAAAAATATCTGACTCCCAAATATGGTTGCTTTGAAGGCATAAGAGATAAGAGCATGACTGTGTCCCCAAAGCGATGAGGCTCTTCTGTGCCCACAACGGGCACAGCGCGGCTGCTGGAGCATGGACTCGTGTCTGGGCATTTAGTGAAATCAGAGCCTGCCACATCCACACCACATCAATCCAGGGGGAGCTGGATGCCCTTGGGTGCTAAAAGGGGGAGTGGGAAGGTCTGTTTCAGGAGAGGAAGGCCATGAAATGGACACAAGCTCAGGCCATGTGCATCGGAACCACGAGCCTGGACTCTGTGCCTGGGACCTTCTTAGTGAGGAGATGGCCAGGCACCCGGGACCGTGCAGAGGGACGGCCTCTGGACTGACAAGGGAAGCTGTCAGGGTCTGTGGACGGAGGGTGGCCAGCACTGCAGCACCGTCACCGTGCCCCTCACCTTCGGGACACTGGGGGGTGGACACAGCTGCCTTGCCTACTTTATGATGTTATTGGCAGCTGCAGTCACCTGTGTCAGCAGATGTGTACTCTTTCACTAATTCTCAGACAAGGCAGCTTCTGGAGCGCTACGGGGGAGCACATCCGCCTCCCGGCCCCTGTCTGAGAACACTGAGAATACCTGAAGCACGGGACAGTACCCTCACCTCAGAACTAGTGTTGGTGTACCAGTGAGAAAACAGCACTGGCCTCAAAGTAAAATCCACAAAAGATAAGATAAATAAAACGGGGCCCATCCTCACAGTGGGTGTGGCTCAGCCGCCAAAGGGGCGAAGTGCTGGCGCAGCCACCACGTGGGTGAACCTTGGGAACGCGCTGAGCGAAGAAAGTCAGGGGCCAAAGACCACGTATCAGATGAATCCATTTATCAGGACGCGCCCATAACAGGCAGCTCTACAGAGACAGAAGGCAGATTAGTGGTGGCCAAGGACTTGGGGAGATGGGGTTTGAGGGCAACGGCTAAAGGGCACTGAGTTTCTTTGGGGGTGACGAAAGTATTCTAAAATCGACTGTGGTGATGGTTGCACAACTCTGTGAATAGACTAAAGCCCATTGAATTCTACACTTTAAATGGGTGGGTTGTCTGGTGTGTGAATGACATCTCGATAAAAGTGTTAAAGAGACTGAGGGGTGGGAGTTCCTGAGACGGAGCACTTCTGTCCAGTGTGACTTCCTGAGAGGATGGCTGTCGGCACCCCTCCCCGAACTCTGAGCCCGTTGGCTGTGTGTGTGTTTGCGTGTGTATGTGTGCGTGCGCGTCTGTGCATGTGTGTATGTGTGCGTGTGTGTGTGCACGCGCGTGTGTGTGTGTGTGGTATAGGAATGTCGCCTGGGCCTGCTGTTCTGAGGCGCACACTTTGGTGAACCTGGGGTAGGGAACTGGCTGACGGCTTCTTTTCTCTGTGTTTTCATGTTGAAATGGCCCTCAGGTGTGTGTGGACCTGAATTCACACGTTTGCCGAGTTTGTATCGGTTTGCCAGGGTGTCCACGGGGCAGGCGCTCTGCTGGGGAGGGGGTCCTGCACCCTCCTCCCTGGTCTGAGAAAATCTCCGCCATTTCCTGCCTTTGCTCACAGATACCCACATGAAACACCCTGCTTCCTCATTCCCCTTACTTTAAGCACAGCCTCTGATAACCTGTGACCCAGAACAAATCAGTCTGTGGTTTGTTCGGACCAGTGGACCTCCCCAAAGTCCTCATGTTGTAACTTAAGCTCCCTGTCACCTTTGAAGGCTGACCGGGCTGAACTTTCTCTGCCTTTCCCAGCGCGTGTGTCCTGTCTACACAGCACCCGGTTTTGGTGGTGGGTGCCCGGAGTGGGATTGCTGTACCAGAGGCTGCCAAATGGCTGTGTCCATGGTTGTGCCACTGGATACGAGGCCAACAGCGTCCACGTCGGCACACACTGCACGCCTGGTGGGTGGGAAGCAGTGCAGGGGCGATTAGTAACGATGGACCCCTGTCCAGACGCTTACTGGCTTTTGGACAAACCTCCTCTCGGGGTCAGTCCTTGTCTCCACTCTGTCCATTTAAAACAGCCAAAGGCCTCTGTCCCTCCCTCCGTCCCTCCCCAGGGTAACTTCTGTGGGAAGTCGGGTCCCTCCTCCTGTGTGTGCTTTATACCCCTACCGCTCCCACAGGAAGTATGCGTTCCTGCTCCACAGTGATAGCGTCAACTGTAAAACTGGAACTTTTCTTTCAATGTTCCCACCCATCCAGTGCTCCTGGCTTCCTGTCCAGGGACGCTTCTATCCCCTCACGTTCACACCTCATTCGCACACCACATGGCACCCACACACACCCTTCACACACACCCCCTGCTTCGCATTCACACCGCGCCACCTTCCATCTGCCCCAGGCCCGTAGCAGCCCAGTTTTTCTGTCCACGGCTCTTGAAGGGAAATGGTAGAGGAGGAGACTGGATAGGAAATTCGTGCACCAGATATCACCTGCTGTGGTCTGAATGCCTGTGTCCCCCTGAGATTCACATGTTGAAATCCTAACGATGGTGTTGGGAGGTGGGGCCTCTGGGGGGTGATGAGGTCACAGGGGTGGAGGCTCGCGAAGGGGATTCACGCCCTCGTAAAAGAGACCCCGCAGGCTCCCTCCCTGCTTCTGTCCCATGAGGACACAGCGAGAGTCTGTGACCCGGAAGAGGGCTGTCACTCGACGGTGCTAGTGCCCTCGTCTCGAACTTCCAGCCTCCAGAACTGTGATAAATGGGCTTCTGTTGTTTCTACGCTACTCAGTCTGTACTGTTTTGTGATAGCAGCCCGAAGGGACTCAGACATTAGCCCACAGTCATATGACTTCATCCAGTCTTCACAGGTACCCAGTAAGAGAGGGGTACTGACTTCGCTTAAGAGATGTGCCGAATGCAGCTCAGAGAGGCTAAGTGCCTTGTCTAAGGGCACACAGCTGGGAAGAACCAGAACTGTGCTCTCGCTCCTAGGAAGAGGGGCGTGGTCAGCACAGTGGGCCCAGCAGATCTTGAGCTCCTCCCCGTAGCCCTAAGGATGCACTCGGACCAGCCGGGATGAAGTGCGGCCCCTGAACTGGCCGTTGTGCAGCCAACAAGCAGGGCACGGGCCCCGCAGCCGGACCCACAGCGATCTTAGATACGAATCCGCCTTTTCGCCCCGTTGCGGGGGATGGTGCAGGACATCAGTCTGAAGTGGTTTGGGCTGCTCGTCAGCCTCCGAGCCTCACACAGCTTAACTCCGCGTGACACAGACCTTCTGAACACTGCAGCATGCTGTGAAAGTCAGGATCGTCTCTGGCGGTTAGAGACCTGACTCACCCGTTGTTCCTGCTCATGGTCACCTTAGGAAATTCTTCCCAATGGGGCTCCTGCAGGTTCGGGCAGAGGGGCCTCCCGGTGACCCACACACCAGGTGTCCGGTCACCTCTCACATACTGGGGAGGCTCACTTTCCAGAATTCATCAGAACAGGCTGGTCTTTCCTGGAAGGAGCCCGGCTCTCCCAACACTTCCTGGATCCGCAAGTTCAGGGATTCACCGGTGATCTTTCTCAACCTTTATTTATTTCTCTCCCTTTATTATTTTTGGATTCAAGTAAATGAAATCTGTCTCTGGCTTCCTAAAATGGATGAAAGGCTTGCTTGGGTCAGAAGCTTCAAAGTCGGTTTTGCTGGAGAAAAACCGATATGAGACTCTCAGCAGCGTTTTTTAACCCTCACACCTTCTTGGTGTGAGATGAGGGGGGAGGAGAGAAGGATGGGAAGCCGGGGACGAGGATGAGCCTGAGGGGCATGAGGTGCTCCCATCGCCGCAGCTGTGTCCAGACAGTCGGAGGGGGAAGGGGACCTGCGGGCACGTGTCTGGAGCGGGACATCACTTCGCTCCCATCCCACTGGCCAGAGTCTAGACACGGGGTCACACCCGCCTGGCACCTTGCACCTTTAGTAAGAACGGCATCTGGGATGGTGAGTCTCTGGGAAGGACGGTCATGCCCACTAGTTACAGTTAATATTATCCCCTAAGAAGGAGAATGGATACTGGCGAGAACTAGCAACTTCTGCCTTGACGTGCATCAGGCTGGTGTTAATCTGGGGACAGATATTCTATCTGAGACACCCAGAGAAGTCAGTGCGCAGGGGCACACACCCCTTTCGTGTGCAGCCGAGATGTGCCTTCCCCTCCCGGTCGTTCTGTGCCTCGAGGTGTAACCTCCCATTGTCTCGGTTTGGATTCCCCCAGCACAGACCAGGGTCAAGTTTGGGCGCGCCTGTTTGGAAGGTGACCTCAGGAGGCATCGGGGAAGGAGAGGTGGAAGAGAGGGGCCAGTGCCGGGTGCATTCTTGGCCCTGTGACCACGGTGAGAGCTTGGGGGGTACTGTGTGGATCACCCCCGGAGTTTCTCAGCTGCTCACCCAGGGAGCTGGGACGTTGCCCACCAGCGGTCACTGTCCCTGACTGAGGACTGCCCCCAAGGACAGTGGCCCCTGGCAATTCTGGCCTGCCCGTCTGCGAGCGGGCCAAATACTCGTCTGTAGCAGAGGCAGCGCCCATAAAAGGCCGCAGGCACCGGAGGAAGCCATTGCTGTCTGGGACGACGCCTGCCGAGGGGGACAGGCTGGACACCGACAGTGATGCTCCAGCCGTGTCCTGAGCTGACAAAACCTTCCCGGGTCCCCACGGAGCCACTCTCTGCCTTCCAGCTGTGAGCTGCTGACGGGACAGCTTTGTGGCTTGGACAACTGCAGGGAAGCCTTCTGTTGTCAGCAGTCTGAGGGGGTGCTTGTAGTTTCTCTGCGGCCCCCAGGCACTCCTTCGCCTGGCCCTGTCCTTCAGGAAGGTGGGGTGTAGTTTGCTGGGGTTGCAGTAACAAAGCACCACACATGGGGGCTTCAACAGCAGAAATGTCCTCTCCCACGGGCTGGAGGCCCCAAGTCTGAGACCAAGGTGTGGGCAGGGCTGACTGCATCTAAGTCTGCGAGGGGGACCTGCTCCAGGCCTCCCCAGCTCCGGGGGTTCCCCGGCCATCCTGCGCTCTTTGCCTCGTAGACGTGTCGCCGTGATCTCCGCCGTCGTCTTTATGTGGCCTCTCCCTATGTGCCCTCTGTGTCCGCAGCCCCCCTTTTATCAGGACGCAGTTGTATTAGATTGGAGGCCCACCCTCGTCAATATGACCTCATCTTGACTAATTATATCTGCAAGGATCATATTTCCAAATAAGGGCACATTCTGAGGTACTGGGCGTTGGGATTCCAACATGGGAACTTGGGGAGGACACGGTTCAACACGTAAAGGGTGGGAGAAGGCGGCAAAGGGGGCTGCCACGTCGCCTGCGAGGGGATTTGATTCAGGTCAGCATAGGCCCCCAGGCAGGTGGGGGTACGTGCCGAGGTCACCTGCCGAGCAGGGCACCAAGCGTTTCATCTGAGACCCTTGAGGTTTGAATGAACGGGCTCCCTTCCACTCGTGTGGCTTCACCACTGCTCTTGGTTGTGAACACGAGGGCCCTTTGGACTTCATCCAGCTCTGTTGAGGCAGCCCCGAGGGTCCTCCCTGAACCGGGGGCAGGGAGGTGGGGTGTGGAGCTCCCATGAATGGCAGGTGGAGCAGAGCCTGTGGTGAGTGGCTCTACTGTGCCTGTTTCAGCCTCCGGGCGGCGGGGGGTGAGGGAGGGGCGGAGGGGCAGGCGGAGCGAGGTTGTCTTACGCTCCCCACACAGACTCAGAACCGGAACGCGGTCCGGGGTTTCAGCCTTGGAGTCCCCAGAGCTAGTCGCTAGCCGTCCTCCTCCCCCTGGAGGATAATGCATTTAAAACTTCTGAGCTGTCTAGACTTGTTATCTGGCCTCTAATTCCTGAGAGCCCAGAGCGGGCAGCAGCGGGACTGTCGAGATAGCAAGAGGGTGAAGTCATTGGTGTAAATCCTGAGGCAGGAAGTCAGTTCCAGGGACGATGGATGAGCGTGGGCCGGTGCCCGCACAGGGGGCAAGATAACGCGTCTAGACTCCGCTGGCCGTTTCCTCCTCTTCCTTTAGGTGTCCTATCGGCTGCCCCGTGGCCTTCCTGCTCGCTCTTCCCGTGCCTCGCAGGAGACACCCTCTCAGGAAGACCTCACTTCATTTTCGGTGTAGGGGGCTCTGGGTGACGTGGCCTCGCTGGGGGTGGGTACCTTCCCTAAGCCACAGCGACGGCGGGAAAGGCCAGGCTGGCCTCTGTCACTCTGTCATTTCTGAGAGTTCAGTGGGTTAGGGGAAAAATGACGTTTTCTCTCGCCGTTATCCAAAGGTCAATGGAAGGTCATTGGTGGGATCTGGAGGAGACAAGTTGATGTCCGACAGACCCAGAGATTTCCACAAGTCCCGGGGAGAAAAGAGCCTGGAGCAAGTCTTATCTAAAAGCCCCTGGGAGCTGTGGAACGCTGCATAAGCTGCATAACCTCCTACTTCCGGAAAGTGTGACTAATTTTGTGGGCCCCTGTGCATGCTGGGCTATCCTGAACCCTGGAGTTGGGGTTGGGAGTGAGGTCGGAAGGTCATTTGGTTCACTCCCCTGCCTCCAGGCAGGATTCTCCCAGCAAAGAGTCGTGCTGTGTGCTCCAACAAGCAAGGACACAAGTGGTAGCTTGGGAAGAGAACAGACCTGCGAGCGCCTGCAGAGAGTGATGACGTGGTGACCCCGCCAGCTGTCCAAGTCTGCGAGCCCAGCTAGCGCTTTGGGGTTTGAACCAGTTGTGCGGAGATCTGTGGGGCACATCTGTGGAGAAGAGCACAGTGTGTCCAGAGAGCAGCCACCACTGCTGTGGCACCAAGCACACAACATCAGTGACAACAATAAAAGCGAAAATGTCTTGAGCGCTTGCCATTCGCTAGTTTATGCCGAGTGGCTACATGTATGCATTTAATCTCTTTAATCATCACATAAGCCTGTAAGCCCATGAGGGCATCCTATTGCATTTATCCAAACTGAGGCTCAGAGAGGAAAGGTATCTGCCCAAGAAGGAGAGGTAGAGTTTGGACCCAGTGGGAGCTGACTTCCGAGCCCAGGGTTGAACAGCTAAATGCTTCTGCCATGTGAACATACCATGTGTGTTCTGTTCTGTTGCACAGGTGGGGGCGGCTGAGGGTGGCCCAGGTTAATAGACAGGATGGCCAGGAGGCCAACCCACATCTTTAGATCCCAAATCCTCCATTGCTCCACTGGGCCCCTCCTGTCCCACCACAGGACAGATGCAGAGGTGCAATGCCCTCTGGCGAAACCTGTTGCTCTTTTATGACCCATGAGGCACGTGGAGGGGGACTCCCTCCATGAGGATTTATCTCTCCTACCCTCCTTTAAATGAGGATGATCCAGCACCTACTATGCTTCCGGTATAGATGTGAAAGAAAGCTCTGGTGTGTGAAAGGAGGTCAAAATCAGCAAGGAGAGTGCTTCTAAAGATGCAGAAGGACCTGGAGTCTCACCCAGCCGTGAACAGAGCCTCAGGCTGGAGTTGGACCCCACAAAGGGGGTTGCAGAGACTGTGAGGAGGAAAAAGGAGGACGAGCCTGAGAGTGCCCGGCAGTCCCAGATGGCCATGGCGGGGATGCTGCCTATGGGAAGTGGGATGTTTATCATGAAGGCCCTTATCATTAAGTAGGAGGCCTGTTAAATAAATAGATGATGAATGGGCCATTCAAAGGAATACTATGCAACCATGAAAAGGAATGAGGTTTCTTTATATAACAATATGGAATGATCACCAAAGTAGTTGAATGAAAAGCAACAAGATTGTGTGTGTGTGTATACTTACACACGTAAGTATACATACTCACATACTTACATGCACATAATTATATGTTTATATTCCTAAAAGATCTCTAGATATTGGTAGCCCTGGGAAGGTGTCTGTGGGAAATGCTGAGAGGGAGATACCTTTTTATGTCTTGAATTTTTGACCATGTGAATATATGACCTTGAAAAGGAATTAAAAAGCTCCATGCTATCCTCTAAACTCGGGTGGCCTCTTGAGTAATAAGCAACCCCCTTTATGCCCAAGGACTCTTGCCCTCTCCCCTGGGTGTCCCAGAGGTGAGCGAGGGGCCCTTCTGTGGGCAGTGAGAGTAAGCCTGTGTAAGGGGTGCACAGTGCCCGCCTGTCCCCGTCTCGGCTCCCAGGCACCCCTGCCCTGCCCCTGGCTGGTGCTGCTTGGCTGTGGGCCAAGGATGCCCAAGCACAGGGGGAATTCTGCAGCACTGAGGTCCTAGAACCCACGCAGAAACCAGTGCCCTCAGCCCCCCGAGGGCCCAGGCGGCTTCCTGCAGGCTTAGAAAAGAGTTCTTTTAAGAAGTTTAAATGCCTTCTCCCAGGCAGAGGCCGGAATCCTGAGAGGGCAACACCCAAGGATTTATTGGCCTTCCCAGGGCTCGGGCTTTTTGACGGCCCCATGAGAGAGGCAGGGGGTCAGGGGTTATCTCCGGGTGGGCAGCTGGGGGCTGCCTGGGCCCCCTCCCTCCTGCGGCATCTGCTAGAACCATTAAGGGGTCCCTCCCTAGAAGTGCCCGGCTCGGGTTTCCTACCTCCGAGCTGCCAATACACTGTGCAGACCCCGGGTGGGGCGAAATGGACGTTTCTCGATTAAAATGAAGAGGGACAGTGCGCAAGAGGGACAGATGGGGAGTGGAACAGCGGAGAACAGCCCCCGCGGAGATAAGTGTGAGGCCACTGGAGCGTGGCCGCTGTGGAGGCCCTGGGGGGGGGGGGGTGAGGGGACATTTGTTCTTGCTGCAGTCAGTCCTAACAAATGGTAGCGTGAGGGCCGTGCGGGAGGCCCTGGGACCCACCCATGAGAAGTCAGAGACGAGGCCGCAGGATTTCGAATTCCCGGTTCAGCCTGCTGGAAGGCAGTGCGGTGAGGGTCAGGCGGTCCCCACTGGGGAGCCTTGGAGGAGTTAGGCCATGCTCTGGGCCTCTGTTTTCACATCTGTAGAATGGGACTAATAATAATTCCTCTTTCCTGAGAGTGTCGGTGATTACCTGAGATGCTGCAGGGCAAATGCACGGCCACAGTAGCAGCCAGTCTCCCTCCCAAGAGCTTTACTCAGGTGGCCCAGGCAGTCCCCACAAGAATTCCATGTGGGGGTTCCAGAGGAAGCAATTGAAGCAGAGAACCGAGGACCTTGCCCAAGGTCTCGGAGCTAGTGAGTGGTGGGGTCTGGATTTGAACCCAAGCCCCTGCTGGGTGGTCTCCATCCATCGCCCGACTGCAGCCAGACCTCTTTCCCAGCATGCCACTAACCCAAGCCCCTCGTTTCAGGCCCACGGGATGGTGATTTTCCTCAGCCAGCGGGTTCCTGTGTGACTTGAGTGCAGGTAAGCTTTGATTTAATGTCCGTGGTTATTTCTCAGACTCCGGTGAACCTGGAGGATGCCCTTTCTCAAGGCCCAGAGAGGGAGGAATCCATCCTTTCCACAATCCCCAGAGAGATTTATGCTGTTGGCGGGCCGGCCATGCATTATTACATTTCCTTCTCTTTCATTAATCATCCTCCGGCCCTCGTTCCTCCTGACAGCCAGGAGAGCTCACAAGCCCAGGGTCTTGCTGCCGATTAGGATGCGGCCGAGCAGGCCGGCGCTTATCTCTGGGAGAGAGCTCAGCGCTGCCTTGACGGAAGGGCAGCGGCTCCCGCATCACCACCCCTTCAGGAAGGAAGCCCGCCCTCCCCAGCAGCCAGGTGCTGACGGGATGGCCCAGCAGGGCTGCTGCAGAAACAAGTGCTGACTCGCGGGCGCCTGGTCCACATTCACGCTGGGACAACGATAATCACTCCCTTCTCGCCATTTCTTGAGAATTTACAAGGTTGCCGTGCCAAGCGCTGCACTCCGTTACCTCGTGTTTAATTGTCTCAACTCCCTCTAAGGGGCACACAGCTCATCACCCTTCCTGCACGAGGAAACGCTGGTCCAGGGAGGCGGGAGGGACAGGCCCCCGTCAGCGAATAGCACAACTAGGGCGCCTGGGGGTCCTGCCCTCCACTGCCTTCCGTCATGACAGGCCATGGGATTCCGTTTTCAAGCCTTTTCTTAACAGCCTCACGGAGATATAATTTGCGTCCATACAAGTCACCCATGTGACGTGTACAATTGAGTGGTTTTTCGAATACTCACAGATATGTGCAGCCATCCCCCAGTAAATTTCGGGGCAGTCTCATCACCCTCAGAGCACCCCTGCACCCTTCAGCTATCACCCCAGCCCCCTCGTTCCCGAGACCTACGACCCCCAAGTCTGCTTCCCGTCTCCATGGTGCACAACTGGTTAATAGACAGCCGTGGACTAGATGCTGGCCGTCGCCCGTCGTGTCTCCTCTGTCCTGGTTCCGAGTCACCACTACCTCCAAGGCCCCCTGGGGTGCTTGGCCAGCCCGAGCGGGGTGTGTCTGAGCCCTGGGGGCCACCCTTGCTGGCTGGGTAGAACTGGTGGCATGGCGGTGGGGGGGGGGGGACACTGGGATAACTCAGGGAGGGGGCCGCGGCCCTCAGGGAGCTTAAGGCCCGGTGGGGGTGGAGAGGACGGGGGTGGGCAGGCAAGGCCCAAGGGTTTGCGACTTGGGGCCAGTGGGCAGTGAGGAAGGAGAGGGGACCACAGGCACACAACATACGTTTGAGTTGAAACGTGAGGTGCAGTGGGAGGTGGGGTCCAAGTGCAGGGAGGCGGGGGCAGGGGCCTCAGGAAGGGAAATGGCCGAGGCCAGAGAGCAGGGTCCCTCTGGGAACTGCAGAGAACTCACCGTGAAGCCCAGGAGGACCAGTGGCGGGGGCGCAGACAGGAAAGGGGGCAGGCGGCTTGGAGGCAGGACCGGAAATGTGAGGCCACTGAGTCTCAGAGGGGAAGGGGCTTCCTGTGAGCCCCTCAGTTATAGGACCTTCTTCTCTGTGCTCTGTGCTCTGAGATCCTACCGCAGAACCCAGGCCTGGGGCTGTCAGGGCCAAGCTGCCTGCCTGGGCTCTCTTGCTAAATGCTGCGCCATATTTCACATCTGAATGACTCCTTAACACTTACTAATCAGGAGAAGTCCAGATTGTGTCTTCCTTCTCAATGTCAGAAGGTCTGAGTCCCTCCTGGCAACCACTGGATCATGTGCCCTTGGTGGGCATGACCCCATGATGCTCCCTCTTGCACCTGACTCCAGGCCGTGGGTTCCTCTTCTCCCACCTGGCCTGCCCCACTCATCCGTGTCACCTCCGGGCCCTGTCCTTTATTTGAAAGTGTTCAGAGTGGACATTTCACCAGGCTCTTGCCAGCAAGATGGCGCCTTCATGCAAAATACAAACGTCAGCCCCTCTGGACGGACAGATGGCTCCAAAGTGCCTCCCCTGGGCAGATGGATCCTGAAAAAGTGTGCCTTCCTCGGGGGGCTGATGTGGGGTGCAGGGTGCCGGGCAGGGCTAGCAAGCCTGTGTGTGCAGAGCAGGGCCTCGTCTTCCTCAACAGCCCCTCTCTGATGGGTAGGCAAGCCCGGAAGCCTAACTGAGAAGAGACAGTGCTTATTGAGCTCCTACAGTTTGCTACCAGCACGAGGGCCAGGAGATGAGGATGGAGCCGGTGGCCTTGCAGCATTCCAGCGTGGATGGGGAGAGAGAACCCACGGCTCCCCTGGCCTTTTGCAGGCTGGGTTTCCTGCCTGGCGCTGGGAATCCAAGGAGGGGTAGGGGTGGGCGGGTGAGGTTCCCCCTGCCCCCTTCCCCCACTGGCTTCCACACCATCCATCAGCCCACGGCTCACCTGTGAAACCCAAGGCTGGGAACCAGAGCGCTGTTCCGTTACCAAATCAAGATTTATCGGAACATGACAGGCCTGCAGGGCTTTTATGACGTGCATGGCGCCAATCCCTTCTGTTAACCTGCTTGTCCCTGGTGGGGTGGGGCGTTTTACGACTGCCGACACCACTCCATCTGCTCCTGAGCTTGTGGCGTTCTGACAGTGAAGACAAAATGTCCAGCTTTGTCCGGGCCCCGCGGGCTGGATTATCACTTCGGCACTTGAGAGCTCAGCCCGCTTCCCCCTGGAGCAAGACCCCCGGGCGGGATCTCTGGCCCCTCCCCTTGGCTCTGCCTGCTGTGAATGAAATTCAGATCATCGCGCTCTGACAGTCCCGTGAATTATCTGTTTTCCAACCTGCCTCCCTGGATCTTTCATCTCCATAGCAGAAGCCACGTCAGGGTGTAAAGAGGGGGTTTCTTCTCGTGAAATAATCCATTGACGTCTCTACAAAGGCCCCCGTGACACCCAAATTGCCCGAGCCTCAAGGAAGAAAGACACGATTTGGGCGCCATTTGGAACCTCTTTAAAAAGAAGGGCAGGGCCCCCCGGGGGCTGCCTGCTGGCGAATTACCATTCCAGCAAGGTGGGAGGGTGTCCAGGCCCGGGACACTGGGCCAGCGCTTCAGTGATCTGGTTAAAGAGTTAAGCCATGTTGACACTAACTGGAGCCCATCAGGAAGTTGGAAGCTTGTGGATGCACTGTGCGTCCTCCTCGTCCAGTGCACCGCTGCTGGTGTCCGTCCAGAGCGAGGAGGCGGAAGGGCTTTTTCCATACTAAGTGACAGCGCTTGCTCTCCATTTACCTGTCAACAGTTGTTCACGGACTGCCATGTGCCATGAGCCCTGGCGTCACGGAAACCTAAGTCTGAACCCCCAGGTTGGCCTTCAACAGCTGGTGACCCCAGGCAGGCCACGGGACCCCTCCGAGCCTCAGGTTCTGTGTCTGTAGCAGCACCCAGGTCACCGGGCAGCTTGGAGGCCACGCAAGACTGTGGGCAAAGTACTTAGCGAGGCATGCAGTAAGCGATCAGGAAGCACTCGAGACACTTGCCCCGACGATGGCGAGGACCGCCGTCACTGCTGCTCTTTCATAGACCTCACCTGGAAAATACGTCCTGGGCCCTAAAGAGCTACGGAAGGCCCTGTGCGGGCCTCCCCTGGGCCTGGCTGCCTCCATCCTGGGATTTGCAGGTGCTCCTGTGTCCCAGGCCCTAACGGGGCCTGCTTACACCAGGGCCTCAGCCTGCAGCTGGGGAGGGACCAGCCAGCTGAGCAGCTGGGGAGGCAGCCCTGTTTGTTGGCCTTGGATGGCCTGATTGTTTTTATTTGCAAATGAAAAGTAAGAACCACGCGCCCAGGCCAGAGCAGCGTGATTTCGTCCTCAGTGTCTCCTCCGGCCTCTCTGTCCGGAGGCCCGCAGGACACGGATGCCTGAAGCAGTTCAAATAACTGAACCTGCTGTGACCTGGGCTGAGATCGAGAGAGTGTGTGCTGGGGTGGCTGCCGAGAGGCATGGGGCGCCGTCTACTCCAGGAGCTTCTCGGCAAGCCTCTGCAGCTTGGGAGAGAACAGAGATCTGGTGGGGTTAACTTCACCCCGCCGGTCCCCCCCGGGCAGGACTGGTGTGTGGACAGGCTCCCACGGAGGGACACCTGTGCATGGCGGGGATGATCTTAGCTCACCTGCGTTAGCTCACCACCTGTATACCCACCCCTACACCATGCCCTTCACAGAAGCAGTTACTATTAGCAGTATGATCGGGGGGAGGCAACATGGTACCGACATTTGGAGGACAGTCTGGCAGTTCCTTCCAAAGCTAGATACACTCGTACCACACGATCCAGCAGTCGTGCTCCTTGGTATTTCTCCAAAGGACTGAAAACTTACGTTCACACAAAAACCTGCACATGGATGTTTATAGCAGCTTTTTTCATAATCACCAAAACTTGGAAGCAGCCAAGATGCCCTTAGGTAGGTGAGCGGATAAATAAACTGTGGCACGTCCAGACAGTGGAATATTACTCAGCACTAGATAGAAATGAGCTCTCAAGGCCTGAAAAGCCACAGAGGAAGCTTAAATGCTAAAGCGTGGAGCGGCACTTAGCATATTGCTAAGGGAAAGAAGCCTGAAAGTCTGAAAGGGCTACGCGCTGCGCAGTGCCAGCTACCAGCTGCCCTCCTGGGGGTCTGGCCTGCGGATTCTGGACTTGTCTGGCCAGCCCCACTATCACTAAGCCAATTCTTGAGCTAAATCTCTTCTTATCTGTCTCCCTCTGGTTCTGTTTCTCTGGTTTGGCACAGACTGACGTAATCACACCACGGCTGTGTCACCTAGGGCGACTTGTCTAACGTCTCTGCCTCAGTTTCCTCGTCTGCAACATGGGGCTAATAAGAGTGCCCGCCTCCTTAGATGGGGACTAAGTTACCCCATGGCAGGCACTGAGAATGGCTGGCACAGAGCAGGTGTAACTAGTAACTCCTGCTTTGCTGAGGAAGAAATGGAAGCCCAGGAAAGTTCTATCACTCGCCTGGGGCGTCACAGCGCAGAAGTGGCAGAGCCAGCGTGGAATGCGACACCTGTGGCCCCAACCATGCTAACGCCACCTCCACTCACAGGCGGTTCTGATGGCATTTGTGTATGGAAGGGTTTGAATGGCCTGTATATTCTGTGCTTTCTGCAAAAGAACTGAGGTTCACAAGGGTTAGAGCGTTAAGTAGTCATGACAGCCCTTCGGAGGGAGGGAAGGTGGCCGGCCCATCACATGGCCACCACGTGGCCAGGCCCGGAGACGGAGGTCAGAGAAGCCCAGCCACACTGGCCACCTCTGTGCCCAAACGTCGCCCAGGACCCGGCGTCCGTGGCCTCCAGCGGGTGCACTGTCTTCCCGGGGGCTGCTGAGAGCTTCCCATGGGTTTTTATTAGAAACAATTGGAGGATCCAGCTGCCCCCCAGACGTTTCGAGTTGCACATTTTCCACATTCCTCCTCGACCTGGCACGGCCGGGACACTGTCATTTAAAAAAAATAATAATAAATCTGGTATTTGAAATTAAAAAAAAAATCACAGCCTTCCTTTCTTTGACTCATTTCCTGTGGTGTTTCCCTGGCCTAATCGAAACCTGACAGGCTTCGTGGCAAAGGAAGCCAGACCCCCCTGCGCCGGGGCAAAGTTCAGCGTGGAGAATGGTGTTTTTGTTCAGGGGGGTGGGAAGAGGTGATGGTGAGGGGGCTTCCCCTACCGAAACCAAAAAGCAAAGCGAAGGACCGAAAGGAAAACATCCTCCTACGTGGCATTCAACTCAGCCCTCAGAGTCGGGATTGAGATTTGAGCCGCAGTGCCAGGAGGGGGGCATCTGTGCCTGGTCTGCTCCCCGGTGCTCCTCTTGGGCTTTACAAGGACCACTGAAGCCCTTGGGGCCCCAGGATCTCTCCTACCAGGAGTGGACAGGAGCAGTGTTCTCACTACCTCCCCGGCACCCACGGAGCTGGATGAGAACAGGAGACTCCGGGCAGCGACGTGGAGCCCAGAATGCTGGGGGAGTAAGCACTGTGGAGCGCCCGACACGCCAGAGTGCGTAAGCTGGCAACACCTGCTTTGCTGGCGTTTTTACGCCGGCGCCGGCCACCATCGCTGCCTTGTATGGAGCGTTCACTGTGCTGCTCACCTTGCAGGCTTTACCTCATTTTATCCCCAGACAACCTTAGAAGGTGGAAGGCATGATGGCTGCTGCCACTCTATGGAGGTTTGGGGAAATGGAGCATCTGAAATGCCACCCAGCCGTGAAGGAAGCCACATGACCAGGCTGGCGCTTCGAGCCGCCGCGCTCTGCTCATTTCAGGGGGCAGCCGGCAGAAGCGGGGAGGCTCACACACACGCCACTTGGAAGGCTCGGCAAGTGTTGAGAAATAGGCATTAAGGAGGCTTTGAGAAGAAAGAAGACGCAGCCTTAAACCCACAGGGCTAAAGGGCTAGAAACAGCCGTGGATGCCCTGTTACAAGCAGCATGACCATTAGACACCTTGGAAAACCGGGTGGCAGTACCTTCGAAACTAAACATCCACCTATTCTATGACCCCACATATACACCCCAGAGAAATGAATCTGTACATCCACCAGAGACACATGTGGACCAAAAACACCCATAGCAGCTTTGTTCACAATAACCCCAAGTGAGAAAATCCCAAACGTGCATCAGTTGCAGAATGGGTGAATAAATTGCGGTACGTTCACAGAAGGGATTACATTCACAGCAATGGAAAAGAACAGAACTCTCTGCACACACGCAAATGTCTCTCACAAGCTAACAATGAGTGAAGGAGGTCCTACCACAAGAGTACGGACTGTGGGGTTCTGCTCATGTGAAGTTAGACAGCGGGCAACACTGATGGTACCCATGGTGATGGGGGTTCCCTTGGAGATGTTGATTGGGAAGAGGTACGGGAGAGCCTTCTGCTGTACTGGAAATACTCCCTATCTTGATCTGGGTGGCAGCTACACCAGGGTTACATATTTAAAAATTCACTAAGCTGCTGCGTGCTTTACTATGTATTTATAACACTTCAGTTAAAATCGAGGAAAAAGCACAGGCATTGTCCTCAACCCGCTTGTAGCCTGGTTTGGGTGATTGGTTCACTTCAGGGCGTGCAGAGAAGGGATGAACCAGTAGGGACTGGGGTGGTGGGGCAGAAAGAGGGGACAGTGAAGCCTGAGTTAGACAGATTTAGAGTCTCTTTCAGACCCTCGTTGAGGGTGATCTCTACCTTCATACATTGTTTTCAAGGTCCATGTCAATGTGTGTGCACACACATGAATCTCTCTCTCTGTATGTGTGTGTCCGATTTGAGCTTTTACATCGCTGCACCAAATACAGAAAGTTGAAACGAACGATTTCTTTGGCATTGTTACCACCCGTGGTCTAAGTACACCAGGCAATTATTCAATGGTTCTTGTTTTTCCTAAACACCTAAACCTCTGGTTTGGCCTCTGACCCTGTGCGTGTATATTTAGGCAGAGGACAGAAGAGTGAACTCCCACCTGGCTCGGGGTGGGCGTTTGTGAAGGCAGCCATGGGAGGCTGTCACTTTGACAGTCACACTGCAGTTGTCCCACATGTGACAACCCTTTGTAAGGGTCCTGAGCATACCACCCCCCAGAAGTCCCTCTTCCCAGTTCGCTATCTCAGGAGCCCTTTACAAAATAATAAAACAAACTATTGCCCCAGAGGAGCATGTGTTGTGGACCGATTACTCGCCAGGCTTGGGATGATCGGTCCTTAACTATTGAGAGTAAGGCAGACAGGAAACGGAACGCTACCAAGTGTGGGGATATTGGATAAAGTAATAACGGAAGATGGCCCCTATACTCTCTCTTGCTAAATTAAGGTTCTGTGCATGTCTACACCTAAGATTGATTCTTGAGTGAAGATGGTCATGATTGGAGAGTCTACAGCAAGCTCATGTCATCCCATTTGTGCTACAAGGAAAAATGACTCCACTAAATCGAATGATCTAGTTAACAGAGAGTCACCACACAGAGCCTACATGTGTAACTGGTGTTCAAAGAACTCATTCAAATCAGAGCTTTTCAAATCAATAGACATTTAGGGAGAAACTGCTGTGTTCCATGTTCTGTCCTTAGCACTGTTGGTCACAGATGAAAATGACCCAGTCGTGCCCTCAAGGAGCTCTTGGTTGTATATCTCAGCGACACTGTCCTTCTGCCCAGAAAGGAGCAGTGGCCAACTGACAGAGCAGTTGGGGGGTTGGCCGTTCTTTTGAGTCCTGACTGTGAATGCCAATCCCCTTATACTATATACGCCCAGAACCAGGAAGGAAGCTCTGATGGCTGGAAGGTAACAAGTTCACACACATAAACTTGTGAGTGGATGCCATGCTGGTGGGTGGGTATCAGTGAAGAGGCTGGATTTCATGTACATGATTCAGGGAGCGTGTTAGAGACAAAGGTGGTTGCTTATTCCTTTGTGCCCTACGTGTACCTTCGGTCCACCGGAATTACGGCAACTGTAGAATTGTATTACATTTATTGATATGCGTGACTATTCAACCGAATGATGAAGCTCTTGAAAGCCATGACCATGGCTTAGTCAGCTCTGGAACCCCAGGCCTGACACCTAGGGGATGCTTACTAAATATTTATTGAAAGAGGTAACGGATGAGTGAGGCTGAGAGATTGAATGTGCCCTTGGGGAGATTAGCATTCCCAAGATTTACTTTCTCATTTAGAAAAGGAGACAGTGATGCCACCAGCTCACCATTGTGGGGTCACTGGGAGGGCCAGGTGAGACGATGCAGGTGGGTGACAGTGACAGCAGCAGTGCAGGAGGAGGATGGGAGGGAGAGGGACTGGAGCAAAGGAGTTTGCTTTGCTGATCGTCACTAACAAGTCAGCATTAAGGTTGGAATTTGTTGTCCAGTCCTGGCTTGAGAGGACTTTCTCTAGAAGCAGAAGACAAATGAGGGACCCAGGCCCCCGCCTTGGAACTCCATGTGAACTCCCCTTCGTGGGCTGAGGTCAAACTCTGGGCAGTGGATTGGCTCATTAAACAAATGACCTAATTTAGTACTTAAGACACCCAAAATTTACTAGACTAATTTGTCAAGTCATCCAGAACAACCACACCGCAAACGGTTGGCCTCATAGGTTTTAATGGAATGATAGACAAAATTCAGATTGACTACTCAATAAAAGTTCCCGTGAAGGCAGGACTGACAGTTTAGTCTACGGAACACGGAGGAGACTTTTATGGGCCAGTGTAAATCTTTTGACGGACTCTTTCATCTCGTCCTTTCCATTTTTACCGCCTCTGAAGGAGAATGGTTTATGGAACTGGGGGGCAGGAAGCAGGAAGTAGGAAACAGGAAGTCGAAAAGTTCTATTTTGGACGTGGCAGCTGATAAGCAGGTTAAGGCTTGGTACCCTGGGTGAGCTGCTAGTGGTGGGACTGAAAGAATGAAGCACGTTTGTCCATCACCCAGCATCGAAGGTTATCTACAGAGATGTGAAAACACTGACTAAAGTATGGTTGGCACAGAAATCGGTTCTTTTCATTGTCTTAAAATCCGAACCTCTGTAATTACACCTCCTTCTACAACTGAGGCAACGTCTGTCCTTTTTCAGCAGAACCACCGGAGAGGACTTGGACAGACCTTCTCCGTTCTGCTGCTCCCGGAAGGACAATGGCAGCGGTTACCAACGGCCGTATTCTCGGGGGTGCTTTCGCCGCCCCTCACATCATCCGGACAGCTGTCTATTTACACGGTGAGCTATTTGCAAAGCTTCCAAGTTAAAGATCCATCTGGTTCTTACATCAAGCTGAGCCACGATCTTAAGGCGCAAACCCAAACACACCAGGGAGACGCGAAAATTTAGGAACGAGCGTGTTTATATTGTATTTGCATTAATGCTTCCTAGAGTTTATTTTCAAAGTGAAGAAAGAACAATGCATAGTAGGCTATTAAACCCAAACATAATCAGTTTAAAGTTAGGGGCGTGCTCCTAAGAATATTTTTCTCCTGTTTTGAAGGGTCCACTTGAGGAGGGAGTCGGGGGGGTTGGGAAGGCGGACGGGGCGGAGGAGGGGCTGTTGGGACTTCTCGGCAGGGCTGGGCCTCCCCTGCGGGCCGCGGCTGTTTGTCATATGGAACGGATTAGGCCTTCTCTCTCACACTGTCAACCTGGGTGTTCTGCGCAGCCTGTTTTTGCCGGGGTCTTGGCTTTGCTTTTCATAACGGCAGGAAGTGCCCCTCTCGGACCACATGTGAAATCGTGTGGGAACGGTTGGGAGGGGTGGGGGAACAGAGAGGAGGGCGAGTGGGGTGTGCGGATGAAAAAGCCTCCCCTGAAATATACGGCAGTGGGGGAGCAGGGAAGGGGGAGATGCGCCCTGGCCAATTTAACTTTATGGGGCCTGGTTGGCAGGAGGAGGAGGGCGTGGAGGCTTGCTTGAGGAGACCCTCCTGTCCCTAACGGATCTGCCCCTAATATTTTCCAATGCCGCACAGAATCGTGGGGGACCATTAAAGCATGAGGGCTTGCAGCTGCTGTTTAATTTGTTCTAAATTTCCTGCCGGCCTCACCAGACGTGTACAGGAAATGGGCGGTAAATGTTTAATAGGTCATACCTAACCAGACAATTAACAGGTGCTGTCATTTAGAAAATCCCAACCTGTGTATGTGCATATCGGAGCCGAATCAAGCCCCCTGGGTTTTGTTTTTCCTTCTGCACAAAGGCTTGCTGTGATGTCATGCGGAGGGACCCACAGGGACCTTCGCAGAAAACAACTGGACAGTGGTGGTGCCCCCTCGGTGTCCCGTGTGGCCAACCCTGCCCTTCTGCATCCCAGGACGCTGCCCATGGAGCCTGAGCCTGGGGCTGACCCAGCAAGCGGAGTCCCGCAGCCGGGAGCTCTGTCTTCATGAAGAAGCTGCTTCCCCATCTGCAGCTCCTTCACCACCTGCTCCCTGGGCAGGGGGAGGGCCAGACAGAAGCAAAGAGGGGGCGAGGCCCTACTCTGGCACCCACATCTCAGACAGGACCAGGGCGCCAGTCGAGCTTGAAGTAGGGCGTGTGTGTGCGTGCACGTGCGTGTTGTACCTGAGCGGGGGTTGAGGAGGGTGTCTGAGGCGCCCCAGGTTTGTCTCATGATGGGTCCTTGCATCTCCCCCTTAATTCCTGGACCGGTTCGTTCCCCGCAGACCTTTCCCAGGTCCGCCCTCCAAACCATATCACAGAGGGGAAACTGAGGCACGGCGGGCTCAGACCTTGCCTGGGTCCACAAAGCTAGCTGGTGGTGGAGCTGGGATTGGAAGCCAGAAATCTGTGTCCAGAGCCCCACGTTCGACTATGTCACCAAAGGACAAACGGGAAGATAAAACACTGTGAGCCCCTCCCAGCAGCAACCTGTTAAGAATTTTAGACAGTTTCTCTTGAGCTTTCCTCTATGGAACATTTTTTCTCACAAAATCAGTATTATATTCTCTAGGTAGTTTTGCAACCTTGTACTTAAGATTGCTGTCATGGGGTGATCACTTCCTGTGGTTGACATGCAAAAGTATGGTTCTCAAATGTTCCATCTAATAGATATGCCTTAAATTACTCAATCAAGCCCTATTTTTGACAAGGCGTTTCCTAATTTTTCTTATTTACAGACCAAGCCAGATTGCACATCCTTGTACTTATCTGTGATTATTTTAATGGTTTTCGAATTGGAGCAAAGGTAGCTTACAAATACAAAGTTCTCGAGTCACTGGGGAGGCTGGCGTGTGGAGAAGGGGGAAGAACCAAGGAGTCACCTGCTTGGGGCCTGATGAAGAAGGGGCGGGACCTCCTCTGTGGCCTGGCGGATTGGGCGGAGAGGGCTTGGGCTTGGGTCGCGGTCGTCTTTACCTGCGTGGTCGGTTCTGTTCCGGGGCAGTTCCATCGGCATGACGAATATTCTCAGACGTGCGGACTGGGCTGAACGGGCTGTCTGGGGCTGCAGGGAGCCTGGGGTGAGAGCAGCATGGACTGGGGGTCTGGGCGGTCAGGCCAGGATAAATGGTGCCTCGCTCGTCTGTTCCCTATCCGCTTGACTCCGCCGAAGAGCGTGTTTGTTCCTGTGGGTAAAAGATGAGTCAGACCCAGCTTCTGGCCTCAGGAGTCAGTCACCCAGCCCCTGGCTGCTCAAGGTGTGGTCCCGGTCCAGCCGTAGCATCACCAGGCCCTTGTTAGAAACGTAAGGCTCAGGCCTCACAGGATCAGAACTGCATTTTAACAGGAGCCCAGGGAGTCATGTTACGTGAAGCACTTGGAGAGCTCACGTACATGCTGTCCCTGAGACCGTAAGTCACATCTGTTGATCCCTCTCTACCTCCTATAAAACAGCACAAAGGCAGGGTAGAAAACGACCCCATACACAGTGCTACAGCTGCGTCCCTGACGGAACTTGGTCAGCTTTGAGGGCAGGCGGCTTCCTCTCAGCGACCACTCCCTGCTGTCCCCGTCCCCAGGGCCTTGCACGTAGAAAGCCCCTCAGTAGACGTGTGTGGCAATAAACTCAGCCCGAGAGGGAAACAGCAATAGTTTGTTCTCCCACAAAAGAATCTGCAAAGGGGCTTCCCTGGTGGCGCAGTGGTTGAGGGTCCGCCCGCCGATGCGGGGGACGCGGGTTCGTGCCCCGGTCCGGGAGGATCCCGCGTGCCGCGGAGCGGCTGGGCCCGTGAGCCATGGCCGCTGAGCCTGCGCGTCCGGAGCCTGTGCTCCGCAACGGGAGAGGCCACAGCAGTGAGAGGCCCGCGTACCGGGAAAAAAAAAAAAAAAAAAAAAAAAAAAAAGAATCTGCAAAGAACTTAGGCTCTCACGCCCCCCCACACCCGTTTTCAACCCACTTCAGGTGTCATGAAACCTCAAGGCATTTAGGCAAAGGCTCCTGACAGAGGGACCAGCCCTTGTGAGGTTCTCAGAAGGCCTGACCGCTCCCGACGTGTCCGTGCCACCTTGGTGTTTATTGCCGAGCTTTGACAGTGAGAGGTGCCCTCACGTTCCTTGGTCTGATGGGTGTTTAAAAGTCAGAGCTGGAAGTGAGGTGACGAAGCACCGGGTGTGCCTGGGACTGCTAGGTTTCCTGAGACGAGGGACTTTCAGTGATGAGACCAGGAGAGTCCCGAGTACACGGGATTCCGGTCACCTCACCCTAGCTGGAAGGTGTCTTCAGAGTCCCCTGTGCGATGCACTTATCTTACAGAGAAACGTACTGAAGCCTGGAGGTGCCCTGGGACTCCTCAAGCCTCCAGAGTTGGCTAGAGGTTGCCTTGAATGCACGCCCCCAGGTCTCCTGGCCCCCAGGCACCAAGACTCGAAAAGTCCATGCGGGTGTCTGGATGGAAATTGTTGCATTGGCTGCCAGGCGACCCTCAGCTCCCACCCTCCCTGCTATTACCTGCGTGAAGTTCATGTCTAATGGGTTTCAAAAGATGGTTTGAAGACAACATCTGAAACGCCTTCTAATAGTCCATGACTAATGGGCTGGACTTGGCTGTCCAATAAATTGTCTGCTCTATGGGGCAGCTACAGTGATGGGCCTCAGACACCCTTATCAGCACTTGGTGCTCATGTAAACTGACTCTCATTAATGACAGGATGAGAACGGTGACGCTGTGCAGGCCTCTGCCTGCTGTCCTCATCACGCCGTGAAGCCCAGCTGCTAATAGCGGTGCAGACTGCGGACGTGAAGACGGGTGGCAGGTTGCACAGACATGCCTAATTTCAAACAGTTGATGTCGGTTGTCATTTCGGCCAGAAGGCTCCTTCCGCTATGCTTGGCCACGACAGAACAGGCCTTGTGGGGCTGGCGTGCAGCTCGGGGCGCAGTGACGTCCCTGCCGGAGAGATTTTAATTTTCTGAAGCAGAGGGTGTAAGTGGTGGATTGGGGGCTGAATCAGTCAGTAGGTGTATTTACATTTTTAAAAATTGCTTCATAGCGCTTAAAAACAGAGTATTTTATTTAAAAACCTAGACCTCCGGCTTCTCTTGACAAATTGGAAGGCCCAGCTGCCGTCGGATATGGCAACAACTGGCTGGGTGTGGGTGCGGGCATCCCCTTTGGCTAAGGCTGTGCTTCTCAGTGTGTTCCAGTCCCCACTGCTCCCTGCCGGCTTGCGCCTGGCCCAGACTCTGGTAATTTAAAGCACATGCCTGGCTGCTGTAGGCATTGGAATCTGTGATCCTGTTTCAGAGTCTCTCATTTTATTCTTTAAACAGCCTCGAAAGGAGAAAAGAGATGGGTTGCAAGGGCACGAGAACTGTAGAAAGGAGTCGTGACGGGCAGCCAAGCATTCTGGGTCTGTGCCCGGGCTCTGTGACCCGGCCCAGAGGCTGCGATCCATGTGACGCTCGTGTGAGTGGGAGGGCTGCTGGAACCACCTCAGGAATCCGTCCAGTGCGGTCCCTCCTTCTCTGCTGTGGAGTTCGGAGCTTTTGTCCCCCGCTGCCCTCCCAGAGTGGGGAAGTTCAAGCCAGTGCAAAATGCTGGAAGAAAAACTGACTTGAGGGCTTCTGGGTCTGGCGGCACCTAGGACTCAGAACAAGCCCCCAAGCCTTTCCGGGCCTCGGTTTGCAAAGCAAGAGTGTTGGGAGCAGGTGATCCCTGAGGATGCCTTTCTCTCTGACACTGAGAATCTGAAGTCCCCGGAGATGCCTGTCCCACCGTCCAGGTGATGTGGCGAGTGTCCAGAGACCATGAAGGAGAGGTGTGGTCCCAAGGCTGCGGGAAGAGATGGAGGGTTCAACCTGGAACATGGTGTGGAGGGCGGGAAGGGGAGCTGGAGTGTTCTCACCAGGCTTTCAGCTCAGCCCCCTTGCCTCCTAGCTGGGTGACCTCGGGCAAGCCTTTCCACCTTTCTGGTGTCCAGTCTTTTTATCTGTCAAATGGGGATAACGATGCTAATCTTGGAAGCGTTCTTGTTGAAAGGTGTAAAGGGCTCACAGCCCAGCATTGGCACTGATAAAATAGCGGCCGCCACCATAGTAAATAGGAGGTCCCTCGCCGCAGCAAAATTCTAATTCCATCCCAGGGACCTGGGTGTGCTGGATGGTCGTAGAATAACCAGCCAGACCAGGAAACCCCCCACGGGCCCTACGAGTTATAGGTTGTTGGTGGGAAAGAGCCATCGCTCACACAAATCCCAGCCTTGGGCTCAGAACAGTCTGGTCACCTCTGCTCAACGAGAATTCCCTGCAGACCTACTATGAGCCAGCACCGAGTGGCCAGAGGGGCCTGCATGGTCACAGTCTTCAGAAAATGAACCGTGATTCTGGGGTCCATCTGCGTTCTTGTTCTGAGAATGTCAGAAGCTTGCGGGAGAAAGAAGAATAAAGAGAAAGAAAAAGAAAGGAAGGAGGGAAGGGAGGGAGGGGAAGAGGTGTTTAAGTGGGCAGGTGAATGCCCAGTGAGCCATCCTCTCTGGGAAGGAGGAGATTAGACAGTCAAGAGGGAGGACACTTGGAGCTGGATGTAAAGCACGTACGTTGAACGATTGGAAAGGAAGCCGTCTAGGGGCTGAGTGTGTTTGCTGAGCTGTGCTGGTTTGGAAACGCGGGAGGCGGCGGAGGAAGGAGTCGTAAGTGATGGTCAGAGTTTCTGAGCAGGAAGAGGAAGGATGGTGCTGACGTTAACCAGCGTGGGGCGCAGCAAGCTCGGGTTGGTGAGGGGCGAGGGGGTGCGTGGAGCTCGGGGTGTCGGCCGGAGATCCAGCTTGAGGATACCATCAGGTTTCCTTTGGAAACCTCAGCTGACTTGGATTTACATTAAAAGATCTCACCCTCTTTGGATGGAGTGAAGTCACCATTTAATTCAGAGTAGGCATTCAACGAGGATCTGCTGTGTCAAGATGCAGTCTAACGGAGCAAACCGACCCGTGGCCGGGCCCTTGTGACAGTGTTACCACATCCATCCCTCAGTGCCGCGTCTGGAATAGATGCTGAAGGCTAGCACCAGACTGGCCACGTACATATCGCTGGGGGCCAGGAGTTAAAGCTGGATTCAGGTTCTGGAAGCATGTTTTAATAAAGGCATCCGAAGTGTGGGGATTTAACGTGGAGATCAGGGTCAAAAGAGGGGGTGATGTCTCCTGTGCGGGGAGTAGCTCCCTGTTTTGCATTTGCAGGAATGATGTTTATTGGGGAACCATGGTAGGAATAAGATACTCACATCTGCCTTCACGTTAAGTCGTCCGGGGACCTTTTAACACTAGGGTGTATACCTTGGATTGTAAGTAATTGCAGTCCTTGTGTTGTCGTTGTTGGTTTGCTGGTCTGTATCCTCTATCAAACTCTAAATTCTGTCTTATCCTCTGTGTCTCACAGGCTGGACTAGGGTCTAGCCCCCAGGAGGCCTTGGCACGTTTACTGAGCGTGTGAATGAGTGAATGATAGACCCTGTCCCCGGCTAGGTCTTACCTGGGAAGTGGTTCAGGAAAAGACAAGCAGAAGAGAAGACTCCCATTCCAGCCCTGGTTCTGCCATCTTCCAGCCGCCTGCTTTGGGAACCAGCCATTCACAGCTCCGGGCCCAGTTCTCGGGGCCCAGTTCACTCTGGCTGCACTTGCTTCCCCGCAGCAGCGGCTGCCGGAGGGAGCTCGTCCTCACAGGGATGCGCTGGCATCCTTCTGACTTTCGTTTGACTCTGACGGGCCTGGGTGGTCCCTGCTCAGGGAATGGGGGCTCTGAGGACAATTCCTGGACCAAAGAGGGCCCCCTCGCGGGGCTCCCCTGCACTTTTGGAGTCCGCCTTCACGCGAGTGTGGCCTGAGCCCGTCTTCATTTTCAAGGGATCTCCTCCCCCTTCTCCTCCCCTGCCTGCAGTCCACATGGACACTTGGCCCGGTTGCTGGGGTCAGGCTGCAAATGCCGGCCTCACACAGGGGCAGCCTCCACCGTCAGCCGGCCCCACGTCCTCTCCCCTCTGGCCTTTGAAGTCAATGGGGCTCTGTGTGCAACTGAAAAGACCTGGGCCGTGGAAGCAAAGATGCTGGCTCCAGTGATTCTGGCCAGGATGGAGGGCAGGGCTGCCAGAGTCTCGCTGGAAAACTGATGGATGGCAGCCTTGAGCGCAGTTTCTCCAACGTGAGAGGTTTGGAGAGGCTTCGGATAAACGTCTGACGCCCTGGACTCAGAGCTGGCTCAGCCGGACACGGCGGCCCACCCGCTCTGGGACAGCTTTCCGAGCCCACGGAGCCTCTTGGGCGAGTTCGTCCTCACCTCAGCCCGCTCTGCTCCGGGGCCAGCCCAGGCCTCAGGCCAGCAGATGCAGGGAGGAGCTGGGAGCCTTTGAAGAACGGTCACACCTTTCCATGCCTTCCCATTCAGAAGGGACTTGCAAGCTGCCACTAATTGGATTTGAGTTTGGATGGCTTCCTTCGGCCTTGGAGGATTGCAAAGTGAGGCCACCTGGCCTGGGGCTAGTAAGAGGCCTAACTTTTCGCAAGGCCAAGGCTTTGGGCCTGCGAATGATCCAGTGCGCTTATATCCCAAGGGTGGATGGTTTGGGAAGTGAGGAGAAGGAAGCCCAGGTACCAAGTTGCTGTAAAACCGAGCGTCTTGCAGACGTCCTCGTGTCAGGCGGGGCAGAGGGACACAGCCGGGAGGAAAGGCAGCTTGCCCTTCAGCCAGAAGTTGAGCCGGCTGCACATCTGCAACCTGGGCATGTGTGTCTCTAAATGTTTCGCTGTCCCACACACGTAGAAGGAGGAGAGAGAGGGAGAGAGACAGGACAGAGACAGGACAGAGAGAAAGAGAATGGATGGACATAGGAAACAAAGCACAGCTGTAAAATGCATTCATTCACTCATTCATTCATCACATGTTTTTTGAGCATCTCATCTATGCAAGAAACCATGCTAGGTCTACAGCAGATAGAAGAAAAGCAGTAGTTCCTTCCTTCAGGAGCCTCGTGATGTAGGGAATTGCATATGGGTGGGAAGCCCGCATCAGCCATTTACACCCTGTGGGACCCGAGGCAGGTGCTCTGACGTCTCTGAGGCCTCTGTTTCTTCCTCGTGGAGGTGTTCTGAGGGTCCAAGGAGCTAAGTGTGTGAAGCCTTTAGCAGGGGCTGGCCTGGGGTAAGCCCTGGAGACGTGGCAATGGCAGCAGTAGCTGTGTGCCCCGCAGGGGATGTGCCACGTGTGCACCTCGGGGCTGCCCCTCCTCTGGGCTGCCCGAGACTATCTGGGAGCCGACTTAGACCCTTCGCCTGTTGCCACAGCCCTGTTTGTACCTTCATCACAGCTCTTCTCCCACTACTGTTGCTGCCATGTTGGTCCCCATGATGAGCCGTCGCTTCTTGTCTGCAGGATCCTCACACTGTTCATATTTTCACCCTTAGCTTCAAGCCAAGATCTGGCACGTGGTAAATCCACATGCACACCTTCCCACAGCTCCCCAAACCTCCATCCTGTTCTGTTTCTTCCTAGCGTGTGATGTAATTTACTTCTTTACCATGTTTATTCTGTGTCTCTCCCCACCAGAATGTCCGCTTCAGGAGAGCAGGGCTTCTCTCTTTTTTGGTTCTCTGACTTAGCCCAGTGCCTAGACACATCCTCTGTGCATAGCTGCCTGCAGGGCCTGACACATAGTAGCTAATCAGTAAAGACTCAGATGGATTAATCCATGACTTAGCGATACTTTGTGAAACTTCTGAGCAGACTGGTTGTTGGAGTTGCAAAGGCCACTGAGGGAGACCAGCGCTCCAGCACGGAGGACAGGCTGCCCAGGAGTCAGGCCACCATGCCTCCCACTCCCTGTCCCTCTGCCTGCCAGCTGTGGGACTTTGCAAGTTGCTTAACCTCGCTCAGCCTCAGCCAGCACAGAAGTAGGACGGGAACAGCAACAGGGCCTCTGGTGAGATGTTGGGAGAATTAATAGGAAAGATGGACGTGAATCACCCAGCGCCTGGCACATGGGCCATGCCGACGCTGCCGACCATTGTAACATCCACAGTGTACACCGATGCCGGGTTCTTCGGGAAAGAGCCACGTGCTTCTGCCGGAACAGCGTCATCCCGTCCTCCTGTTACAACGGGCATTGCTTTCTGTGTCGCGTCTGACTTGGGATCTAGGGTGGAAGCGTCCTTCACATGGGTGATGGCTGCAAATCTCAGGCCTCCGTACTCCCTGCACGAAGCCCCGCTGTGACCCCAGGTGCCCACCAGAACGCTGCTCTGGCCTGAGTTCGGATCCTGTGATTCTGGCGTCCGCTGCACAGGCACGCATTTACAGAGTGCCCACTGTTTGCACCGAGGCTTGGCTCGCTCTGGCCACCGTCCTCCGATCCGGGGCGGCCTAGAGGAGCCCCCACCCTCTACCTATAGCCACATCTGGGGCTCATTGGTGCCGTCACGACAGTTTGTTTACGTGTAATTTCTGGCTGAGACTTGAAAGCCGAACGACCGCTCCGTTCTCTAAACAGTCACTACCGTTATACAAAAAGCAGGCCATCTCCCTGCTTGGATGTCGGACCAAAGTATCTACTCCCAGCGTACTCGTGAGGGAAATCAAAGGGCTTGTTTACTCACAAGTGGAAACTGCGACGTTCAGGGTCCCACGGGACGGACTGGCTGCCTCGCAGCCGAGAAGCTCGCGGCTCACAGGGTTGTTTACGCAGACGGTGCTCCCGGTTGGGAGCCAGATGTCCCGGAGGCGGGGGTCCTCCAGTGGGGGCACAGGAGCCTCGCGGAAGGCAAGTGTCCGCAGGTTTCCTCCGCAGCCTCGGAGGCCCTCCTTCTGCTCTGTCCTCTCTCCCTGCCTCCCAGGGGAGACGTACGTACAGAGAGAAAGTCTCCTTTGTTTCTCCCACAAATGTTTCATTAGGAAGGGGGTGCTCCTGACCTCTGGCAGCCCCGGTCGGTCGTCGGGTTTCAGGACCAGGATTTGGACAGCTGCGCGCCCTGATCTGGTCGGGCATCTGGGCGGGGCTGTGGCTCTCACACCTCGGAGGCCCCGTGCAGCCCGTCCCGTCCCGCAGGCATGGGCCCTGAGAGGCTGCCGCCCCCTCCGTGGCCAGCTGTCTGTCAGGACAGGTTGGGCGGCCCTTACGTGGGTGGGAGAACTCGGGTGTGGCCCCAGCTCATAATTTATGTAATTGGGCCCTCAAGGAGAGAAAGGAAGGGAAGGGACTGGTGACCGTGGGCCTTCTGTTCCTTCTGACTGCGGGACAGTGGGGTCCATAGGACATCCACCTGACAGTTCTGGAGGCTGGGGGTGGGGATGATGAGTGCTGGGGGGACCCTCACAAATAATGTGCGGGCGATTCCAAAAATGAGGCCAGGAACCCCCTCAGTGCCACCAGCCTCCTTTCGGGTGTGCGTCCACGCAGTCTAACTCTTTCTACGAGCTGGTGGAGGGTTCCTGAGGCTGCCCAAAATAAGTACCACAAACCTCCGGCTTCACACAACAGAAATGTCGTCTCTCACAGTCGAGGCCGGAAGTGAGAATCAAGGTGTCGGCCTGGGTCCTTCGGCCTCTCTCTGCCTCTGGTGTTGCTGGCGTCCTTGGGCTCCTTGGCTTGCAGGTGTATCACTCCCATCTCTCTCTGCCTCTGCTTCACATGTGCATCTTCCCCCTGTGTGTGTCTGTGTCCAAATTCCCCTCTTTATTGGGACACAGTGATTTGGCCCTATTTCCAGATAAAGTCCCACTCACAGATTCTGGGGCTTAGGACTTGAATGGACCTTTTCAGGGGACACCATTGAACCCAGTACAGAGCTATTCTCCACAAGGGAGCTTTTTGCTTGGACGTCTTGGTTTTCTTATCTGTAAAATAGGGATAATAGTCCCACCTTCACTGGGCTGATGTGGGGATTACATCGGCTCAGAAATGCAGAGTCCTCAGAGCTGTGCTTGATACACAGCAGTGGCATGTAAGGGGTCCTGTTCTTACTCTGATCTTCAGCCACAGGGCTCCGAAAACAACGCGGAAGGAGAGAGGGTCAGGGTCAAGTGCATGTCACTCACTTCCGTGGTCCCCAGTTACCCTTAGAATAATGTCCCCATGTCCCCTAGGCCTCCTGCTTCTCACTGGGCCTGGGCACGTGGGCCTTGCTCCCCGCTCCCCCATCGTCACACTGGCTGCCTCCTCGGGACCGTCTCCAGCCTCATCGTCCATCCCTCTGTCCTTCCCGAGTGCTCTCAGGGCTGGGCTTCTCCTCAGCACCCCGGCCACCCCACCTAAAGCTGGCGTCCCTGCCTGGGTCCATAGGACATCCTGTGGACAGATGAGGCACAGCATCTCGTCACGTGGCTGTCACGCTGTCACTCTGCTTTCTTCATCGTGCTGGCACGGTCTGTCGTTTCATGTAGGTGGTTATCTGAATGCATCTAGAACACAAACCCCACGAGGGCAGGAACTGCCTGACCCGTTCTCCCATTCTGCGCCCAGCCCTCCGTAGTCTTGAATGATGACGCGAAGGTTGCAGTCAGACACCCAGTTAGTAACCTGCGGCCCTTCTAGCGGTGGATGCTTTCTCATGGGGAGCCTCCGTCTGGGGGTCCACGACGCAGAGCAGACGTGTGAGAGAGCTTGGTGTGGCTCACTCAGCCTTCCGTTTTCCTGTTCTATTTATTTCTATTGAAGGTTTTCTTTTGAAAAATTGTTGGGCCCACCCGTAGAATAATTGCCAGGCATTACAATGAATGCCCCTGCGCCCATCGCCGATCCGCCCACTGCCAACATCTAGCCATATTTGCGTTTTCACTCCTTTTCTCTCTCACGGTCAACATCATCGTGGTCATTGCTTCTTTATTTTTGCTGAACTCTTTGAAAGTAACTTGGGAGGATGTGTCCCTTTCTGCCCCTGAGCGCTGCAGCGCTGTCCCCTTAAGAACAAGGACATTCTCCCGCACAACCACGTTGCCGTGGTGCGTTAGCAAAACGTTCATATTCAGATCTCGCCCTTTGTTCCAGAACTGTGCTTTCTGGCGACTTTCGCCTTCCAATCCAGGCTGTAACCGGGCACCACGCGTTGCATTCAGTGTCATGTCACACGAGTCTCCTTTAACCTGGAATGTACCTCAGCCTTTCTTTGCCTTTCATTTCATCAGCATTTGGGAAGAGTGCAGACCTGCCCTTTTGCAGTTTGCCCCTCTACTCAAGTTTGTTTGACAGCATTCAACTGAGCTTTTATGCATTTTTGGAAAACCAGGGTTTTTAAAAGTGAGAGAATTTTCCATTATAAAAAAAGACTTCACCTTTTAAAAAATTAACAAATTTGGCAACATCGGGCCCAGATTCCACATGGCATGCTATGCATAGTGTCCATCCACAGCCTCCAGTCTCAGAAGCTACACGTGTGTGAGCCCCACCGTGGCCCTGGACATGCCCCTCGCTGCTATGGGCCTTAGAGAACAGCCTCCCAAGTGGTGGAACCCAGAAGATTTGATCCTTTCCCTCTAACTCCATGGAAAACTATAAATAGATGCTTCCACAGCTGGAGGGAGAAGCATCCCAAAGAAGGACCACACCGTAAACAAGAGCGGCTGGCACATTGCAGGGATTTGTGCAACAGCAGGAGGAACAGGTGATAAAATGGTGCTTCTGAGAAGAAACTCATCCGCCAAGGGTTTATCAGTGATGGTGGTCTTTCTTAAGAACTCAGATGCTGACAGCTCTTCGTGATGGGAACGTCGGCCTCAGAGAAGGAAGGCCAGGCCCCCGTGGGTCGCCGTGGGTCTTGGCTAGGATGGGCCACCACCCCAACCATGTGTCACTAGGCTCTTATGTCACCCCCTAAGTCAGAGCTGTCATTCTCCCAGTTCAGATGCGTTCATGCTCAGTGCTGACCACCCAGCAGGTGTGATGTTCATATATTTTGAATAAAATACATAACTTATTGAATAAATGCAAAATAACTGGTTTTTTCCTTCTCAACCAGTTCTCTGACTCATTCTCCAAAGAAGTGTTTCTCAACCTTCTTACACAAATATCCCCTTCCAGAAACACGTCCCATTTCACATACTGATTTGTACGCCCATTCCCCCAAAGGGCTATGAGAGGAACTTCTCGTTAGAGTTCTCATTAGTAATCACAACCTCATCTAAAAATCTCCACAGACTAAAAGTATTCTGTCACTCTTTGTTTTCAAGTTCTGTGAAGAAAGCTTCCACCCATAATTTTTTAATATTGCAAAATAGAATGTTCCTTCGTATTCTATATCACTACTGTTGTAGTTTGTGGTTGCCCACCCCAAAAAAGGGGAGCAAACGACACCCCTCCCCAGAACATCTCTGACCTAAAGCTTTAGGATGGAGGACCTAGTGGGGAAGCACCTGACCTCCGACGAGTCAGCATCGTGGTCACTGTTCTGAAATTTTCACCAGGAGCCTGGTCTCAAGGTCTAAAGGAGCCAGTCTCCTCGTAGGACATGGCCCCGAACATCCCAGTGGCTCTACATCCCATGTGGAAGAAGTGCTGACCTGCGGAAAGGGAAAACAGAAGGCCAAGAGAGCCAGCCACCAAAAATGCCGAACTTCAAATGAGATCGTGCATGTTCTTAAAAAATAAACAACACAAAAGGCATTTGGGGTGAGCTGGGCTGTTTATCTCCATATCCACAGTGTGCTGGTTGATAAAGATCTTACTTGGAAACTTTCTTTTGCGGAGATCAGGACAAATTTTCCAGTTAATAATTACAGGTATTAGAAAACTCAGCTGATTTGGCTGTGAGACAACACAGGAAGCGTTTCCTCTTAATTTTTAGCCATGTAGTAATAACAGCATCCACCAGTTTCAAGCAAGATCAAATAGAAGAGCTGATTTGGATTATCCGGCATAACGGTCCAGTGTGTTCAATTAGCTGTGAAATCTTCTAATTTTATTCAGGCATATAAATCAAGTTTTTATGTGTAAGTGCATCCAACGGCATGTTTTCGACTAGCTTTAAACAGGCTTTCAGCCTAGCTGAGAGAGTTCGGAATGCAGGCTCTGGGGCCAGATACTTGGGTTCAAATCCTGCCTCTGCCACTTCCTGCCTGGGTCAGCCTCAAGCATTACTCACTCTCTCTGTGTCTCAGGTTGCTCCACTGAGCAAAGGTAATAATGATCAAAGTACCCACAGTATGGGTTGGGAGGCTAAGTGGGTCAATTTACAGAATCTCTTAGGTCAGTTCCTGGCACTTGGAAGTTAGAGATCATGATGGTGATGATGGTGATGGTGGTGATGATGATAATGGTGGTGATGATGGTGATGATTCCCTTCATGTACACTGAGCACTTTGCACCTCTAGGTGCCATGCAAGTGTAATACATACAGATTTGGTTAATCCTCCTGGAACCATTATTGTCCGTCTCTTTTGATGAAAATAGAAGAGGCTTAGGGAAGTTAAAAAACAGGAGAGGACCTGGACCCAGGCCTCCCAGTTGAACTGAGGCCTCTCACGGCCAGGGTTGGGGGTGTGTAGATGGACAAGACATGTTCCCTGCCTCAAGGGGCCCATCCCTCCCCCACCCTCTGACAGGCAGAAGGGTACAGTGTTCTAGCACTGGCATCAGGGAACAGCAGGTGTCTTTTGACCTTTAGAGACACTTGTCCCCTGGTTGGAGTAGACACTGTCACATCCGTATAGTTAAAGATAAATTGACACTCAGAAAGGTTACGTGGCTCATTCAAGGTCACACAACTGGCCTTGAGAGGGCCTCCCGACTTCGATATTGTGGCTGATGCTGTCCATGGCGCCATATCTCTTCCATCCCTGACTTGGAGGAGCTGCACAGGCCCTGCTCAGCAGGACAATCCCAATGACCCAGGCACACAGAGTTGGAATGGCTGCCATGCTGGGCTGGGTTAAGATGACAGCTTGACAACTGGCCCACTTGCTTGGTCCTTATGACAAGCATCATTAGCAGCTGTGTTTGAAATGGTGCAGAGACCTAACTTCAGGCAGAAACTGAGGGGCAGTTACTGTGTAAAACTGCCTGGAGAGCCAGGACTAGAGCCAGGGATTCTCCCATCAGGCCACGTGCCAAGCTCAAGGGTCTTGCCCCAGACCACACAGCCAGACTGTCATGGGCCAAACTCATCGCAGGCTCATTTGGCTGCAAGGCTAATGCTCTTAACCACTTCCCGACATGGCCCTTCCTCACTGACGTTGCCTTGAAGGAAACCAATGGCTTGAGACAGAAAGTCCGGGAAATGCACATAAACTTCTTTTATGACCTATGATTATTAGATGCTGGTGATTAACGTTGGCTCTGGGATAACCAACTCTATCTACATGTTTGTGTCCTAGCTGAAGTCTGTCCAATAATGATTCACTGCTTAATTTAGCAGTGAGAGGACCAGGTTTCAGCTACCACCTCCAGTCTCTGCTCAAAGTTTTGCTTATTTAACTGAGGGTTGCTGTCCTAAACAATGGCTCTTAACACATTTTGCTTCATAAGGCTGATTGTCATTAGTCTTCTCACAATGCTCTTTGATTATTCTATGTGTACTTTGTAAGACAAAGTAGTTTTCTGTTATGTATGTATCTATCCTCTCTCTCTCCTTCTGTCTCTCTCTCTCCCTCTCTCCCCAGCCTCCTTATGCAAAGGAATGAGAGACACTTGTTAAATAAACAGACCAATAGGTAGACATCCCCAATCTGCAAAGGCACCATCAACATTAGTCGTTGACATTTGAGACTTTCAGATCCACCCAGGTCCTGCAGAATCCAGTTGTGAAATTGGTTTCATTTCTTCTCTTGGAACACAAGCCACGCTTGTTAAATCAGTGAATCATCAGAACTGGCTCTGAAAGATTTTTGGCTATTCTAATATTCAGACCAACTTATAAAGATTTGCTATCCCTAAAGATGATCGAAGATAGAGTCCACACACAAATATCCTCGAAGAGGCAACAAGCAGGCAGTGTTCAAAGACCCTTTGTACAAGCATGTTTGGGACTCACAGCGCCATTAAAGTCAGTGGCTGGATTCCCTCTAAAGGGCCAATGCTTTAGAAATAATAATATGTAATTTAAAAGCCACAGTTTATTGAGAGTGTATTCTTCATATTTAGTCCATCATGACTTGCATACAGATACGAAAACAGGTTGAAAGCATGCAGAAGTTTGCCCCAAATCAGGCAATCTTTGAATGCTGGAGTTGGGATCAGAATTCAGGTGTGTCAGCCTCTGAAATCTGGGCCACGTTCAATCCACACTCACATCCATTATCTTACTGGATGCTTGTCCTCATGGGTGAGTGAGGGTTGGTCAGGTGGTGAGGGGCGGAGAGAATGTCAGTGTGGCTGGCGGAGGGGGTGAAGGGATGGTGGAGGGGCCAAGGGGAGGAGCTAGAAAGTTATGTAGAGGGTCCCCGTGGGACCCCACTCTGGGTCCCCACTCTGCTCATTGAATCTCCGTGGGAAGCCCTTAAGAAATGTAGGTGATGCGGTCCCACCCAAGATCAATTAACTCACAATATATGGGGGTAGGACCCCCAAGTAAATGTCAGTGGTTTTTTTCCAAAAGCTCCCCAAGGGGGTTCTAATGTGCAGCTGGGGGTCAAATCCCCCAGGGTGGATCGTGAAGGGACGCGTTGGCCACAGGCATGAGGGTTCCTGACTTGGTCTGTTTTGAGATACACTTTCATTTACAACTTTATTCCCAGGGAACTTTCTTTGTTCCACATCCAGGCTCAAAGCAGGGGGCTGCCACACAGGGTAAAGGCAGGGTGGAGGGCCGGGGGCTGAGTGACACCCAACAATATCTTCCTGGTCAACTTGAGAAGCTGCATAAACAAATCATGAAACTTTGCTTCTCCTCCGCCTGGGGACTCTTGGTCTGCTGCCACGGAATTGTCAGCCTCTTACAAAGTGTCTATCTGCTCTGGAGAGGCCGTGGGAATACAAAAGGCACACACGGCTCCAACCTGGAGCGGTCTCCCACCAGAGCCAGTGGCACAGAACAGCCACTTCTTGGCCACCTGGTCGACCAGCAGTGCTCACTGGGAGCCCTAGCTCCAACCTGAAGGCTGGAGCAGGGGGTGGGGGAGGGGGTCAGTTAGAGCTGCATTAATGCTCTTTATGAGTTTCCCTGGGGGCTTACAAGCAACAGGCTATGGGGAAACCCCACATTTCCAAAGCAGCTTGTTCCTAGACCTAATCTTGTCAGTTTTCCCCAGCAAACATACCAGCACAGAGGAAAAGCTTCCCTCTGAAATTGCTATCCCCACAGAAATTTAATTCTCTTAGAAAAATAACCCCCTTTTCCTCTTCCCAGGAATTCCTTTTCCCTAGAAGAGGATTTTCACAACAAGCCAAGGTGTTTGGGGATCTCTTTAAACCATAGCTTCATCATTGGACTTTTGGGTAAAAACATCACCAAAATATAAATCTGGTCTCTAAATATTCAAAGTAATGAAATTAAAGAAGCCCTCAAGTATCATTTCTCTGCTTCCCATGTTAACCCCTGACATTCCATAAACATTGACATTCAGTGCTTATTTGATTGTAGTAGTGAAACTAGAGAGTTCACTGAATTTTGGTAGCCTAGTAAATTTTGTACAACATGACTGTAAATTCAGGGAAATAGAATGTTTGTTCCCTTTACTAAATTCCATCTCTAAGATTTTATACCAAAGCGAAGTGGCATCAAAAGTTTAAACTCAAATGTGCAAGGATGTTCCCTGCTCGGTTATCTAACTCCCAATATCTGGAAAACCTCTAAATGTCCTAGAACAGGGGTTGGGGAACTCTTTCTTAAAGGGCCAGGTAGAAATCATTTTTGGCTTTGCGGGCCACATACTTATGGTCTCTGTCACAGCTCCTCAGCCCTGCCGAGGTGGCGCAAAAGCAGCAACACGGGCAACACGTGAATGAGTGCGTGTGACTCGTTCCAGGGAGACTTGATCTGGCCCCCAGACCATTGTTTGCTGCCCCGCTTCTATAATAAAGGACGTGGTTGTCCGATTCTGAAACAATAAACTATGATGGACTATTTAGCAGCTGATTGAAGAGCCTACAGAAACTTGGGGAAATATAAATGATGGAACGTTAATGTAAGAAGGCAGAAAACCACATGTTTAGTCGCAATCATGAGAGAATCATCATAAAAGGTGGAAGCAGGCCGAAAGGAGACGCGCCAGTGAAAAGGCGGTGAAGACAGCAGGGTGAGGGGGTAGCTGACGCCGTCCTGAGCCGTCAGGATAGAAGGATGCCAAGGTGCGTCCCGCGGCCAGCTGACGTTCACTCTAGCACGTTCGTCGACTAGATAACATCGTTTGTTCACTCAGCTGTTTGTGAATTTATGTAAAGCTGTTTACTCGCAAGCGGTGAAACGTCTGCTGGGCAGGGTTCTTGACCCGGGAACTTGCGAGCAGGTGCGCTGAGGGCAGTTGGGCAGGAGTCAGCCCGGGGAGTCCTGGTGACGAGCCTGATCTTCCCCCTGCAGCAGTGGCAGCCGTAGGCAGGTCTGAGAACAACCTTCCCTCTGTGCAGGGGCCACAGACTTGGAGGGAGGTGATGGTGGTTCATCCACCTGGGGCCCCCTGGGACAAACCCAGATTAAGGAGGGAGAGAGCTGGGCACGGTCTCCGACAGCAAAGGCTGGAGGCTCCACTGAGCACGAGAGACCCAGACCCGCGGCCTCGCCTCCACACCGCCCGCTGCCCCTTCCACGGGGTCTGCATCTTGTGGACGTGGGGCCGCTGCCAGATGGGCCTGTCTGACCGGCAATAAAGCGCACTGGGAGCTGGACTGGTCTCGCCGGGGTCCTGGGACAGATTCAGATTTACATCCGCGAGCCCGCACGAGGGGCTGCAGTGTAAAACTCCAGGTGTCCACCCTGTAGATATTTCACGTGCAGTTTGGGAGTTTGGGAACCCTCGGAAATGTTAGCATTTGTGCATAAAATTGCCTGAAATGCAGTCCAAATGTCCATAGAAAGTAACCAAATAGCTGTTTATTGTTACTAGTCCGTGTTCTTCGAGCTTCCACTTTGGGCGTGGATCTAATTGGGTGCCGGCCGCGTTGGGGGTGACATCAGGGGTGCTTCCTGGGCACCTTGGGATCTGGTTTATCATGAAGCCGGAAGTCGGCAGTCTCCCCCTCGGCCCCGACATCCGACCAGGACACGTGGGGAAAGCCCCGGTGGGCCTTCCTGAGACTTTCTCCTCGAGGTATATTCCTGAAAACCTTGATGAGGGTCCAAGCCTGTCCATAAATTTGCCAAAATACAGAAAAAAGGAGCTTTAGGAGATGATACAGTTATCACCAGGGAGCCCTCCCCGGAACCCCCGGGAGCCCTTCGTTTCTGTTCCTGTTTTGGTAAAACACACCCAACACAGAGGCCACCATTTCACCCATGTTCAAGTGTGCAATGCGGCGGCATTTAGCACGTCCACAGCGTTGTGCAGTCACTACCTCTAGTTCCAGAACATTTCCGTCACCCCCAAAGGAAACCAGCGCCCACTAGCAGCCACTCCCCAGCCCCTCCCCCAGCCCCCAGCAACCACCAGTCTGCTTCCTGTCGGTGGGCTTGCCTGTGCTGAACGGTTCACACAATGGAATCACACACTCGGCAGCCTTTGTGCCCAACAAGCACGTAAAAGGATGCCCACCGGGGAATGCAAATCACACCACCGTGAGGTACCACCTCACGCTCACTGGGATTGCTAGAATCAAAAAGAAAAGAAAAGAACAAGTGCTGGTGAGGAGTCCGAGAAACGGGAACACCGTGCTCTGCTGGCGGGGATGTGAGACGGTGCAGCACCCGCGCACAACGGTAACTTGTGATTTAGGCCACAGGGTCTGTTCAGTGGGAAGGAGAGGGGCTGTGTTCGAGCCCCAGACCCTCCCTGTAGGAGCCGTGTGACCCTAACCTCCTCTGACCTGTGTGAGTCTTCATTCCTCATTCCTGACCCGCCAAGATCCTGTGAGGCCCAAATAAGTCACAGGCCTATAAAGGCGTCTGCGGTTGTCCCCTGAGCGCCCCCCACCAGGGTTCTTTCCAGAATCTCCCCTTGTTCACTCCCCTCCACCCAGACCAATGGCTGGCTCTCCGTTTCTCAGACAGGCGTGCCCCACCCCCGGGCCTTTGCAGCCTCTTTACCCTTTCATTCCACTGTCACCGTGTCAGTGCCACCTGCCCCCTCCCTGCCCCTCGGCTCTCTCCGTCACACTGACAGAGTAATAACTGACTTTATTTCTCGGGGTCATGAGGTCGCCGTGAGCCCTGCAGCATGAAGGCCATGCCCGTGGGCTCACCGCCGTGTCCCCAGCACAGAGAGGGGCTCAGAAGACCCTGTGGATCAGAGGACGCACATCCCAAATGATGCACACGCCAGCAGGTCGGGTTCCTTGAGCACAGGAGGTCGGGGTGGTGTGCTGGGACACCCAGTCCCATCCCCACAAAGCCCAGTGCCCCCTCGCCAGTGGGAGGACAGGCCAAGGGCGAGCGTGAGCAAGGTTCTTGTTGGCGTGGAGCACGGGTTCCAGCTTTCGCAAAACAAGGGGAATTTCTAAGAACACCTGGATGGAGCTGGACCCTGGAAGGTGTGGGACCGGGTCCCCGGATGGTGTGGGAATCCTCTCTCCCCACACCCCGTGTGTGTCTGTGTTTTGCTTCACTGACCTTCTCCCCTGAGTCCGTCTCCCCTGCTACGGGGGACGTTTTCACAGCAGTGTACATACTGTCTAGGACGTAAGGCTGGACTCCTCTCTTGGTCCCAGCTCCAGGTTCTCAGGGAGGGGACTGACTTCTGGTTGCCCCACTTGGGGTCAGGCTGCTCCCTGGACCTGCCGCCTGTGGCTGGGGCTGTGTAGGGCGGGTCAGCACACTGTATAGATGGCTTCAGTGGTGGGAGCAGTGGCACCGGGGTGACGGGGCAGTTACGGGAAGCGGCTGAAAGCGGAGACGCTAACCCTCAGGTCCCTCGTCTCTCCTTCCTTTGTCCACGCTTCCGTCCGATACTTAACTGAGCTCCTACCATGTGCCGGGCACTTCTCTAGGGCCTGGAGATACGTCCGTGGACAAAATACACGGACATTCCTACCTTCAAAAGCCTGCCTACAACCTAGCAGAGGAAGGGCTCCACAAACAAGTAAACAGGTCCGTTCGTTTGTGTTGGGGGAGCCAGGGCTCTAACAAGCATCCGGCGGGTGAGGAGACATGGTGGGGGCAGCGGGCAAGGTGGACAGGGAGGCCTCTGAGTGGGGACGCTTGGCAGGTACATGGGTGAATGGAATGGCCCAGCACGTACAAAGGCCCTGTGGCAGGCAGGTCATGCGTGTTCCAGGACAAGGAGGAGACCAGTGGGCCTGGAGTGGGGACGGAAGAAGCATATGGCACTGGGTTTGTGGCTTTCCAACCTCTTCACGGGCGTGTCCAACTCTGCAGCCGCGATGAATTGTCTCTGGGGCCTCGATGTCCCCACGTGGCGGGGTGGCAGTAGGAGCCCCTCCTAGTCTGGCCTTGGGGCCTGAGGTCACACTGGGGGCTGTGGGGAAATATAAGGCCACAGTTGTGCGCCCACGAGGATTAGGGGCTCATTCTTCACGGAGATCTGCGGTGACAGTCATGGCCCAGGGGCGGGAGCCGCAGCCAACGTCCCACCCACGGCTCGCAGCCTGTCTCCACCGCCGGGACCCCCGGGTTGGAAATGAGGGCATTCCAGGGGGTGATCTGTGTGCTCATGGAAGGACAGAGGGAACCACATGGTGGACGAGACCACTCGCCCGCCGGCCCCTCGGCTGCATCCCAAGTAGGAGGCAGGAACCCTTGACAGGACAACCTGAAAGATGGGTCCCCACGGGGCCATCCCGATAATCTGCTGGGGGCCTCTAAGCCCCAGAAAAGGCCACAGCCCTAATAAGGGCCTCGCCCTGTGGGTCCCAGGGGCCTTGTCAATCAGGGCAGAGGCAGGGGCACAGGGACGGGTCAGGCTGCCGTGAAAGAAAGCCCCGTATTGTTTTCGAAGAGCAGCCCATTTGCATCCTGGGTTTTACCGGCTGTGTGGCCACCCGGCCAGTTTAGCATTTGCTGGGAGCTGGGGAAGACAGGAGGAGGAACAGCCCTCCCGGGCCTTAGGTAGCCCGTGCTCGTGCCCGGGGGTGCGGGGGCAGGGGAAGGGGCACATTTTTATCCCATACTTGGTGATACGGTGGGCTTCAAGTTCCTCTTGTGCTCTCGTTTGTCAGGACCTAATGAGAGACCCCAAAAGGATTTAGAAATTTCCCTTTCCCAAGGACAGGAAATAAATGGGAAAGTTCTAGGGAATTAGGGGAAAACCCATTGCAGGGAGAGAAAGTGGCCTTTGTTGTCTGCTTGTGTGAGGGTGTGATTGTGTGAGTGTGTGTGTGTGAATGTGTGTGACGGTGTGAATGTGTCAGAGTGTGAGTGTGTGTGAGGGCGAGGCCTCACCTCCCGGATTCGCTTGCTGGCCTTGAGGCCGTGCCGTCCTGAGAAGGTTAATTTTGGGGAGTGTTCAGAACCTCCCCCGTGACGAGGATTCATTCCTTGAAGCTCTCAGCTTTGAATAAACAGTCTGTCTCTCATCAGGCGTTTGGATAGGAGAGTAAAAGCACTGTGAGCGAGTGTAAACGCCGATTAAATGGTGAGGGCACAAGGAATAAACAGATCCTCGCGCACCGCGAATACCCTCACTCATTTCTTCCGTACGACGCTCGAGTCTGCAAGGGGGAGGGGAGGGGGAGGGGAGGGGAGGGAGGAGGAGGAAGGCGCGGCGGCTCAAGTGTGCACAGCCGGGCTCAGCGTGGACCTGCTTCTCTGTGCAGACGCTGCAGAGCGTCTTGCAGACCAGAACAGACTCGCTGGGAACAGGAGGGCTTTGTGTCCGCCCGCACGCAGCCATTCATTAATTCATACCGTAAAGAGAAGCCGTGCGAGCCGCGACGGGGAGATAGAAGTAGTTTCGGAGCAGTAAGGCCTTCGCGTAAAACAGGACGGTGAGTCCCTCTCGCTGTTAGGATGGAGCCCACTCCCAGCTCAGCGGTTCCTCCAGGGCGGTTCCCCCAGACGCCGGCGGAAGGGGCGGCCTCCTGCCCCTGCTCACACAGACGCAGACGGCAGCCTGCTCGTCCCGCGTCCCACACTTCGTCTTCTGTCGCTCAGCAGTCTCTCTTGGAATTCACGCTGCTGCCACGTGAGCAGAGCCTTGTTCTTTTTAACCAGCTGCATAGTACTCCATGTTTGGACGCCCACAGTGCATGGAGCCCCGTCTCCTGATACTGGATGTTTGGGTTGTTTGGTTATAACCAATAATCTTTGGTTATTACAAACAATGCTGGCACAATATTTTTATCTCTTTGTACTGGTAGAGTCTTGTGTTCTTAAATGTTTGATAAATACTAAGTCTTTTTGAAAGAAGCAAACGAAATTCACGCCCCGTGGCAGTAGCCCATGGGGGTGTATGGCTCGGATCTCCCCGCCGCAGCGAGTGAGGGCAGCTGGTGCCTCCAGCTGTGGTGACCGCAGGGCCTGCCTTGACTTTCTGGCCGAGGCTGCATGCCTTCTGGGCAGCCGATGGCCAAGCACGTCAGAAGCGCAAGGTCCCGCCATTTCTGCCAGCAGGGACACCCTCCAGGGGCCTCGTCCCTCAGGGCTCGCCATCAGCCTGGCGGAGACCTTCCCGGAGCTGCACGGAAGGCCGAGGCTTGGGGTTACCCCACGCTCCTTGCGTTCACGGATCCAGGCTCTCCCACCTCCTCGGGCCCACTGTCCCCGGCCCACCCAGCACAGCCCTCCCGTCCCACTCCGTCCCGGCTACAGCTTCCCTGGGGCCCCGGACAGACACATCTCAACACGCGAGGCTGCAGTCAGGGAGCAGGGGCCACGGCTGAAAGTTTCAACCCCCAATCTTGTCCAGATCTCTCGTTTCATAACCAGAGAAGTGAGGCCCAGAGAGGGTAAGTGACTTGCCCAAGGCCACATAGTCAGTGATCTCCGACCTTGGGACACCAGCTGACCTTGTATGTCCCCCACCCTCTGCCGAGTTTGAGCCAGGAGCAGACACACGTGGCCTGTGCCACCTTTTCTACCTTGCCAGATTTTCTCAAACTTCCCTTAAAAGAGACGGGGGTTGTGTGCCAGTCCTTGGACGGCCTGTGTACTGTTGTCCCCAGGGCGCCACTCCTGTCTCAACTACAGAAGGGCCAAGGGCCAGGCAAGGGGACTTGGAACATCCCGTGCTGTGGGGTCACTGGGCGCCGGGCTCCCCAGCTGTGCTCAGGGCTGACAGTTGGCGAAGATCCTTGGATTTGGGCGGCAGACCAGAGGTACGGGACAGGGAGAGGCGGGAGGAGGCGGCACTGCCGCGGGCTCCCAGCGCCACCTCCAGGGGCTCGTAAGTCAGGGAGACTGGGATTCTGTCTATACACGGGAGCGTCGGACTGCAGGCCGTTTACCACGTGCCGAAGGGGCCTCATCAGCCCGCCCGCCCAGCCAGGGCTGACCGACTTCCACGATCACCTCGCATGGGCGGCCAGAGGGCAGCCTCAGGCCCAGCCGCAGCCTGCGCAGGGCTTGCCCAGCACGGACTCCGGCGGGGTTCGGGGGCTTGCCTGGTTTGGCCTGCAGCCAGGACAGGACGGCTCTGGCCCTGCGCTGAGGGGGAGCCGTGGAGGAGGAAGGGGGATGGGGCCACACATGCCTCTGTGCCCCTGAGGGCAGCGGCCAGCGTCCACCTGAGTCCCTCGGCTCAGCACGAGGGAGCTCCTGCTCATTCTCTGTTTGTCCCCCGAGTGAATGGAGGAGACAGGCAGGGCAGAGGGAGGGGGAGGATGAAACTCCTCCTGCCCTTGTCCTTGCTCTCGGCGCGGGGGGTTGGCATCATTTTAAATCGTGCCGACCTCAACCTTGTGCCCAACTCTGGACCCCGCCTGTCTGGCTGGGCAAGCGCTGGCTGAGCCCCTGCCGGGTGAACATGGCCGTGGCCAGCGGCAGACCTTCCGTGGAGGTCAGCACCCAGTGGGGGCCCTGTGGACACCCCAGTGGAGGGCGGAGGCCTCAGTGTCTGTGCTCGCCCTTTTCTGGCACTGGCGTGGAGGTGGACACGTCGAGCTCCTGTCCTCCACTGGACAGACGCCATCCCCACCCCAAAGTGTGTGTGCAGGGAGCTGAGGAGGACACGCATGGGTGAACATGCATGTGTGTGCAGGGCTGTGAGCATGTGCAGGACTTCAGGTTTGCTGAGGGCCGTCCGCCGCGTGGGCCCTCAGGGGAGGCTAGCAGCCCTCTGTGGTTCCTGGCACCCCGGTCTTGCCGGGGGACAGTGAGTGACGTTTTGTCTCTGGGCCCCGTGGCTGGGAGTGGCAGTGAGGGGGCAGGGGGCCTGGCACCGTGTGTAGTGGGGCTGACCTCCTTCTCCTTGAAGTAAGTTCTGACGTCAGCTTGCAGGCCCCCAGCTAAGAACAGTACAGAAGGAAAAAATCCTTGAAAGAGCAGTTAGGTCATCTGTGGACAATGCTGCTTCCACGTCGCAGCGGCGGGCTCGCACAGGGGCTTGTAATGCTCAGCCGACTCACACTCACACTCACAGTGACTCACACTCACCTTTGCCTTTGCTGGGGGGTCGCCCAGGCTCCAGGTGCAGTGGATGCCGGCCCATTTTCAGCAGTGGCCCAGCAGGCCGCTGGGACTGGGGCAGGTGGTCTGTGAGAAGGCTGTGAGGGAGATAACTGTCTTTCAGCCAGAGGGCATCGCCTGGTTTGGAGTGAGAGGAACTGATGCTGGGAAATTGGCGCCGGTGTTAAAACCATCCCTTGCGTTTGCTGTCAGGTCTACTTGGGTTTTGCAAGGACCACTCCTGCTGCTGGGCTGAGATAGAGGAAGGGGGAGCAGGGGGACGTGTGGGACAGGGGGAGGCCAGTGCCGTGCTCCCGGTAGATTCAGGCCAGCGGTGACCGCGGATTTGCAGGTGGAGGGAGCCCTGCCCCGTGCAAGGCTGCCCAAGTGCCGGACGGGTGGGTGGGTGGATTCCAGGGGACACAGCTGGAGGGAGGTCAGGGGAGAGGGCTGAGCTCTGTTTGGAAACAGCACAGAGATGCTCGGTGGAACTCTGAGAGTCGAAGAAGAGGCCTGGTCCAGCTTTGGAGCAGGAGGAGGGCCAGCCCAGGCCCTGGGGACCCCTGCTGTTTCAGGGTCAGGCATGGAAGCATCAGCCCAGGAGGGAAGCTGGAGGGGTGGGAAGGAAGCAGGGGAGCACGGGGAATGAGCAGGACCACCCTTGCTCTGAGACCGTCTGTGGCTCACGGGATCCATTCTCTTCCCGGATGGGAAGCCCCGTGGGGACAGGGTGGGTTCATCTTATCCACCGTTATGTCCCCAGAGCATATGAGAGGTGGCGGCAGGCATCTGCTGAGCAAATACCACTGGGCCGACACGGCTAACGAGGCAGTAACATCCTGCGAGACCCTGGGCCGCTCAGTGTGCTGTGGGGCCTTCAGGAGGCTGAGCTGCTCCACCCTGCACCCCAGGGACTCAGCCGCCCCACCACCCACCATGCGTCTCGGGGGAAACAGAAGGAAAGAAGTTCCAGGCTTTGCCGGCTGGTCACAGCACCCCTCCATCTCCTGTAGACGCGGCTCGGTGGCCGCCTCCCCAGGACCCTCCACAGCAGGGAGGCCCCACCTCTGCTTTGCACGTGCTCTCCCCTTTTTTGAAAACTGCTTTTCTCTTGTCATCAGAGAGACACAGTTGGCGCTTCTGTGTCAACGCAGATAGAGCCTGCCCTTAGATCCCGTCTCAACGCTGGAGTCACAGGCCAGGCTAAATTAAAAAAGCAAAACGTGTCTGACCCGATAGCTGACTTCATGTGCAGTGGAAAAAGCAAAAAATAAACACTGAGAGTTGATGACATCTGTACCATCTGTGGGCATGGTGCCCAGACAGGGCAAGAGCGAGGGAAGGGTCCACGCCCCTGCCCTGCACACAGGGCACTGGTGGGTCTCTTCAGCGGCCAGGAGCAGGTTCCACCGGAAGCTGTGGTCTCTACTGTAGAAACTGCCCTCCCCCGGCACTGTGGACCTCGGTGCTCAGGGCACACGACCTGTCACCCAAGCCTCCAAGTTCTCAGAGAACGCCCACCACCTGCTTCCGTCTGCTTGTCTGAGAAGCGGCCCAGGGGGCAGCATCTCCCCGTTTCATTTTTATCTTCGGTTTTTTCTTGCTCAGACGCTCTGCAGGATGAGTTTTGGAACTGGCTTTGGTCTGCACGGTAAGAAGTCACTGCAGTACTGATGGGATATGGTCACCTGGTGATCAGGGAGGGTTTTGCCCTAATTTCGTGGAGGAGGAAAGGGAGCGCTGGGGAGCCAGGCAGCAGCCCTTCTGCCCCTGCACTGTGGCCCCGGCTGTAGCTGCGGGGGCCGCTGCCTCCCTCCCGGCTGCCCCGTGACTAACCCTCCTGCCACGTCTTCCATGACTCTTTTGATGAATATTTGCTTGGCATCGACTTCGAATTGACACCCTCCTCTCTCATTTTTTACTCAACATCATCATAAACAGTACAATTATTAGCGTGGGTTATGTCATTTTTTTTCTTAAAATACATTATTATAAGTACAAACCAGTTAATACATTTCAGGTGCGTCACCCACGCACCATGAAAGTGTCTCGAGGGCCTCCGGGGAAGCATGTCCGTCTGGGAGCTGCTGGGCCAGCCGGCGGAGGGCTGGAGGCTGGGGTCCCTGGGCTGTGAGGTGACCTGCTCCTATTCTACCTCCCCAAGGGACTATCCCTAGATACACTGTCAGACCTCTACCTGGAACACGATCGCCTGAGTGTGCTCAGCATTTTATGGGCATACAGCATATAGGCAGAAGAGAACCCAGACCCCCGACCCGTGCCCCCAGCCCCACGTGTGTCTCTAGGTGTGAGCTCCACGAGGACAGGGGTCTGCGTCTGTCTTGCTCCCCGCTGTGTCCCCAGCACCTAGGACAGTGCCTGGCACGCACTAGGTCCTCGGTACGTATCAATGGAATATATGTGTGCGTGGGTGAAAGAGGGAGCTGGAGTTTCCCCCCACAGTCTGTTCCTGTCCAGCCTCCAGGCCTCACTGGGCTACCATGCAGTGTGGTTGTGTCACCCCTCCTCAGAGCATCCTAATGACTCTCTCCGGTTTTCACAACGCTGTAGAACTGTGTCCCCCATGCTCTGCTCCGCCGCACTCAGATTCACACGTTGAAGCCCTAACCTCAAATGTGGCAGTGTTCGCAGGTGTAATTCCAAGGTGATTAGGTTTAGGTGAAGTTAAGAGGTTGAGGCCCTCGTGACGGGATCAGTGCCCTCACAGAAAGAGGAGGAGGACGCAGGGAGAAGGCCGTCGTCTATAAACCAGGAAGAGCGATCTCACCATGGACCCAAACCTGCCGGTGCCTTGATCTCATGCTTCCGGCCTCCAGAGCCGTGAGAAGCGTGTCTGTGGTTTTGGTCCCCCAGTCTGCGGTACTTTGTCACGGCAGCCTGAGCTAAGACCACGACCTTACGATGGTCTTCAAGGCCCCAGCTCCTTCCACCTGTGAGCCGCACCTGTGCCCTCTCCTCCCGGCTGGACCGTCCACGTTGCCTTGGATGTGCCAGGTTCTTGCCTGTCAGCGTTTCCACAAGCTGCCCCCTCTGCAGGGACGCTCTCCCTCTGTTTATCACCTGGCCGACTCCTTTGCGGCTCAGTTTACCCCTCACAGCCTGGGGACGCCCGTGCTGACCACCGTCTCCACCCGCTACCTTCCCCTGCACCCCACAGCACTGTGGGGTTGCCCCTTTGTATCAGCGGGATGGGCGAGTGACAACCCCAGAACCCAGGTGACGTCACACAACGGAGGTCTACTTCTCACTTGGGGTCCATGTTCAAAGAAATTCCTTGGGGCCTTGTTCCCCATCCCCAGTTAGGGACCCGGGTGGGTGGAGGCTCCGCTCTGGGCACAGCCAGGAGGAGAGAGAGTGTCGCGAGCTCAGTCCTGCCCTAACTGCCTCTGACCCAAAGTGCCAGGGGTCACTGCTCACGGCCCATTGGTCAGACCTAATCACCTGGCCCCAGCCTACCTGGGAGGGGGAAGAGAAATACACGCACTCCTCTGTGCGCTCAGGAAAAGAAAATACAACGGAATGGTTTCTGCCGTCACCTGTCATAGAATGTTCCTGTTTAATTTCTGCTCATTCCCTGGCCCAGACTGAAGTTCCTCTGGTCCCTGGATTTCAGGTTTCTCCCCAGTTTTGCCCTGGGCACGTAGCATGGGGCCCTGCTGAGGGACCATGAAGGTTTGCGAAGGATCCGCGTGGAGCACAAGCCCAGTCAGGACCCACGGCCAGCTGCTCCCAGCGGACACCTGAGTCCCTGGGTGGTGCCCTGGTTTCTCAAATGCTCTGCACTGTGTGCCGACAGCAATCGGTCGTTTCTTCACCCGTCTACCCTCCGCTTCCACGTCACTGGAAAACGTCGAGGACCTATGGAAAATCCTAAACACACTCCGTCTGTCTTGTCTGTTTTCCATTTTGTGTTTGTGCTGTTTTTTGTACGATAAACAAGGTAAAAGCAAAGAGATAAACAGCGTGAGGTTTAAAGGGTTTTTAATGGATGAACAATACCTAACTGTTCTGAGAATGTGAATCCTTAGTTTACATTGATAGTTGGAAAACACAGCATTTGGACGGCAGCCAGTTTTCCAGGGTGAATAAACACCTCGAGAGGGACAAATATTTTTCACAGACCATCAGTGAAACAGAGGCTCAAATATTTAAAAGTAAATACATAAAAAGGGAAGGAATAAAGAAAAGAAAAGGCCAGGTGACCCTGCTGACCTTCAGTTTCCAAATGAGCTAAAGAACAAGTTTTTATAGTTATGTTTACTGCTTCCAAAGAAACAAAACCCTTTATTTTAACTCCTCTGTGCCACTGCTCCCAGAGTGAGTTTTTCTAAAATGTCTGGAGATTGGACGAGGGTCTGCACTCTTCAGGCCTCAGTTTCCTCACCCGTGAAATGGAGACAATTATAATTCCTCATTCACAGGGTACTTATGAGAACTAAAGAGGTTAATGTATGCAAAGGGCTTAGACTGGGGCCTGGCACCTGTGAGTTCCATATACGTGTTAGTCATCACCACCATCGTCGTCATCTCCATCACTATCACCACTGACATTACTATCACCATTGCCATTATCACCACCTTATCATTATCATCACCACCATCATCACCATCATCACCATCACTATCACCATCACTATCACCACTGACATTATTACCACCATCACCAGTATCACCATCGTTATCATCATCACCACCATCACCATCACTATCACCACTGACATTATTATCACCATTGCCATTATCACCATCTTATGATTATCATCACCAGTCTCATTACCACCACCACCATCATCATCACCATCATCACCCGTCTCACTACCATCATCATCGTCATTATCAACAGTTACAAACCTCATTTGATGGAGGCAGTGAAAGTAGCTATCAGGGACCCATCCCCCGGTTGATATCAGACAGTGACCATCCAGTGGGACGTAAGCGTGACTGTTGAGCATAGACCTAAAATATGGCTGTTCTCCTGGCTTCGCCCCAGTGAGGCACAGCACGCATGTCCACACACTTCATACACCCACACACTCGACCCCTTTCTGAAAATCCTCTGTACCACTTCTGCTCCGCTGTGAGGATGGCGACATAAAGGCAGCTGCTAGGCTGGGCAGTTCTCAAGAATTCACGCAGTAGCAGAAGGCCTCTTCTCGATCCACCATTGCCAGGCTTGCAGAAGCACATGCTCCAAACTGTCAACAGTGGCCGCCCCCAGGAGCAGCATTAGAAATAGGGTGCCCGCAGGTCCGTAGTTTGTGCCTGGTTTCCCCCTGGTGTCATTACTCATAGCGCTCCAATTACGAAGTATATGATCCCAACAATTTTAGTGATTTCTTCTCTTCTTTTTACTCATCTCTATTTTCTAAGCTTTCAACAGGAAACTTTTCTAATAAAGAGGAAACCAGTACAAGTGACAAAGCACTGGCTCAGGTGCCTCCTTCCCCAGAGAGGGTTCCCTGCTCCCCCAGCACGAATCATGCCAGGCAGCATCTTCTCCAGCCTCTCCGTGGCCGGCTGGCGTTAAATATTGGCTACCGAGCAGGAAGCTGGACAGCCCCACCCCCAGCTACTTGTGTCATGACGGTCCGACTAGTGGTGGTGAGAAACTGAATCACTCCTATGGGAGACGTAACACGCAGAGGCCTTCTCCCAGGACGCGGTCCCATTTCCTGGGGAGTGTAAGGCAAGGCTTGCACAGGAGCACTTGGGCCGGCTCCGTCTGCTTAGTGCTTCTATCCGGTGATATCTCTCCACGTGGGAGCGGAAAGAAATGAACCCAGGAACCATGTCCAGGAATGAATCGCTGTGTCTGCAACTTTATACTCATTAGAGTTTTAATAAACTCCTGCTTGTTTTTATAAGGATTTTTTTCCACCACCTTTGAACTACCTTAAAACAATGAAGTGCCCTCTTCACGCAGGTTGGCCCAGTGGGAAGACTGACCTTATTTCGATTCTCCTACTGAGAGTGACGACTCAGCCTCAAGCGTCAGGGATGCCGTGATCACATGAGACACGGAGTTCAGCCTCTGCAGTGACCCCTGGAAGAGGAAGCAACTGGACGTTTCCTCTGCACATTGTCTTGTGCAAAGATACAAGTAAGGGATATTTGTATTGGTTTGTTTTTTCTTCTTTGAATGCCAGAAAAACTTGCTAAGTTTAAGGAAAAATGGAGGAAAAAACCTGCATTATTAATTTTTAATGGATAATCATGTTCAAACCAAAGACCCGTGTCTGCGCCGTGGCCGTGACCGTCCTCACACCGAAAGGCCTGAGCACCCTGTGGGGGCACAGATTTCAGATAAGCCAGCTCTCGTGCTTAACACCCGAGGATGCTCCCTGTTACCTGAGCAGTGGCTCCCTACCTGGTGCACCTTGGCATCACCTGTGCGCTCGCTGTTCCCTGGAACGCTCTTCCCGTCTCTTCCCTGAGGTTTGGCTTCGGGAATTTCTAGAGACAGTGATCGTGCTAATCGTCCTGTGTGGTGCTCTGCTCATCACCTGTTTTTCCTGCTTGTTTGCTTGTTGACTTTCTGTTTTTTCCCACCTGGAGGGTAAACTCCACAAGGGCAGGGACTCAACATTGTAGTTTCGTTTCTGAATGAATGAATGATAGAATATAATGTACAATGCTCCTGTTCTTAAAGGCACAGTGCTCCGTGCGTCGCAGGAGAGCAGGCTGGGTGGTCTCCAAGTCCCCTTCTGTTTTTTTGATCCCAACGGTCAGGTCCAAGTCTCATTTAAAACCTCCTTTCTCTCCTCCTGGATGGAATCCACAGTACCAAACTCAAATCCGCTTCCCTCAGGAAACCTCTCCTAGGCCTCTCCCCGTGCCCTCTCTGATCCTGCACCCAGTCAGCAAGCATACACGGAGCGCCAGCTGCATGCCTGCGCCGCACTTGGCTGGAGGTTCAGCCGTGAACGGCATTGTCTCAGACACGCAGGCTGGCCCCCGTGGGACAGAGCACAGATGCAAGGAGCGAGGGGCTCACGGAGCTTCGTGGGTTAGGAATCTTCCCTCCCATCACTGGCTCCTGTTCTAGACTGAGTTAGGGTCTTCTGAGTGGTACCCAAAGCATCCTGGTACTAATTTTCCCAAGCCATTTCTTTGTGTTTAAGACACTGTCCTTCATTCCAACTGGAAGCCTACAGAGCTGCTCCCAGGCCAGAAAGCTACTGTGTGGGGCTTTCTCTACTTCAGACAAAAGTCCTGCTGCCTGAATAGTCAACAGTTCCATCCAGCTCAAGGGAAAGGAAGATTGTTGAGACACAGCTGCCTTCACAGGGGAGCTGACAAGCAGGTGGAAGGTAGATGTTTTGGAGGGAAGGGCCCAGTTAACAAGATGAGGGAGGAAACATCCCTGTTGTTATTTCTTCTTAGATTCATAGTCCATTTAACCAAGGGTGCTGACGGGGAGTATTTGGATAGAAATATTAGATGCTCCGAAATCAATGCCTAATACCCTGCCAGAGGGACCCAGCTTCTGACCATCGTGCACACTCATACCCACACACATACACACTCACACACACCTTTACAAGCTCTCACATACTCACACACATACCCCTACACTCATTCATACACTTATACAAACTCTTATGCGCACACACATGCACACACTGCAAGAGAGATAATCGACCCGAGTCACCCCCATCTTTTTTCAATTTCTAAAAAGCTACATTTACCAAAATAAGTAAAACATGTGAGGTGTGGGATCCACCTTGTTGAAGGACTGGGTTTTATTGGTCAACTGGTAAATCAAAACACATGGAAAAGTGCTACATTTAGGAACATACTGCGACTGTATTACCCCCTCGTTTTACTGGTTCATCCCTAATCGGAACCAGCTGGCAATAAAGAAGCGAGTTCATGGGAATCCACCCTTTGTTGAAAGCGGGGCCGGGGGGATGCTGGAGGCCGATGAGCACGATGAAAACAGCTGTAATTGACTCACGAGGTCAGGCTCTGGGTAGAACTCGGGGACAGAGGTGACACTACAGCTGGTGCATAAAATGCCGGGCTCCTGGTTGCCTGTAACTGTGTACAGAGGAGGCAGAGAGAAAGGCGCCGTTTATGAGGCTCCTCTCACTGTCTGCTCCCGCTGACCTGACTCAGGCTTGCTCTAGAATCTCACAATTACTCCGGGATGCTTGTTGACATTAATCACCATAATGGTAACGATGGCACTCGTGATGGTGATTATGATGATGATGATGATGGTAATGGTGATGGAGATGATGATGGTGATGGAGATGGAGATGATGATGGTGATGGTGGTCATGACGGTGCTGATGAAGATGGTGACGATGGTGACGGTGGCAGCAGTCAGAAACTTCAGACAGGCTCCACAAAGCATGTGGAGCATCTCTGCATCAAAGCGCTGCAGTGTTAATTATGTGAGCCTTGTAACCTTGACAACATTAATTGAACAACTTTCCATTTTCCTTGTGTTTTATCTGTTTTAAACACTTTTTCCCCCAAACAAGGAAACTGGCATCTGAATTCTAGAAATGGAACATACACACATGCCACCCCAACTCCCCTTCCTGTCACTAATCAGCTCAGTGGCTCCACCCTTTGGAAAATTGTGATGCATTAGGAGGGTCTGTGGGATATTTTTAGCACCTGACAGCATCCCATTTCTTCCTCTCTCTGCAGTGTGGTGTGATGTGTACCTTGTTTAATCGCCATACTTGAATTTTATAGACAGACTTCTTTATAAGTCTGCTAATATTATGAGATCTGCAGAGGGCTCAGCATCAGAGTTGGGACTGTCCGCCTAGACCTGGGCCAGGGCGCACTGTACACACGGCTGCCCTTGCTCCTGGGCCCAGGGCAGGCCTTAGTGACACTCTCACACAGAATCTGAAGCTAGCGTCTCATTTCTTCTCGACACAGGATGTCTGGGATTCAGTACCAATTGCTGGAAGTTGGCGAGATGAAATTGATCTATCATCCCTGGAGATGTTGTAATAAAAATAACACCAGGTCTTTTCATTTCAAACTTAATCCCTTGGCTTCCACTGGCCCCATAGTGAAAGTAAGGGGCTGAGTAGAGTGCACTGCGTTTCTAAATCATGAACATAGAAAGATTTAACCATTTTGGTGGTCAACACTCTGTACCCTGCTCATTCAATCCATTTAGGAGAACTGCTGTTTGGAATCATACGGTGGATTAACCTCTTGGCTGTCAAAGGGGTGAAGTCGTATGCACGGACAGGCCTTGAGGCCCCCGTGTCTGCCCTGCTCCCAGCTCCCAGCCGAGGAAAACACTGTCCCCAGAGCACTGCCCCTCCCTGGCATTGGCTACACACCACTTTGCCGTTGGAATGTCAGCTTCCTGAGGGCAGAGACTTAATCTGCCTCATTCCCTGCCACCCTTCCTTGCCTTGGACAGTGCCTGGTGTGTAGAAGATGCTCAGTATATTTATAGAATCAGTGAATGAATGAATGGGACTTCCAGATTTCTGAGTCCTGGATAGAAGGGTGGGATTCTCTCAGGGAATTCGTCCCCCAGCAGTGCCCCCACCGGCCGACTCCTTGCATGTGGAGAGAACAGCCAGGCGGGGAAGCCCCAGCCTGTATTTCCAATAAGAAATACGTGCTTTTTCTCGTATTCACTTTTGTAACCAAGGGGAGCCCCTTCTGCTGAGTCACCCTGCTGGTGGGCGAGCAGCTGTGGAAACCAGCGCACCCAGTGACTGCGGGATGCACTTCCCGTCACACGTGCGGCCTGCGTCCGTGAAGAGGAGACCTGAGGGTTCACGAGCGAGTACCTGGGGTCTGACTGGTTCTCTTCGTGGCATTTTCCTCTCTGCTGGGCGAAGCTAAGACCAGGTTGGAGCTCCTACCTCACGAGTCAGACCTCTTTGCTTTTCCTGGCTCCACCTTTGGCACAGTCTCTGGACCCGACTCCATGCCAACCTGGAAAGGGGGGCACGGAGCTTGTGTCTTGGAGGCAACACGACAGGGGCGTAAGGGCCTCAGGGTTGCAGAGGGAAGAACAAAGGCTCACTTGGGTGCAGACACGCCTCTGGCTGGTGAACAACCACACTGGACCTCTTTACAATCTACTTGGAAAGCCCTTCCAAGAGGCCTGAGAAGGAAGTTTCCTTGGTGTGTGTGTGATGGATTCCAAAGCTATGAACTTGCCTTGTTGAATGTTCTCTGAAGTGACATGGACTGTGTTCTCTCGATGAAAAGGACATGCTGGAGAATTTCCTTCGAGGGAATTCCTTAGAGGATTCAAGTTGGAGGGGGAAATTTAGAGGGAAAATGGGTCCCCCCCCCCCCCAGGAATTCTAATGAATGAAAACCATCTTTCCCACACCCCTCAGTCCTACACGAGCTTGCAGAGCTATCACATGGATCACTACAAAGAACTCGGGCCATAATTCTGGAGTGAATTGCAGGACTGGGAGATTTTCCTTGCCTTCAGAAAAGACGCAGCCACTCTTCCCTTATCCCTGGGCTTCCCTCCAGATACACCATTTAATATTGTGTTCCTCACAGGGACTGTGGGACCATGGACCCAGCTTGTGAAGGCCCTCGGTGGGGAAGGCAGGGCCATAGTGATGTTAGACACCATAAACCCAAGTCACGTTTTGAATGTCAAAAGGAGTCCTAATACCCAAGTACCTCCCCTACTTTCTTCCTAAGAGAACTCAGATTTTATGCGAAGGGGCAAGGTGCCCAGCTAAAAGACCACCGTGTCGGGAGTTCCGGGAAGATGGCGGAAGAGTAAGACGCGGAGATCACCTTCCTCTCCACAGATACACCAGAAATACATCTACGCGTGGAACAACTCCTACGGAGCACCTACTGAACGCTGGCAGAAGACCTCAGACCTCCCAAAAGCCTCAGAAGCAGCGGATTAAAGCTCCACAATCAACTTGATATACCCTGCATCTGTGGAATACCTGAATAGACAACGAATCATCCCAAATTAAGGAGCCCTGTGGATGAAAGGCTCTTGGTGCTGCAGCCAGGACTCAGTGCTGTGCCTCTGAGGTGGGAGAGCCAACTTCAGGACACTGGTCCACAAGAGGCCTCCCAGCTGCACATAATATCAAACAGCAAAAATCTCCGAGAGATCTCCATCTCAACGCCAGCACCCAGCTTCACTCAACGACCAGCAAGCTACAGTGCTGGACATCCTATGCCAAACAACTAGCAAGACAGGAACACAACCCCACCCATTAGCAGAGAGGCTGCCCAAAATCATAATAAGTCTACAGACACCCCAAAACACACCACCAGACGTGGACCTGCCCACCAGAAAGACAAGATCCAGCCTCATACACCAGAACACAGGCACTAGTTCCCTCCACCAGGAAGCCTACACAACCCACTGAACCAACCTTAGCCACTGGGGACAGACTCAAAAAACAACAGGAACTACGAACCTTCAGCCTGCAAAAAAAAAAAAAAAAAAGGAGACCCCAAACACAGTAAGATAAGCAAAATGAAAAGACAGAAAAACACACAGCAGATGAAGGAGCAAGATAAAAACCCACCAGACCTAACAAATGAAGAGGAAATAGGCAGTCTACCTGAAAAAGAATTCAGAATAATGATAGTAAGGTTGATCCGAAATCTTGGAGATAGAATGGACAATAGAATGGACAAATTGCAAGAATCAGTTAACAAGGACCTAGAAGAACTAAAGATGAAACAAGCAACGATGAACAACACAATAAATGAAATTAAAAGTACTCTAGATGGGATCAATAGCAGAATAACTGAGGCAGAAGAACGGATAAGTGACCTGGAAGATAAAATAGTGGAAATAACTACTGCAGAGCAGAATAAAGAAAAAAGAATGAAAAGAACTGAGGACAGTCTCAGAGACCTCTGGGACAACATTAAACGCACCAACATTCGAATTATAGGGGTTCCAGAAGAAGAAGAGAAAAAGAAAGGGACTGAGAAAATATTTGAAGAGATTATAGTTGAAAACTTCCCTAATATGGGAAAGGAAATAGTTAATCAAGTCCAGGAAGCACAGAGAGTCCCATACAGGATAAATCCAAGGAGAAATACGCCAAGACACATATTAATCAAACTGTCAAAAATTAAATACAAAGAAAACATATTAAAAGCAGCAAGGGAAAAACAACAAATAACACACAAGGGAATCCCCATAAGGTTAACAGCTGATCTTTCAGCAGAACTCTGCAAGCCAGAAGGGAGTGGCAGGACATATTGAAAGTGTTGAAGGAGAAAAACCTGCAACCAAGATTACTCTACCCAGCAAGGATCTCATTCAGATTTGATGGAGAAATTAAAACCTTTACAGACAAGCAAAAGCTGAGAGAGTTCAGCACCACCAAACCAGCTCTACAACAACTGCTAAAGGAAGTTCTCTAGGCAAGAAACACAAAAGAAGGAAAGGACCTACAATAACAAACCCAAAACAATGAAGAAAATGGGAATAGGAACACACATATCGATAATTACCTTAAATGTAAATGGACTAAATGCTCCCACCAAAAGACACAGATTGGCTGAATGGATACAAAAACAAGACCCATATATTTGCTGTCTACAAGAGACCCACTTCAGACCTAGAGACACATACAGACTGAAAGTAAGGGGATGGAAAAAGGTATTTCATGCAAGTGGAAACCAAAAGAAAGCTGGAGTAGCAATTCTCATATCAGACAAAATAGACTTTAAAACAAAGACTATTAGAAGAGACAAAGAAGGACACTACATAATGATCAAGGGATCAATCCAAGAGGAAGATATAACAATTGTAAATATTTATGCACCCAACATAGGTGCACCTCAATACATAAGGCAAATACTGACAACCATAAAAGGGGAAATCGACAGTAACACATTCATAGTAGGGGACTTTAACACCCCACTTTCACCAATGGACAGATCATCCAAAATGAAAATAAATAAGGAAACACAAGCTTTAAATGATACATTAAACGAGATGGAGTTAATTGATATTTATAGGACATTCCATCCAAAAACAACAGAATACACATTTTTCTCAAGTGCTCATGGAACATTCTCCAGGATAGATCATATCTTGGGTCACAAATCAAGCCTTGGTAAATTTAAGAAAATTGAAATTGTATCAAGTATCTTTTCTGACCACAACGCCATGAGACTAGATATCAATTACAGGAAAAGATCTGTAAAAAATACAAACACATGGAGGCTAAACAATACACTACTTAATAATGAAGATATCACTGAAGAAATCAAAGAGGAAATCAAAAAATACCTAGAAACAAATGACAATGGAGACACAACGACCCAAAACCTGTGGGATGCAGCAAAAGCAGTTCTAAGGGGGAACTTTATAGCAATACAAGCCCACCTTAAGAAGCAGGAAGCATCTCGAATAAACAACCTAACCTTGCACCTCAAGCAATTAGAGAAAGAAGAACAAAAAAACCCCAAAGCTAGCAGAAGGAAAGAAATCATAAAAATCAGATCAGAAATAAATGAAAAAGAAATGAAGGAAACAATAGCAAAGATCAATAAAACTAAAAGCTGGTTCTTTGAGAAGATAAACAAAATAGATAAACCACTAGCCAGACTCATCAAGAAAAAAAGGGAGAAGACCCAAATCAATAGAATTAGAAATGAAAAAGGAGAGGTAACAACTGACACTGCAGAAATAAAAGAGATCATGAGAGATTACTACAAGCAACTCTATGCCAATAAAATGGACAATCTGGAAGAAATGGACAAATTCTTAGAAAGGCACAACCTGCCAAGACTGAATCAGGAAGAAATAGAAAATATGAACAGACCAATCACAAGCACTGAAATTGAAACTGTGATTAAAAACCTTCCAACAAAGAAAAGCCCAGGACCAGATGGCTTCACAGGCGAATTCTATCAAACATTTAGAGAAGAGCTAACACCTATCCTTCTCAAACTCTTCCAAAATATAGCAGAGGGAGGAACACTCCCAAACTCCTTCTACGAGGCCACCATCACCTTGATACCAAAACCAGACAAGGATGTCACAAAGAAAGAAAACTACAGGCCAATATCACTGATGAACATAGATGCAAAAATCCTCAACAAAATACTAGCAAACAGAATCCAACAGCACATTAAAAAGATCATACACCATGATCAAGTGGGGTTTATTCCAGGAATGCAAGGATTCTTCAATATACACAAATCTATCAATGTGATAAACCATATTAACAAACTGAAGGAGAAAAACCATATGATCATCTCAATAGATGCAGAGAAAGCTTTTGACAAAATTCAACACCCATTTATGATAAAAACCCTGCAGAAAGTAGGCATAGAGGGAACTTTCCTCAACATAATAAAGGCCATATATGACAAGCCCACAGCAAACATCATCCTCAATGGTGAAAAACTGAAAGCATTTCCACTAAGATCAGGAACAAGACAAGGTTGCCCACTCTCACCACTCTTATTCAACATAGTTTTGGAAGTTTTAGCCACAGCAATCAGAGAAGAAAAGGAAATAAAAGGAATCCAAATCGGAAAAGAAGAAGTAAAGCTGTCACTGTTTGCAGATGACATGATCCTATACATAGAGAACCCTAAAGATGCTACCAGAAAACTACTAGAACTAATCAATGAATTTGGTAAAGTGGCAGGATACAAAATTAATGCACAGAAATCTCTGGCATTCCTATATACTAATGATGAAAAATCTGAAAGTGAAATCAAGAAAACACTCCCATTTACCATTGCAACAAAAAGAATAAAATATCTAGGAATAAACCTACCTAAGGAGACAAAAGACCTGTATGCAGAAAATTATAAGACACTGATGAAAGAAATTAAAGATGATACAAATAGATGGAGAGATATACCATGTTCTTGGATTGGAAGAATCAACATTGTGAAAATGACTCTACTACCCAAAGCAATCTATAGATTCAATGCAATCCCTATCAAACTACCACTGGCATTTTTCACAGAACTAGAACAAAAAATTTCACAATTTGTATGGAAACACAAAAGACCCCGAATAGCCAAAGCAATCTTGAGAACGAAAGAAGGAACTGGAGGAATCAGGCTCCCAGACTTCAGACTATACTACAAAGCTACAGTTATCAAGACGGTATGGTACTGGCACAAAAACAGAAAGATAGATCAATGGAACAGGATAGAAAGCCCAGAGATAAACCCACGCACATATGGTCACCTTATCTTTGACAAAGGAGGCAGAAATGTACAGTGGAGAAAGGACAGCCTATTCAATAAGTGGTGCTGGGAAAACTGGACAGCTACCTGTAAAAGTATGAAATTAGATCACTCCTTAACACCGTACACAAAAATAAGCTCAAAATGGATTAAAGACCTAAATGTAAGGCCAGAAACTATCAAACTCTTAGAGGAAAACATAGGCAGAACACTCTATGACATAAATCACAGCAAGGTCCTTTTTGACCCACCTCCTAGAGAAATGGAAATAAAAACAAGAGTAAACAAATGGGACCTAATGAAACTTAAAAGCTTTTGCGCAGCAAAGGAAACCATAAAGAAGACCAAAAGACAACCCTCAGAATGGGAGAAAATATTTGCAAATGAAGCAACTGACAAAGGATTGATCTCCAAAATTTATAAGCAGCTCATGCAGCTTAATAACAAAAAAACAAACAACCCAATCCAAAAATGGGCAGAAGACCTAAATAGACATTTCTCCAAAGAAGATATACAGAGTGCCAACAAACACATGAAAGAATGCTCAACATCACTAATCATGAGAGAAATGCAAATCAAAACTACAATGAGATATCATCTCACACCAGTCAGAATGGCCATCATCAAAAAATCTAGAAACAATAAATGCTGGAGAGGGTGTGGAGAAAAGGGAACCCTCTTACACTGTTGGTGGGAATGTAAATTGATACAGCCACTGTGGAGAACAGTATGGAGGTTCCTTAAAAAGCTACAAATAGAACTACCATATGACCCAGCAATCCCACTACTGGGCATATACCCTGAGAAAACCATAATTCAAAAAGAGTCATGTACCAAAATGTTCATTGCAGCTCTATTTACAATAGCCCGGAGATGGAAACAACCTAAGTGTCCATCATCGGATGAATGGAGAAAGAAGATGTGGCACATATATACAATGGAATATTACTCAGCCATAAAAAGAGACGAAATTGAGCTATTTGTAATGAGGTGGATAGACCTAGAGTCTGTCATACAGAGTGAAGTAAGTCAGAAAGAGAGAGACAAATACCGTATGCTAACACATATATATGGAATTTAAAAAAAAAAAAATGTCATGAAAAACCTAGGGGTGAAACAGGAATAAAGACACAGACTTACTAGAGAATGGACTTGAGGCTATGGGGAGGGGGAAGGGTAAACGGTGACAAAGCGATAAAGAGGCATGGACATATATACACTACCAAACGTAAGGTAGATAGCTAGTGGGAAGCAGCCGCATAGCACAGGGAGATCAGCTCGGTGCTTTGTGACCGCCTGGAGGGGTGGGATGGGGAGGGTGGGAGGGAGGGAGACGCAGGCGGGGGGAGATATGGGAATATATGTATATATATGACTGATTCATTTTGTTGTGAAGCTGAAACTAACATACCATTGTAAAGCAATTATACTCCAATAAAGATGTTAAAAAAAAAAAAAAAAAGACCACCGTGTCCAGCCTTCCTCCTCACCGTGGGGTCCAGTACCGCCCCCATCATCCCCGCCATTAACATCGTGGGGCTGATGGAGCATACGTACGCAGTGAAAAGTAGCCTCCAGTCACCCTTCGGCACCGAAACTGGTGTACGAGCACCCATGGCTGAGAGTGTCAGCAGTGGGGTCTGGGCTCAAATCCCAGCACAGCCAGGATGTGGAGCTGAGGACGTTCAGTTGTTCCCTGTCTGCAAGATGAGAGTAACCCTAGCTCCTAACATACGGGTACTGGGAAGGTTAGGTGATCAGAGGGTGATGGTGGTGATGATGATGCTGGTCTTAGCACCACGACCATTGCTAGGGATAACAAAGCAACTTCATCTGTGGTTGCAAGGGTTGAATGTTTCTGGCAGTCAGATGATATGTTTTCCAGAGTGTGTCCTCACCCTAAATCGAGGAAGATGCAAAAGAGAAACCCATTGCCTGACTCTGATCAGTGTGGGTCCAGGAAGCAAATGAAAGGAGAAGTCTGGTTGTTCTAGAAAGGAGTTGGGGCCATGGGAGCTGTGAGACATGCCAGTGCTCAGAAGATGTGGAGCCCCAGCATCCACTTGAGTCGGTGCATCTCACCCAGCACATGACACGCGTGCACCTGTCACCTGGCCACCCTTTCTCCTCAAACGCCCTTTGCCCTCTCTGCCAAATCACCCTCCAGGGTTAAAGTGGGAACAAGGGCATCAAGCTATCACTCATGTCTAGATGGTGTTTCATTCAGTCCTCAAAATAAGTGTACAAAGTAGGCACTATTACCTCCATTTTACAGATGAGGAAAGTGAGGCTCAGAGAAGGGAATTCATTGCCCAGGGTCATCCACAAAGGATCAGTAGATGCTCCAGCCCCGTCTCCCCATGGGCTCCTTGAGGCACCTTAGGGTTCCTTGGAACCCAGTTTGAAAATCACGGCCCTAGCCACTCTCTCATGGGCCTTCCCGGTCGGCCGTGTGGTTATTTATATGACTTTGGTCATCCTTTGTGGTCCTGAGGTGGTGAGGAGTGGATGGAATTCAGCGTGCACTGTACCCGGTGGGGCTCACCAGGTGCTCTGACAGCAAGGTGTTTTCTTTCCTAAATCTGGAAATGGCTGGTCTCCCCGACAGGCACATTCTTGCCCACCCGCGAATACTGAGGCCTAAAAGTCTCCAATTAACAGGCCTCTGCAGACGCTGTGCACAGCAGAGTGGGCAGCTGCTGGGAGCCTGACGAGAACTTGCCGCTGGTGCATACGGAGGGGCAGCTTGGCTCCGTGTCCGTCACAGGAGCATCAACAGGAAACGGAGCTCGGGCCTCTGCTGTCCTCGGTGGGACGGGTCCCCGTTTCCCTCCAAGCCTGGCTCGGCTTCACCGATGGAATAGAAATGGAACGCGGGATATAATTACACTTGCCGAGTTGGCAGCTGAGAAGCTCACGTGTTTGCTTACATGTGCACAGAATGAAATCTCGGCTCACAAGCGGGGGTGTTAGGATTATTAAATGTGTGTTGGTGGAAGGTTTGGCAGCTCTCTGGTCCCAGGCATGGAGCTGGAAGTTGACTCAGAGTCCCAAGTGATGGCTCCACACTCGTCCATGTCTGTTAGTCGTGATGGCCCGTCTGCCTGAAGGAGGAGGTCCCTTCCCGAGGCAGGAGGGTGCCGAGGAGATACTGGCAAGGTGCCAGTGGGGGGTGGTGCTCGGGCTCCCCCTGTGCCCAAGTGCAGGTGGAGCTGGGAATTGACCAAACCAGAGACTTCAAAGCAGGGTCCTGGGCAACCTTCCAGGTCGCGCTAAGTACTGGAGGTTCAGGAGGAGATCGGAAGGTGCGCGCACAGAAGGCAGCTGGACCCAACTTTCTGACTGTCCCCTGACTCACCAAAGTCCATGCTTTGAGAGGGGAGGGCAGTGGGACAGATGGCATTTATCTGAGCTGTCATCGTATTAGCGCACTGGTTACCACACTTCCGTGAGCTTGAGAAGCACCTGGGAAGCTATTTATACAATGTGCGTCCATCTTCCAACTCAATACCGGCGTGCTCCTCTCTCCAAGGCTCCGAGTCATTGGCACTGCAGAGGGGTTCAGGAATCTACGCGTTCACAACACCTGGCCTTTCTGACGTGGCTATGAATGAGTCACAGTTTGGGAGACAAGTTCTAGAGCAGTGGTTTTCACACTCCAGCCCGCTCAGGATCCCTGGGAGGCTGTGTTAGAGCATAGCCCCTCCCTGCAGCTTACGATGCAGCAGTTCACGGACAGAGCTCCAGAATCTGAACTAACACATTCTTGGGCGAGGCCTTGCTGCTGCTACTGGAACCCCACTTTGAGAACTGTTCTTTTCCTCTCTTGGAGAAAAGAAATCAGCTTGGTCATTTCGATGTCTCTAAGGAGGGGAAACCATGCCTTACTCAGCTTTTATTCCCTAGCATGGCAGGCTCACCCTTGGCTAATTAATTCACCTTGAGATCTTTTAGAATGTTCCAGTGATGTTCTTTTTCTTTTCATTGAGATGTGTTTGATGTACGATATTATACAAGTTTCAGGCGTACAACATAGTGATTCACAATTTTTACGAATACACTCCACTTATAGTTATTATAAAATATTGGCTGTATTCCCTGTGCTATACAATATATCCTTGTAGCTTACTTATTTTATACATAGGAGTTTACATCTCTTGATCCCATACCCCTAGCTTGCCCCTCCCCTTTACCTCTCCCCACTGGTAACCACTAGTTTGTTCTCTATATCCATGAGTCTGTTTCCTTGTTATATTCACTAGTTTGTTTTATTTTTTAAGATTCCACATGTAAGTGATATCATACAGCATTTGTTTTTCTCTTTCTGGCTTGCTGCACTTAGTACAATTATCTCTAGTTGCGTCCGTGTTGCTGCAAATGGCATTATTTCATTCTTTTTTATGGCCGAGTAGTATTCCATTGCATATATGTACCACACCTTCTTTTTCCATTCATCTGTCAATGGACACTCAGGTTGCTTCCATGGCTTGGCTATCGTGAATAGTGCTGCTATGAACATGTGCATTGGGGTGCATGTATCGTTTTGGGTTAGTGTTTTTGTTTTCTTCAGATAAATACCCAGGAATGGAATTGCTAGGTCATATGGTAGTTCTGTTTTTAGTTTTTGGAGGAACCCTGATGATGTTCTAATTGGGGGTGGGGTCCTGGCAAGCTGCCCTCCCCCAGGTGCAGCCAGAGCTGAGCACCACCTTAGCACAGAGCAGGCAACCAATTTCCATTTCCACGTTAGGATTTGTCGAGTGCCCATAGTATGCTTTCGTTCAATAATTACCAAGTGCCTGTTGTCTTCCAAATGCTGTGTCAGACTCAGTGGGGACAGAAGAAAAAGGTGTCTGTCCAGGTCTCAAGCAACTCGTAGCCCACTGGAGGCGACAGGTGTGCAGTCACAGGTAGGAGCTGCAATCGAAGGACGTGCAGGTGCTGCAGGGCCACAGAGCAGAGGAGGTGGGGCAGGGTGTGAAAAACTTCCAAAGGAAGGCGGAATCTGGTCTGGGTCTTAACAAATGGCAAGGGAGAAGGCAAGAACGCTCGCTCCAGGCTGATGGGACAGCCTTCTGGTGCCGCGTCCTGGGTCCTCACGTAGCAGTCAGGGAAGTCTTAGCGGGTCGGTGTGGCTGGAGGATGGAGCGTTGGGGCAGGAGTGATGGAGGACAAGGAATGGGAAGTCACTGAGGAACACAACATTTAGAAGTGAGTTGCCTTTGGAGCATCAGATTGCAATTCATTTTCCCCAACTGAGAGGTGGAGGCTTGGCCATCAGCCCCTTGCAGCCCCATGGTGGGATGGGTTCTCACCCCTCCCAGTGGGAAAACACAGACCTTTGAGTTTGCGTTCCTTTAAAAAGCATTGATTCTAATTTTTTCCTACGTGCTTTTGGTGCCAGGGTTCGTGCTAGAGCCCCAGCACCCATCTCCTTCCAGGAGCGAGCGGGAAGGCAGGGTGGGGGACGGGACTGCTTTCTGGGGCCGTCGGCTCCTGGTCCGGACCCTGCTAGTCGTTCCTGGTTTGCTTCTCACTGCTGCGCCTATAGAGTGAAGGTGGGCAGAAAACCCGAAGACCAATGGAACCCTGACCTTAGAAAGTTGTCTCCTGCTGAACCAATGAGCCAGTGGAGACAAAACAGGAAGGACAACCTGAAGACCCCGCGGCCCCCGTGGCTCCCTCTGTCAGCCAGCCTCCCTGCCTGCGGTGCACTCTCGCCCAGCCCAGCGCTACAGATCCCCATCCCCGGGCACCCTGGGACGAGGCCAGGACACCGCAGAGCAAGGTGCCGGCACCTCCCGTCAGCCTCCAGCTAAGAGAGAGCTTCCCAGGTCTCCAGTGCCTGAAGAGAAATTGGTTTATTCAACAGTGTTTTGGAAATTAAAGCCAGGGCCTCACTCTCGTATTTGGCCAGTCGGATGGGAAAAGTCAGACCTGAAAGAAGGAACGGGGACATCTTGGGTGTGGGGCTGTCGGGGGCCTGGCTCGGGATAGAACAGCTGAGCCAAGCCTTGCTGGTCCGCTCCACTCCTGAACCCCGAATGCTGGAGCAGGGGTGCTGGATGGTGTGCCAGGGCGGTACCCCCATCTGCCAGGAGGAAGTGCTGAGAGGGGTGGGGCAGGGGGTCAGCACAATGATGGGAGCTGTGGGTTTGACTGTGGCTGGGATGACTGTGTAATGTACTGTCCAGGCAGAAGGGCAGCTACTGGTCATCCCGCTGGGACGTGGGTGTAAACCAGAGCTGTCCAGGGCTCTGGTATGGAGGCGGTATGGAAAGCCAGCCCACGAGACGGAGTTGAAGGAACTAGGGATGTTTAGGCAGAGAGGATGAACTGGGGGAGGCATAAAGCCTGCATTTTCTAGACTCAGAGTTCCTGACATGAAGTCCTGGCTCCATCACTAACCATCTGTGTGACCTCAAGCAAGCGCCTTGATTTCTTCATCAGGACTGGATAATCGTGCCTGCCTCACTGGGCTGCTGGCCAGAGGAGTTAGGATACTAGAAGCCTGGTGTTTATTCGGTGCTCAGTGGGTTTGGTGGCTGTAGCCGTTACTGGTGTTCCTTGCAGTGGCCCCGGGCACTTCTCTCAACCCCCGTAGTCCACGGTCTCCCCTGCTAGGAGGCAAGGAAATCTTCTTTCCTAGTTATTCCTCAGATTAATCAGGATGAACAAAGGGGACAACTGATGCGGAAGCTTGGAAAACTGTGCATGATTCAGACTATGTGAAGAGCGGACCCACGAGAAGGGAACCAGAATACAGTGCTCCTAGGATGTGCGGCCCCTCGGTGGAGAAACTTCATCTCTGATGGGAGATTCAGATGACGCACCCAGACATAAATAGAACCAGTCGTCCCATTCTTCGGGTTGGGTAGCAGTGCCATAAGTAAGCAAAGGGTCTTTTTGTCATCCCAGCATCGATTACTTCCTGTACTGGTATTACCTCCTCTTCCCCTTTTAGTCTGTGAGCTTGGGTGGGTTTGATGCTCATCTCCTGGCTCCAGGCCTGGCCAATCAGAACATTCTGCTACTTGGGCCACAGTCATTGGTGCCGAGACTGGCACGAGGTCCCAGCAGGCCAGTAGGACTCAGTTCCAGGGCTTTGGTTAGAGCTGTTAGCAGAGGGAGGACAGCTTTTCCACCAAGGTTTCTGAGAAGGTGGGTCTTAGGCCTGCAGCCGCCATCTCGCTCACCCTGAAAATGGGAGCCGCACAGAGGAAAGCAGAGCTGAGAGCCGACGAGGTCCGAACGGGAGACCGCTTCCTTCGTTTGAGTCCTTGGATTCAGCCCTACGAATCCCAAAAGCGGAGTTTTCAGTTAGGCAAACCAACGTTCCTTTTCTTGCGTAGCTAAGTTTCTGTCACTTACAACCACTAGCACTTTGACTAATAGATGCAGCTGATGGTAAGAAGTACGGATACGGAGCGAAGGATTCCTAAGCAGACCTTGGGTCGGAGATGGGCCATCGATCCTGTGTCTTTTGGCCTTCAGGAGCATTCCCTGCCCTCCCCATCCTGCTTTGTCTTACGGGCGGGCCGCCATCTGCAGGCCCCCTTCCCAGACTTCTGCGTTGGCTGACTTCCAGCCGGTTCAGCCAGCGAGGGCGCTGGGGGACAGTCAGAGGCAGGAGGAGGGGAGAAGCCAGGGGGGTTCCCTTCTCCCTCCCTGTCTCGGGCGACGTCTCCAGCAACGGCTGTCTCCTCGCCCTCCTCCATGGTTCCTGCTTCTGCTGGGTGACCCACCCCTCCATCCCCAGCCTCGTGATGCTGGAGGCCTACTGCTCTTGTTCAGCTGTGGGTCGCCTCACTGTCCCCTGGTTGACTTCTTAGCAGTCCCATCACGTGTGCAGCCAATTCCCTGTATTAAATTCTCTCTGTTTTCAATATTCAGAGCTTTCCCTCCTCTCCTGATTGGAGCCTAACTGACACAGATGGCAAATAGGTTTCCTCCTGTGTCCAGCAGTAAGAGAGCACAGGGACATTCAAGGAACTAAAATAAATTCAGAGTTCTTGGGGGTGAGTGGTGAGGGTGGGGCTGGACCAGGCAGGGCCTTGTGAACCACATGGACGAGCGTGGCTGTGATCTGAGGGAAGCGGGAGCCCCTGGTGCACTTTAAGAAGGATTAGGGGTGGTGTGGCGTGGTGAGTAGGGGAGGGGTGAGACTCCCACGCCCCAGCAGACTCTGGGACACATCCCGAAATGAGGACTTGGCTTCTACAGGCCAACACGTGCCAGGGGCCCAGAGAAATGTGATCTGAAACTTCCAGGAGCTGCTTCTCTCTGACTCACATATTTCAAAGGCCAATCTCTTTGGGGGCTCTCCTTGCCCAAGTGAAACGGAATACTGTATTAGGACTTGGGTGTAGAGGGGAGGGGACTCCAGGAGCCAGCGAGGCGGAGTGGGCCGGGGGGCTTCAGCGAAGCCGGCAACAAAGAGCCCAGTGACCCAGAGAAGCCTGAAGCAGCCCAGACATGAAAGGAATATGCTGGAAAAATTAACTCAGTGTTTGCTTTGGGAACCAGTCTGACGGCTCTTAATCCAGTGGGTGTGTGCGCATTGCAGCTCACGGGACGCCCCCAGATCCCGGCGGGGCGACAAAGGGCCGTTTGTGATGTTTCCATCTGCACCACGGAGGGTGCCTGCCGCCTGGCCCAGGCCCCGGGCTCTGAGCAGTGGTCCTGCCGTCGGGGGCTCCAGCCTCCCCTGGCGGCCGGCTCCTGGCTGGCTGCTTGCTGACTTTTCCTTCTCTTCCCACCTTGATGTTCCCACTTTAGAAAGACGAATGGCATGGAGAAGTCGCCAAGCCCCAAGCCCCAAGGCTGGATTGCATGGAGGGTTTGTTTCTTGAAAGTGCATCTGTCAGAGGGAGCAGACAAGAAGAAGTACGGCCTTGACTCCTGGAAGGCGGGTCTGGGGCACGGAGGGCCGGCGAACCTTGCAGGGACGAGGGACCCCCTCCTCCGTGAAGTAGTTTGGTGGAATCATAATGTCACACATAGGCGGACAGTTCTCAGACCGGAATTTGATTAGATGTGCTTGAAAGGAAATCATGTTTTAAATTCCCTTCCTCCTGTTTTAACTAGGCCAGCCCCAGGGATAGGGACACCTTGGCCAAAATTCATAGATAAACAAAAGAAGTCCCTTCTTAGATTTCTGAGCTTCCTAAGGGCTCAGCTCCTGCCATTCCAGGGGGAGTTAAATGACTCTCAAGGGTACCGTTGACCACTGTGGTTTTGCATTACCGACTGGATTTAGAAGTGACCCCTCTCTCCATGTTGACCCACAGACGTCCTGTCTACAGAGCCATCACCCATGTGGTCCAGTCTCGGGACAGTGCAGTCATCAGAGAAGCCGAGTCCGGCAACCAGAGCAAAGTTAAAAATAACCCAAGTTGCTACCTTGCTTCTGTCAACCACGATGAAGGGCAGCAATGGACCAAAGCAAACGATTTCCAAATATCCTTTCGCTGTTCCACCCAGCCCCCTCACACATCGCAGCTGCTCCCCAGTTCTCTCCTAAAACAGAAGCAAGACCTGCCCCTCTTTCCTTTTGTGACAGAAATGAGAACCTGGGAAGTCAGGATCCTCTGTGGTGGTGAGGCCAGCTGAATGCAGAACCCCCTCCATCGGTGGGGGGGGGCAGTCTAGCCAGGGGAATGTCATCCCAGGTCCTCTCTGTCCCCGTTTCTGAAGGAGGGTGTGGGTGTACGAACACGCCCGCCTGTGCTCCCTTCCCCCAGGACGCTCTTCTATGCCGCCACCATCCGGGGTGGACCCTCAACCCAACCCTTCAATCTGACATCCCCTGTGACCTCTTGGTCTCTCATCTCTGGCCCAGCAGGACATTCCCTGGTCCCCACACCCCGAGTCCTCCTTCCATCCCCCTCAGCGAGTACGTGCACAGGTTCCAGTCCTTCCTTCCTGCTCAGGGCCTGGATGTTTCTGTCACGGAGGCACCGCACCAGCCCCCGGGCTTCCTTTGTGTCAAGCAAGAAGGAACTCTCGGCTTATTTAAGCCACTTTCATTTCAGGGCTTTATCACCAGCAGCTGAGCACAGTTCTAACTGAGAATGTCAGTTATGATTATTGCTTTAATATAAAGATGACATTTGTAGCAACTCACCCTGGAGTAAACTGGTGCTCTGGAAATGAGTGTCCTCACTCTTCCAGGTGTCCTGCCCCCCGCCTGCCACGTCCGTTCTGCCTGCGTGGCCCAGAGTGAGAAGCTGGGTTCGGCAGGCTCCTCCCCTACTCTACCTTCTGCTCTTTCGATTGAACGGGCATCCCCGGGCACCACCCGAACTCCAGACCCGAATGTGCTCGTTGCCTGGTTCAGGGTGGAGGTCAGCCTGGCATGGGGGGCCGAGCCCCGGCAGTGACCGGGTCCTCATGTGCGCTTGGCTGCTACTGGACCAAGTGAGCTTGCACACATTCTGGGACCCCTTTGGGCGTCCTTGACATCCTTGGGGCTTTATAGTCAGAGAGGGCTGCGTTCAAGTCCTGACTAAAACGCACTAGCTGTTTAAACTTGGGGAAGTCCCTTACCTTCTTTAGTTTCTGCATCTATAAAGCTTCTCTCTAGCACTAGCATTTGTAAAAACAGGAATAGTAAAGGCACCCAGCTCTGGCACCCTCCCAGCTCTGGAGACCACAAATCTGAGCTCGAGGTGTCGGCAGGGTTGGTTTCTTTGGAGGGTTATGAGGGAGAGTCTCTTCCAGGCCTCTCTCCGGGCTTGTGGTGGCCTCCAGTGTCCCCTGGCTTGTAGATGGCATTCAACCTGTCTTCACATGGTCTCCTCCCGTGTGTGTCTATCTATCTGTCCAAATTCCCCCTTTTTATAAGGACACCTGCCAGATTGGATTAGGGCCTACCTAACAACCTCATCTTAACTTGATCATCTGCAAAGACCCTCTTGGAGAATGAGGTCACATTCACAAGTACTGGGGCTTAGGACTCCAACATCTCTTGCGGGGACACAATTCGACCATGAGTTGATTGAGAAAATTCATGTAAAGAAAGTCCTTTCCTGCAGCATCTGCCAATGCTTACCACTTAGCAAGATTTGCTATTGCTGGGTTTATTTTTTTGTAGTTATCTTGCTTTTTCATGAACCACTAGACCAGGTACCCAGGTTCACATTGACTAGAGCAGAAAGGCTGCACCTACCCCGCTAATTCAGCTCTGAGGGTTTTCAGTTGGCGATTGGTGGCAAGCCCCATGGTTGTGGTCAAGCCGTCCTTGGATCTAACTGGCTGATGGGAGGAGGCCATGACCTCCTCATCGCCACTAGTCGGACAGACAGACAGACTCGGCCAAGGGGCCAAAAGTTTCAAATCTCTCTGAATTCCTCCAGCCTTGAGATTGGATTTTACCACGGAATGAAATTCATTCAAAGGCATCTTCATTTTCCATAGAACTTGCCAGCTGCAGAGAGGCAAGGCAGAAAGAGTGGCTGGAAATTCCAGCTCCATCCTCCCACTGTTGGCTTTCTGGAAATCGGTCCCTCATCTTCTCTTTCATTCCTCTCCTCCTATCTGTGAGCAAGAAATGAAACTAGGAACTGCTTTCAACCGTGTCCCCCACGCTGAGGTTGGGGGCTACCTGTGAGGTGACACAGGCTTCCTGGGTGGCAGCTGGTGGCTGACTGTCCTTCTGTGTGTGAGCAGAGAGGGACCCTGCTAACGGGCGTGTTCCCAGTGTAGCGCGCTGAGCGTCTCCCAGCGTCCTCGATAAGGAAATCATCTTCAAATGAAACACTCTCCAAATAGCTGAGTGGTGACCTAAAAAATTAGAGCTGATAGGAAATGGGAAACACATCTGCCTCTGAGTAATTGGTTCTTTTTTTCGTATGTGAGTTGAATCTGTGTGAAATTCCTTCCCCCCCAATTATAAATAGAAACCAATGTGCTTTTCGGTTGGGCTTTTCTTTTTTTATGAGGTTTTTCCCACAGACGGAAGGGATTTTCACTTTCAGGAGAAGCGATTGCCAAAGGCAAGAGGCTCTTAGATGGATGCGAATCGGGGCCACAGGCCTCCTCGCCAAATTCAGCCATGATGTGCTGTCCTCGGCCTGGCAGCCTGGGCTGTTTTCTTTCTTAGAGAAAAATGCTGGGAGGCAGGAGCTGAAAGACGGGATTCCAGCCCCGGTTCGCCACGGCTGGCTGGGTGGCCCTCACGGGCTGCCTTTGCTCATCTGATAGCAGTTTGCTCACCTGGTACTGATACTCTGCGTCGGCAGCTACACTGGCCTCTGCGCTCAGAGTCTTGATGCTGCAAGATGTGCAGAGAGGAAAAACCGTTCAAGGCTGTCAGAAGTCTGGGTGGAAAGGTCGGTGATGAGAGGAGAACAGAGGAAGTGCCTGGTCTTGGAGGAGAAGCCGGAGGTTCTGCCGCCGCCCGCCAAAGGGAAGGAGACCCGTGGAAACTCGAGGCAGCGCGTTTATTGCGATCCGCCTGAGAGACTAAAAACCCTGGCAACACAGATCTGCGATGCCTCCCCCTCAATTCCAGTATCCAAAACTGAAAAACCGAGATTAAAAAAACCTCCGTTGGTGACGAAGTCTGCCCTTAAGTGAAAGCTCAACCGTTGACTGCAGAACCGTTTGAAGATATAGGGCAGCCCCAAGCCCACGGGAAGATGATGGGGTGTAGGGTACAGTCACCCTATCACCTTCCTGAAGTCCATAAAAGGTCTGAGTTTTGCATGCATCTGGCCCCAGCAGTTTCAAGTAAGGGATTGGGGATCTGAAATAATCTCATTTAGAATTGTCGCCAGCAAGCAGGCGTCCCCGGGTGATGTGTCGGAGGTCGCAGGCTGGTGGGCTTCAGGAAGACCTGGGGGTGTATTTTACTCAGTGACCACTGTGCTTTAAACATCCAGTTTTTTCGGTGTCTTTGGTGGGGAACAGAGTGACATCTGAGTCCCTCCTGTTTCTTTCCTCCGGGCCACCTGCCTGCCTCTGAAGACATTCGCACTGACAGCCTGCCAAATCATCATCCTTGAAAGGGCTTATAAGAAGAAAAGGGCTGACTGAGACGGGCCCCCCAGATTGTTGCCCCCTCGCTCAGTCACTCATGCACGCTTTCATTCAACAAGCAATGGTAGGGCCACCCTTGCTTACCATATCGGTCAGTTGACAGCAGTCGTTAAGTGTTAAATTCTCCAGAGAAACAGAACCAATAGGAGATTTTATATATTACATATATATATATATATATATATAAATTATAGGACTTGGTTATGGAGGCTGAGAAGGCTACTGTTTGCCAGCTGGGGAACCAGGAAAGCCAGGGGTGTGGTTCAGTCCAAGTCTGAAGGCCCGAGAATTGGGGGGTTACGGGCAGGGAGCTGATGGTGTAAGTTACCACCTGAGTCCAAAAGCCCAAGAACCAGGGGTGTCAGACATCTGAGGGCAGGAGAAGGTGGACGTCTCAGCTCAAGTGGAGAGAGCAAACTTGCCCCTCTTCCTGGATGTTGTTCTGCTCAGGCCCTCGCTGGATTGGGAGATGCCCAGCACATTGGTGAGGGTGGCCTCTTTACTCAGGCCACCAGTCCAAGTGCTAGTCTCATCTGGAAGCACCTCCCAGACACACCCAGACCTAGCGTGTTACCAGCTCCCTGGGCACCCTGAGCCCACGTAAAACCATCCACCCCAGGGAGTGAGACCCCGTAGGTGGCTAATGGCTCCAACGCCTGGTACCTGATTTTGTTCTTTAGCTGCGTTTCCTGAGCACTTCCTCTGGGACTGGCTCTTGGCTGTATTTTCAGGTTTGTATTTAGGATTTGGAGCTACCCAGGGATGGGGCACGGCTGTCGGACCCATTTTACAGTTGGGGAAACTGAGGCTGTATGATGTCTCATCTCTTGTCCCGGCTTCTACAGCCAAAAATGACAGAACTTAGATTCAAGCCGCCATCTGTTCCCACCCGTGCAAAGCATGGAGTGGAATAGAAATGCTCAAGGAAGTCACATTTAGTGTGGATTGATGTAAGATCATGTAAGATCTCTGGACGGGGAACAGTATTATTAGTAATACTATCAGTATTACTAATGTTGTTGCTGTTGTTAATAATGATACAAGGGCCCCAAAGTGGTACTTCAAAATGTGAGCGTAACGATGACTGGGGAAGTCTCCCAGCAGCCTTTTAGGTACCCCAGCAGTGAGTTCATTCAGAAAAATCTGAACACCAACTATGTGTCGATATGATGAATAAGATTCTAAAGACTCCTGTGGAAAAGCAGATTTCCAATCAGCCCTTTGCCCCCCAGATTTCATAGTGACTTCAGGCAAAATGCATAAGCTCCTGGGTTTTGGTGGTTTTCCCCTGGGCATATGAGAATCATTTGGAGTAAGTTGTTCCCGAGATCCCAGCCAGCTGTAACATCTCACGGCCTGCAGCTCAGGGCTCTCCCCAGCTCTCCCCCACTTCCTTCTCCCCACCTCCTTGCCGAGCTGAGCCCTCCCTCCACCTCTGAAGCACCTGAGCTTGCCTCGCTCCCAGGAGCTGACTTGCGAGGCCAAGCGCTTGTCACCACCGTGGACACAAAGGTGGACCGGCCTGTCCGTTCCAGCCAGGGCAGCGCGCAGGGAGAAAGCACACGTTATAAGTGGGACTCTTCCTCGTGCAAGGGTTGCCAAATCTCTGTAAGCGCAGCTCCTTCTTTCCTGACCCTCTGCCCTTCTTCAAAAGAGCTTTTAAACCTTTAGAAAACATGCGGTTTCACTTTCAACTGTACCCGAGCTTAGAGTGTGTTGTTTTGGCTCCAGGACGGAGCCCTGGGTGGGAGGTGTCGACTTCATAGATTTGAGCCGGGTAATATTAATGATGGGACGGCCTGCAAAGGCCCCCAGAACTGCGAACCCACGGTCAGAGCCGTGTTAGTTCAGCTGGAGCCCCTGCTAGGCTCCCAGCCTGAGCTCTGCAGCCGCACCATCGCGTATCGGACTGACCCCAGGTGACCTCCGCTTGGTCTGAAGTTACTACACATATTCCTGGCCCCACCAGCAGATTCAGGTTTTCTGGGCTCCAACAGTACACACAATCTGGGGGTCCTTCTCTAAGAAAATTAATTCAAAATCCGAATATGAAAGCAGTTACAAAAGTGAGTACTCAGAAAAGAAACCTTAACAAATGGCAGATGTTAAAAACCTGACAAGTGTGACAGACATCACTAAATACACAAAGTAACATAGCATTTTTACTAATTAGCTGCCTGACCCACATCTGTAATACTTTTTTCCCTGCTTTTTTCGGGCGGCTGCACGAGCTTTGATCTCCTTTTCCTATAATACGAATTTGGCCGCATCATTTTCTATAGAGAGAATGGAAAGATAGCCGAGTATTTCCTGTGACATCTTTGACTGTGGTTTGCTTTTGTATGTGTGTGCTTGTTGGTAGCTCAGAAAAAAGTCTTTTAGTTTCGCATTGCATAATTATACTTTTACCTGGCCCATAGATACCAACTGCAACAGTTCTGGAAAATTTTTAAGCCTGTGGTCAAATTTGGGGAAACTTCTACTGAATTCCTTTCATGTAGGACCTGTAAGATTTCACCATTTCAAGTTTTCTTGGAAAATTAGCACTGTTTTTATTTGCGAATTTTATGCTGTCTTCCTCAGTGTCGATTATTTTGTGTCAAACTAGCCAGAAATGTAAATATTTTTGCAATATTTATTACAGGATTCACTTCTCCACGTTCATTAGGTTTTCAGACTATCCAAGTGCTTCTTCATCGCTTGTATCTGAAATTGATCTCTTCTAAATTAATTAGTGCTTTTGTTATGATCTGGACATTTTCAGTTATAATTCACTTCTCAAGTCAGAATGTTTACTCTTTTGTTTCATATTCTGTTAGTATCTTATCTCAATTTGTCACTTGATTCTTTAATAATGGAATTTAAAGATGACAAAAGAAGGTACCTTTCAGATACGTTCATCATTTCTCACTTGTTTCTTTGAAGTATTCCAAAATGCTTTTCCAAATTCCAATTATAATGGCATACTCAAACTTTATGAAATATACCATTCCCACCAAAAATGCTTGAAAAGGTAGTGGCACACACGTCGCTGCGTATGCTGCACTATTGAGTGTACTCGTGATGGAAATGGATTTCCATTTTGACTTTGAGTCCAAGAGAATCGAATCTTCCTTTTACGACCACACACATCTGTTTGGAGGAATTTTCCACAGACCAGCGACTGGCTCCATGCCGCCCAACCTCGTATACCCTCCACTGCCCGTGCAGTTCTTGTGGCGGCATCACAGGGCCTGTTCATCCCACCTGTCCAACTTTTGACTCTGCACCTTCGCATTGTGCTGTGAGGAAAGGCAGCACAGGAAGCCGTGCCCACCGCCAGGACAGCCAGCAGCATCCCAACTGTGCCAGAACGACTCTGCTCCACAGCTGTCCGTCCTCCATGAGCCAGGCTCCACGTGCCAGCTGCCCTCAGCCACACTCCTAGACTGTAGACGCCACCCAGCAGAGGGCAAGTCAGAGGGAGGGAGACAGAAGTCACCGCCAATTGCGATGAGGACATCTTGCTTCTGCCAATTTCCCCGAAACCTATGACCTTGGGAACTCATCGGAAGAGACCAATGCACGTTCAGGCCCCGAAGCTAAACTGCATTAGCATCATGATGAACCCACCTCTATGTGAACCTGGATCCCACAAGGAACACACTCAGGGACCCAGCTGGCAGCTGGGTTGTGTCCCAGGCTGATTCCAAGTCACAGGGTCAAAGCCCTCCTTGATCCACATCTGAGTCTCTTGGACGCACCAGGCCCCTTCCTTCTACAGTCACAGCCAGGCCACTGGTTCACATCCCAACTCCTGTTACTAACTTGCCTTGACAACCGTCTGACAGAAATCCCTGCCATCAGATGAGGTCAGCCCTTTTCAACTGCCACAGCCACCATAGAGGGGACAGTAGCACCCCTAGAGTTGTGCAGTGCCCAACCTGCACAGCCAGACATGGCACCCATCAACCGCTCTTCCCAATCCATACTCCCCTTTGTGGCTAGAGTGACCTTTCTGAGATGGAAACCAACCACACTACTTCCTGCTTACAGAAACCCGCTAGGTGTCCACACTGCTCTCACCATGAAGCCTGAGCTCTGTAGCAAGGACTCCAGGCCCTGACCTGCCTGTCCAGCCTCATCTCTTACCATCCCCCCAACTCTACTCAAAGAGGCAGACTTCCCTGCCCCTCCAAACCCTCCACCCTGCCAAGAACACTCTTCCCCACCTCTTCAGCTGACAGATTCCAGCTCAGCTTTTGGCTTGCCCATCGCCTCCTCCAGGAAGCCTTCCCTGCCCTGCCCATCCCCCACACTTGGTTGATGACCCCTTTTCTTTGCTCCTACCGGATCTGTACTTCTCTGAGAGACATCTGACCAAACTGTTCTGTCATTTCATCGCTTTTGGCCTCTGCCATTCTCTTCCTGGGTGAGGCACTAGAGAGAGATGGACAGAATGTGAGCCCTGCCCTCGCAGGGCTCTAGGAGTAAAGAGAAGATAGATTTATGCACAGCCAGCCACAGAAGTGGGGACACTGCCACAGGGCAAAGAACGAGGTATCTATGTCGCAGGGACCCTCCAAGGAGCCCAAGAGTGTCCTGAGTTGGAGAGAGAAGTCAGGGCAGGGGGATCTGCATGGAAGAGTAGACCCCATGCCGGCTCCTTGCAGGGAGGCTGCAAAGGTTGCCTGGGGTCACCTGGGACTGGATCCAGCCCTCAGGGGCGCCACTGAAAAATGCAAAGCAAAGCAGGGAAGTGGCAAGGTCACATTTGCATGTTGGAAAGATGTCCCTGGCAGCAGAGAGAGTGGCCTGGAGGGGGTGGGAGTAGAGGCTGGAAGGCCAATTAGGAGGCTGTCAAAATATTGTAATTCCAAACCGATTTGTCACATGCTGAGCATAGAGGCATCTCATTAGTGAAAAGAAAGGGGAAGTGATCCTGCCCGAGATTGCAAAAGCCCACGTTCAACAGAATGGTTCCTTTCACACGTTTTATTGGTTTTTACAGTTTCGTCTGTTTTCTCCCCCTTTTGTTTCTTCTGTTTTCCATCCTTCTCTTGCTGTTCTGTGTCTTCTCCTTGTTCCCTCTCTTAGGCTTTTTGGATGTTCTCTGCATCCCTCGTTTGCAGTTTTTAGTCCTCACTGCAAGGTTAATGGCTCTACCTCCCTGAGGCTGGACAGAGTTGGGCCCAAATCCAGCCTCTGCCATTTGCTCCGTGGCTCCGTTGGAGAAAGGAGAGGCCTACAGTCCTGTCAGAGCGTGTGATGAAGAGATAACTCTGGGAAAACATTTACGGGAATGTGTAATGCACGGTAGCTGTGACTATTGTTTTTAAAGTTGCCTTTAAAAAAAAAAGGCCTGCTTTAGTTTTTTAAACAACCCAGGCCAAGATGAGGTGCTGAACTGGTCAGCAGAGGAGAGACTGGGAGGCGGGGGAGTAGTTCTGAGGCGCTTCTGGCAGAGGACAAGGATGGCCCCTGGGGTTCGGTGAGAAAATGCGTTTTCCAAATGACACCCTGTCTCTGCTTCGCTATTGAAAGGTGATGATTCGCCGGGACAGCGGTTTCTGATCCCCCTGTAGAGATCCTACTCTCTTCCCCAGGCATAGCCACTGTGATGTTTTGAAACTCATGCAATAGGAGAGAAGTGAAAACGTAAATTAAAATATTGATAACATTGGACTCTTGCTGTATACACTTTGTCTTATTCACCTTCACTCTGTCTGGTTGAATGAAAACTACATTTCTGAAACTTTGACCGTTGGTCTCCCTTTGCCTCTGCTCCATTTGTACTATTACCACGCACTTACTATTTCTTTAAATCAAGTCTTGTTTCGTTTTTACTTTATTTTGTTTTGCAAGAAGTTTGCATCACGGCCGTTGCTGGAAACGGTAATTTCTCGTCACCATTAGAATCTAACGTAAAAATAAACGCAATAAACCATAACGGTGTTATGAAACTCACGCTGGACGCCGGGGTTTGCCAGAGGCTTCAAGCCAAAGCCTGTTGCAGCTCGTTAAAGGGGGCGATCTGCACGTGTGAGAGGCCAGGAAGACTCCACTGGCTGGGGGCTTCCTCCCCACCTCCTCAGAGTACTTAGAAGAGCATCGCCAGGTGCTTTCCAGGGGCCCCGAATGTCCCACCTGCACTCATCTCCTGGGCAGGCTGTGTCCCAGGACGTGGTGGAGAAGGAGACCCGGGGAGGGGCAGGGCAGATGCCCCTCGTCTCTGTTTTGTCAGATGTAGAGGATGCTCTCACAGCCAAAAGACGTCTGATTCGGAGTCTGTAAATGAGTATTTTAGTTCTATTCGTAGTGGGGTTTGTTTCAGAAGGAGGATTTTTTCCTTCTTCTTTCATAGAAGACACAGGAAGGGATCAAGCCAGCCCACAGTCCCCGCCGTGCTGTGTGAGTCTTACCGCCACTGCATTCCCACACCCACTGCCCCGGAGCCCAGGGCCGCCTTCCCCACGCTGGAACCAGGCTGGGGCTCTCTTGGCGAGCAGGTCACGGCTCTGCTGGGAGTCAGGAAAAGCTGTCGTTAAAACCTTTGGGCTATGGCATCACTAGTTGAGATGTCACTGTCCTACCAGGAGGTCATCCACAAATGTCTATGGCAAAATGGAAACAAATTCATTCAGAGGTGACACTGAAAAGCAGCTAACGTGCAGAAAGCCCTTCTCAGCTTGGAACTAGCTGTCGTGCTCATCATCCCCATTTAACAATAATCGTCAGAGCTCTGCTGTTACTTTATTCCTGTTTTACCCACCGGGAAGTTGAGACTCGGGTGAAGGGTTTGCCCAAGATGCTCCCGTAGTAGAGAGGCTGGAGTGAGACCATAAATCCAGCCTGAGACGTGCCTCCCTCCCGCCCCACCCCCCCTGCTCACCAGCCTCACAGCCGTCCTGTGGCCGGGAAGGCAGTGCCCAGGGGCCAAATGGGGTCAGAGGCCGAGCAGAAGCTGGGAAGGAGCAGGTTGTCTGCGGGGAGCTGTCTGCTCCCTGCCCTTGTGGATTTGAGAGCCTGGGAGGCTGCAGTGACAGTGGGGGACACACGTCAGCCCCCCTGGCTGTGAACGTCCCCCTAGAACGTGCTTGCGTGTGACACCCAGGCCCTGCAGCTCGGCAGTGGGGCCAGGAGTGGACTGCCCTGGCCTGGCTGTGCCACCGTCCAGCTGGGGCCTGGGTGGTGGTGGTGGTTTACCTTGTGGGTTTATTTTGAACATCCTGGAGGCTCAGTTTTGTCGTCCACAGGACGTCTGTCGTGAGCCTTTGCTGCGTTGTGGCTTCTGAGCAGCGTGGAAACAGGGTTCCTCTTCGTGCTGCGTCCTGAGACCATTACCCACTCTCCCTCACAGGAAGGCTGGTGGCGGGAAGGACCTGCCCAGCGCCGGCCCTCAAGCTACGGTGTCGCCTCCCAGGGGCCTCAGCCATGAGCTGTTACTCCTGGTTCCAGTGCCTCTGGGCCTGAATCTGGTCCGGAGAGTCTGGCACAGAAATTCCTAAATATTCCTGTTCTGCCTAAGCTTGACAAGCGCTGACGCATGCGCTGTCTCATGGGGTTGTCCCAAAGAATAAATGAGATAATGAGTGTGAATTGCTTTGCTCAACGCTCAGCACATAGTAGGTCCTCAGTCTATAACTGTGGAATGAATGAAAGAATGCATTCATGGAAAGCACATGGAGTGGTGTTTTGCACCTAATAACTGAAGATGTGTTATGACCGTGACTGTTGTTATAAAATAATAATAATGCGGCCTGGAAAATAGCCACAGCGTGTGTGCCTTTGGGCAGCCCGCAAGTGAGAGGAACTGTGGTGGTCAGTGGGGCTGAGCCCCGACTTCTAGGCCCATGTAGACTTGCACCTCTCTGTGCCCTTGCGGTGCAGACAAAGGTGTGCAGAAGTGACGTATCTTCCAGGTGGAAGTTTAAAAACCCAGGGTGCGATTTGCCGGGACTCTTTGGCCTGTGCCGTGGCAGCCGGTAACACACGGATGGTGGCAGGGTCAGTGTAAGAGAGTTCCCAGCCAGCACTTGGGAGATCAGAACACAGGGCAGGCGGATTACATCGTGTGAAAGAGAAACAAGCTTTCATGTCTGTAGCACCAAGTTTTGTTATTGCAGCCAGCCTCGTCCGTCCTGACTGATAGGAGGATAGAAATCACGAGTGAGCATATGGTCAGCACTTAGTAAGAATCCGTCTTTTACCCGAAGGAGCACCCTATTCCAGGAGGATCTCAAGGTCACCTACGCCTCCTGTGTAACATCTTGGGAAAGCGTTCACCTAAAATATCTCCAGGAATGGGGGCTCCCTCCCTGAAGCCATCTCCAACTTCAGGGAAATCTCCGTTGCTCTATACTCAGCAAGAGTTTTCCAACCTTTAACTCCATTCATTGCTTCCAACTTTACCCTCAGAGCTCCTGGGTTACAGAAGCCCTGGGACAGCTCTGGGCCTGGGAGGGGGCTCCTCTCTGTTGTACACGTGAGGACACCCAGGTGCCAACTGTGAGATTGAGACAAAGCCATCTGGGTGGTAATTCAGTGTTTGTTCTACTAAAATCATAGAGAACAAATTCAAAACCACACCCTGCCCATTCCCAGACACTAGCGCCGTAGCAGAGTGGGGTCTGGGTGCAAGGTCTTGGCATACACGTACTCACCGTACCCTACTGTGGTCCGGCACGGGGCCAGGCATGCGGCTGCAGAGAAGAAAGGCACAGACCCTGCCCTCACGGGGTCCCCAGCCTGGCTGGGGAGGTTAATGGGTGTGGAAGGCTTGGAGGGCTTCCTGAAGTCGGTGATAATCAATGTCCTCCGCCTCCCCTGACGGACGGGCCGGTGTTCCATGCTTCCAACCAAGGGTCCAGCTCCCTCTCGTATTCGCACACAGTCTTCAGGCACCTAATCTTCCTGCAGGTGGCGCTGGCCTTGGCGTGAAAGTGGCCTGAAATAGCAGCCTTGGGGGTGACGAAATATTCTAGCCCCAGCTAGCTGTGACGGCTGTAGACTCTGGGAAGATACTACAAATCCTCGACTGTGCACGATAAGTGGGTGAACGTTATGGTACGTGAATTATATCTCAATAAGGGTGTTTTAGAAAGCATCTCATCATGAGATTTTGTCCCCCGACCCGCATTTGGTGCTCACCCACAAAGCCCAGCCCCGTTCAGCCTGGGGGCGCCTGCCTGAGAGGGCGCGCAGTCCCACCCGCTGCAGTGGTGCCCCAGGCTCTGACCTCTGCTCTCCTCTTCTGGGTCAGTAGCAGCTTGAGCCCACCTTTTCCGCAGAGGAGAAGCCCTCTCTCTGCCCCACTTCTGCCAGCATCGGGGAGTACTAGGGGCAGTGCTGGAGGCATTTGAACAACAGTCAGCTAGGCTTGTTACCCGACGTGTGGTCCCCAGACCAGCAGTGTGGGCATCCCCAGGAAGATGTCAGGAATGCAGAACCTCAGGCCCCACCCGAGATCTACCAAATTGGAATCTGCACTTGAACCAGATTCCCAGGGACGTAATGCACGAGAGAGAAGCATTAATCTAGGGCACGCATCTCACACTCGGCTGCATTACTGACGCCCAAGTTGCACCCCCAGAGTCGGATTCCCTTGCTTGGGTGCAGCCCGGGTATGCACAGGTGCCTCAGTGATTTATATGATGAACATCAAGGTTGAGAGGCCCGGGGCATCTGCACATAGAATTTTCGCTTCATGTGGTTATTTTGTCCAAAGCCAACCTAGTTCACTAACCCTCACTGTGGCTCTCGCTGTCAAACCAGCCTGACGGTCCCTGCCGTGTCTCCCCCTGGCACATAGTGCTGGCCGGCTGGCTCATTTCATTCTGTTTCATCTTCACCGAGCAATCACTGCCATCTCTGTGGTCCCTGTTAAACTTGGCCCCGACCACACTGGGCCTCACAGTGACTGTCCAAATGCCGGACTTCAAACAAACAAAGAGAAAATAACATTTGCTAATCCTTTGTGATAAGCCGCCTTTATCAGCCTCCGTGGCTCTCAGCTGGCATCGGCTGGTCAGATGGTCTCTTTTACACGCTGTAAATAAACATCACCTGTTTGTCCAGGATGACACGGGGGGCAGCTCCTGCTACTGGTGTTATCACAGAGGAAGCACTAGGTTGGGTGTGTGAGGGTTTGGATGTGAACAGACAGAGGACAATAACAGCGGCCTTGGCTGTGCCCCAGGGTAACCAGATCGCAGCCTCGGGAGCGTTGCTGAGACTTGTGTGGTTATTGCTTCCTGGAAGGTGCGGCGCTGAGAAGGGGACTTTCACTTCTTCCTGCCTCAGTGGCCCCCTCTCCATCGTCTAGACTTGGCGTTCACAATGGCCAGGGCCTTCCGGATTCCATTCTCTGTCTGCTGCCAGTTTCCGAAGCCGTGTATCTAAATTGGGATTTCCTGGATTCCCAGAGTCTTAGGGTTGGAAGGGGCCCTGGAGGGAAGCGAAGCCAAACCCCTCTCTCTTTTTACAGCTGGGAGGACCACAAAGCAGAGCGATGGAGGGCAAAGGTCACACAATTGGCAAGGATGCTCCAGGCGAGAACGTTCTAAACCGAACTGCCCCTTCTGCCCTTATATCAGCGGGAACCTTATATCCTGGGACACATGCCTGGGAGTAGAAAAGTTGGGCCTGATACCAGGGTGCGTCCACAGAAGTCCTGGGACTGAGTCAGTGGCACTGATTGGCCGCATTGGGCCATGAGCCAATCACTCTGGCAGGAGTAGGTGATACACTGACGGGCCAGACCTGAGTTGCAAGGACCTAGGATCCTGCGTGGGGTCAGCTCCAGCCTTTCATTTAGGGTGGGGAAGGGTCCCCAACAAAAACCTGGGCTCTGCTTTTGAAGATGGGGAATGTGGGCGCAGAGGCAGCTTCGCAGCAGCACGTATGGTCCCTAAGTGCCCGAGCCAAGCATGTCTGCGTGTCACAAAGGGTAAATGATGACCACAAAGCTCCCGTTAGAGCTGCCAGCAGCAGCCGTGGATGTGGCCAGAGGCCTAGAGATGGTGCTGGCGAAGGTCTGGACGTCAGTCACGTTCTCGGTGCCCGGCTGGGAAGCGGCTCACGAGGAGAGATCATCACCAGTGGCATTTCACCGAATAATAAACGAAACCCTCAGAGGTCAAGTGAGAGGAACGGCTTGTTCCCATCCAGACAGCTTCTAGGGCAAAGCTGACCCCAACCTCACTCTCGGCCCAAACCCAGAGGGGAGATGGCTCTGTTCTGCACGCAGGGGGCACTGTAGGTTCTCTGGGGGACGGGGTGTGGACGGGGGAAAGTTGCAGAGGCCCCGAGTTGAAGCTGTGCCAGTGCTACGTTTCCCTCGGCTCTCCTACGCCTTTGGTACAGCTGCAACATGGAAACACTGGACGTGCAAGTTTCCGCTTCCTCGTCTTGCTGTTTTTTAAGTGGAGTGGGTGGTGTTTTTCTCCCCAGACCCTGCGCTCTAGTCACGCTGGAGGCCTGCAGCCCACAGAGGAGCCAGACCTTTCCCGAACCTGGGACTGCACTCCTCTCCCCTTGGCCGGAAAGCCTGCCACCTGTCCCCACCGTCTCCACGGGCTGTGCAGTTACCTGCTGCTCCTCGCTTACAGCTTAACTCAGCAGCTTAGAGCGGCAGCTGCCCAATCCTACCTTGATGCTGAACATGGCCATCGCGGGCAGAGCTCAGCTGGAGCTGCCCCGCCTGAAGGCTCAACTGTGCAGGCCTCTCGGGGGCTCAGTGACACGGCTGAGTGCAGGTGGCCCACTAGTGTCCACACTTGGCCTCTCCTGGGGCCTGGGCCTCCCCTGTCATGGCAGCTGGAGCATCCCGAGGAAGAGGAAGACAGACCTCTTCTAAATCACCTGTGGGTCCAAGAAGAAATCTCCAGAGAAATTGTTTCAAATACATTGACCTAAATGAGAACAAAAATACAGCTTATCAAAAATTGTGGGATGCAATGAAACTAGTGCTTAGAAGAGGGAAATGTATGACGTTAAATGCAAATACTAAGAAGGAAGATCTGACATCAATAACAAAGCTTCCACCTTAGGGAACTAGAGAAGGAGGAGGAATTTAGGCCTAAAGTGGAAGAAAAGAAATCATTTTAAAAATGAGCAGAAATCTATGAAATTGAAAACAGGAACTTTTAAATTTCTTTAGAGAAAATCAACAAAACCTAAAGCTGGTTCTTTGAAAAGATCAACACAATCGATAAACTTCCAGCCAGGCTAACGAACAAAGAAAGAGCGAAGACACAAATGACCAAGCTCAGAAAGGGAAGCGGAGTCGTTACTGCTGATCCCATGGACGTTAAAAGGATAAAAAGGGAATTATGTGAGCAGCTCCATGCTCACAAGTTTGATAACTTAAATGAGATAGACCTGTTCCTTGAAAGACAGGAACTACCAAGTGAGGAAGCAGAGCCCAGGTAAGGGCTGGCAGTACCATGTCCATCATTCTGCTGGTGAAAGCAGTGACAAACCTGCCCAGGTTCAAGGTGGGGAGAACTTGACCACTTGATGAGCAACATCAGGGTCCCCGTGGCGCAGGAGCTTTCGGGACGGGCGCTGCTGTTGTGCCCCGGGAAATGCAACCTACCACACTTACCCGCCACCTCTTCCAGGAAGGCCTCCTTATCACCCCCTTAGGAACCCCCAACTTGGTGTACAGAAGGATTTAGTTAATATCTATGAAATCAGCATTTCTCAACCCTGGCTGCGCAGCAGTGTCATCTGGGAAGCTTTTGACAAAAAAACCTCACCCTGAGATTCTGACTTAATTGGCCTGCTGTGGGGCTGGGGTACCTCTCCGAAGTTTCCCAGGTGATTCTTCTTGCAGCCAGGGCCGAGGAGCTGTGTGGTGAATGAGCGAATTGACAAGTGATTCTGGCTAAACAGTACAAGAACAGCAATGTGGAAACTAAATATTTAGAAACTAAATATTGATGGAGCGGCATAGCAAAGAAGGAAAAAACAAAACACGCAGGAAAAGAAGAGTGGTAAAGAAAATAAAAATACAGAAGGAGGAGGGGAGATGAGACAGCTCAGGGAGGGGCTGTTCAAGGGTAGATTTTGTCGTCAGGCAGGAAGAGACGTGAAACCCGCTGTGGGGCCTCAGAACACCAGGGGCCAACCACTGCCCCGGGTGAAGAGTACAGAGGGGACACTCTCGCCAACAGAAGGCCCTCGGAGGGTTCTCTTTCTCCCGTAATGCTGTCACTTGGGTTTCATAAACAGACACAAGAAGATCTGTGCCCAGCAAACTTTTTTTTCTTTCTACTAATTGAGCAAACAATTTAAAAATGCTTCGAGGTGATTCAGGATATTTTCCTTCCTGAATTGACCATCTAAAACTTGGGCCACGTTTCTGTAAGTGAAATGTAGTGTGTACAGACATGCACACGTGCATGCACGGGCACGGAGTCGATTAGGATGTAAAGTTAATCTGGAGAGAAGTCTCTAGTAGCCTGCCACAGGGCTCTGCATTTAATGCTGTCCTACTCACTTTTTCTTTTTTTTTGTTTTTTGGTGGTTAAAAAATACAGGCCATAAAGTACCATTTTAACCATTTTTCAGTGTACAGTACAATAATGTTAACTATATGTACATTGTTGGGCGGCAGACCTAATCACTATTTTTATAAATACTTGACTGAAAACAAGCCATTTTATCAAACAGCAGAATTCCCAAAGCTCAGAAGTAATTCTCATGAGCTGGTGAGAAAGTAACCATTCAAAAGACGGTAGACAGTCATGCCCAATGCCTCTCTGCACAACTTAAAGCCCACAACTTAGGACCTGCTGTTTAGGACGGTAGACAGTCATGCCCAATGCCTCTCTGCACAACTTAAAGCCCACAACTTGGGACCTGCTGTTTAGGACGGTAGACAGTCATGCCCAATGCCTCTCTGCACAACTTAAAGCCCACAACTTAGGACCTGCTGTTTAGGACGGTAGACAGTCATGCCCAATGCCTCTCTGCACAACTTAAAGCCCACAACTTAGGACCTGCTGTTTGGAGGCGCTTCCTAAATGTTTATGAACTCAGCGAACTTTAGCAGGTTGAGATGAAGGGCCCAAAGTGACGACATTCAACAATATGTAAAATCCTTCCTCTAGATTTAAAATCCGAAAGTTCTAGAATCTAAAGTCCGGCTCAGTAAGAAAGGAGTGTCTGTCCTTTAAAAACTTTGAAATATGTCAAGCCTACAGATGAGTACAGAGAATAAAGTAACCAGTAACCATATACTTAGAGCTCAGATTTACCAACATTAGCCTTTTACACTGTTTCTCTGGATATTATCTTATGAAGGAAAACATTGCAGAGGCATTGGAACTCCGCTCCGTACTCCTCCCCGGCCCCGCCTTCCCTTCTCCCTTCCCGAGAGTCCACCACTATCCTGATTTCGATGTCTATCATCCCCTGGCATGTTTTTATATTTTGGCCACGTGTAGATTCATCCGTAAACAATGTGAAGTGTTGGTTTGCATGTTTTCATGCTCTATAAATGGTTTCCTACTGCACATTTCATCCTGCAAATTGCTCTGCTGGCTTCGCACGATGCTTGGAGATTCATCCGTGGTGATACCGTAGCTCTGTCCCTCAAGTTCGCCGCTCTGGAGTGTGCTTTTGAGTGAACCTCCCCCAATTTAGTTATCAGCTCTCCCATCAGTGAATATCTGTGTTATTTCAGAGTTTTTGCTGCAATTCACTCAGCAGCAGTGGGCCGTCCCATATGTGGATGGAAGTTCCTCTCGGTGTCTATGCGGACGTGCCATCCGGGTAGAGGGTCGCACATACTGGATTTCAGTAGAGACGGGTGTTGTTCTCGGAGCTGTGGTGTCAGCTTCTCAAGCTCACAGACACCATCAACACCCCCGCGGTCTCCTTTCTCCAAACCTACCAGTGGGGAACAAACGGTACCTCCTTTTGGCTTTAACTGGCATTTCCCCATGACAGGTCAGTAGGGTGTCCTCTTTTACGAGTCACTTGCTCATATCCTCTGCTCCTTTTTTCCTATTAGGTTGTTTTTCATTTCTTATTGATTCATAGGTGTTCTTTATATATGTAGGTTGGATACCAATTCTTTGCCACATGTATGCGCTGCAAATATATTTCCAGCACGTGGGTTATCTCTTCACTTTATTTAGCATGTAGTAACATTTAACAGCGTAATTTTTGACAGTATAACCCTTTATGGTTTGTGAATTTTTGATGCTTTTTAGAAAAGTCCTTCTCTGTCCTAATATCATAGAGTCTTCTACATTTTCTTCTAGAGATTTTTAAACTTTGTTTTATCCTTTTATAAGACTTTATCTAGGAATTATTTTTGTAAATGATCTGAAGAAAGAATCTGATTTATTCTTCCTGTTGATAACCAATTTCCTCAGGACTACCTATTTAAAAGCCCAACTTTTGTCCACTGATTTCTCTTTCATACGCCGAATGTCTCCCTCTCTCCAAACCTGCTTCTGTCCTGATACTTGTGGCCCTAATAATGATGTAGAATTGTCAATGATGCTTCAAGCCTCTCAGAGCCGACACGTCTTCTCTTCCAAAGCTCTTATCCATCCCTTCCATGGTCAAACCCAAGAGCGTATGGACTGTCACTGTATTCCCTCTTTAGTTCCAAGCATCTCATCACCAACCACCATCTCCAGTGTTTCCACCTCACCCCTTCTTCCACCAATTCGTGGGGTCCAGGGTTTGCCAGTCCTGTCCCCGACTTCATCGTCAACATCCCTTGGACTGGCATTTATAACAGCCTACTCAGCCTCCTATTACAGGTCTAACAGGCAACTCGGATGGTCCAAACCAGGCTTTGCATTTCTATGCTCCCAAACCTGCCCCTCCCAGTGGTTCCCATCCCAGTAAAATCCAGTTCCAATCCTCAGGATAAGGGGTCAGGCTTGGCCCCTCCCTTTTGCCTTCTACACTGAACAACAGCAAATCCCATCAACCCTACCTTTGAAACAAGCCCTAATCCTGCCAGCTCCATCACTGCCACCTTGGCCAAGCCATCGTCCCATCAAGCCAGAGAGGACGACTCCTTAGCAGACACTAAGCCAGGACTGTAGAAGGGTAGATGAATGGTGAGCGAGACTAGGAATGGCCCCTTCCGTTATGGAGATTCCAGTCTAAAAACTCCTCCGTGAACCAAAATTAGAAAGGATCAGATGATCCCTAATGGTCCTCCAAAGACCTTCAAGTGGAGAGAATCAGAGAAGTCCTCCCAGGTTTGCTGGAGCCCACTTACACCAGCTGGTGAGAGCTGACTGTGGGCATCTCTCCCACAGATGTGGGCAGCTCTGAGTTCAGTGACATCACATTGGAAGTTCAAAATCAGCCATGGTGGGAGTGTTTACATCGTGGAAACTGGCAAACTCAGCCAATCAGGGCTTCGTGCAGGGTGCAGGTTGTCAAACACTTATCAGCCCCACTGTTCCCTCCCAGCCACGCTGGAGTCAGCGTAAGCAGAGCTGAAAATCAGCCAATATCAACAAGCTGCCGTGGAGGGGAGCCTTCTTATGGCCCCAGAAGTGGAGCCTCTGCAGTCACTGACGGCCTCCTGATGCTTGTGGATCCATGTCCTGGTGATTCCACTGTGGGAAGCAGCAGTGTGTGAGCTGAGGAGCATCCACCTGGAGTCATGGGCTGGGTTGAAATGCCAGCTCTAGCACTATTTGCTGTGTGACCTTGTGCAAATTACCCAACATCTCTGAGCCTCAGATTCCTCTATAGAGAATGATTATAATAATACTCACTACTTCATGGAGGTGCCGTAGTGATCAGACAAGAGAATGCATGTCAAGTTCTTAGCAGAATGCCTGGCACAAAGGAAACACAATAAATTACAGCTATAATGATTGTTGTATTCCCATAACTCCTCCTCGTCTGAAGACAGTGATCAAATCCTAATCGATATATCCTTGTGACTTAGCACAGCTGGCGTGCAGGGAAGCCCCCACAACCGTCAGAATGACGAGTGAATGAATAGTATTGGTCCTGGCAGAACAGGATATTGTCAGAGAAACAGCCAACCCTCAAGGGGTTAAAGTAGCTCAGGCACAAAGCTCACCTCGGCTCTTGAACCAGCGACAGCTTCACCAGGTGGACTCCACACGGACAAGACCAGCCAAGCTGTCCCGGTCACTCATCCCACTGGAATCTCTTCCACTGAGGGTTGGAGGCCAGTGGTGGTTTTGTTTGATCTTCGTGGGTCAGTCTCCATGTGGCTCTGGATAAAGTTTTTATTATTTTGTTTGGTTAGAAAACGATTTTTGTCAAACAAGTGATTTGGTTAATTTATTTCTCAGCAGCTGGAACAGGCAAGGTGGTGACCTGAGCGATCGGTTAGCCGGCCGGTCCTCAGCCCCGGCCGCACATTAGAACGACCTGGGTGCTGTCAGCAAACACCAGTGCCTGGACCCCAATGCCGGAGAGTCCAACCCGGCGTCTCCAGGGTGAGGCCTGGGTGAAGGTCCTTTCTGAAACCTCCCCGGGGGATTCTGGGATGAGAGGAGCCAGGGTCGAAACTGCTGCGTTGGACCACACAGTCGCAGTGGCCAGCCTGCCCCCTGTGGACGAGGCCGTCGCCACCTGCATGTGCAGCCATAGAGCTTCGGGCTGTGCACTGGGGCGGGGGTTGGGGTCAACCGTTTGATGGCCATTTGGCCTTTTTGGCGAGGAAAGGACCCGCTGGGGCAGTTGTCTGGAGTGTCGTAGGCAAAGCCGCTGATCGATTGGGTGTCTTTGCGTTGGGTCCAGATGTCCTGGCCTCCTCGGGCGGGGGCCACCTCGGCTGGGATGAAGACAAAGAGTGAGAGGGCAAAGTGGCTGCGACGCTCGGTGAAGCGCCAAGGTGCACCCCGCCCCCGCCAAGCAGGAGCCTTCACAAAGCCCGGAGCAAAGGTGGACATCACGTGCCCTTGAAAATGTGTGCAGCGCTCAGCAGCTTGCAAACACTTCTCTAGATTCTCATTTGCGTCTTTGACCCTGAGAAGCGGGGCAGTGAGGTCAGAATTCTTATACTCATTTTGCAAAGGACCAGCACCGTAGTTCAGGCGTTAAGAGGATCCAGCGATGACACACAGTTAGCAAACAGCAGACTAGGACGAGAACCATGTTATCTGTTAGGTATCCCGCATACTGGACATTTGAATCCATCTCCCTAAGCAATTTAGAAACCCGAGTCCACTCCGGACTGGCCTCACCCTGGGTGCATTCTGGGCCACGGCCTCACCACGGGCCACCTCTCCTGGAGCAGCTCGGCATGGGGAGAGCAGAAACCACTCAAAGAAGAAGACCCCCACGCCTCTCTGATCTCTTCCCTTTGCCACTTATCAACAGGAGGGGGCCCAGGGAGAAATCCTGGTTGTGGCTAAAATGAAGTTTTAAATCAAAGTTTCCCGTGCTTTTCACATTTGACATCAGAAAATATCCCAGACTCCTTAGGATAGCTGTTCTTACTTTTAATGTCTGTGAGTTAAGAAAATGTAGCCTGACAAGAATGCCTTCTGTGAATTTGTAACACTCTTAATTTTAGAAAATCGGTCATTGCAATAGCGTGCATTTTAAAAATCGTAATCCAGTTCATATGGACAGAGTATTTTCTCTCAAGATGCCTTTGCTATTATTGGAAGAAAATGCCTATGTTTTTAAAAGATGCATTTTTAAGTATGGAAAGAAAAGAAAGAAATGACATGAACTCTGGGAAGCACGGCGAAGTCTTACACTGACGAATGTAGTTGGTAGGTGTATGGGAGCTCATTACACTTTCCCCTACTTACGTCGTTCAATTTTCATCATAAAACATTTCAGTAAAGATAATCCTTGGTCCAGTATGAATTCACATTGTTGCCCCTCCCTGTAGCCCACAGATTGGAACCAGTGGTTTTAGAACTGGCGAATACCTGTCATCCAAATTTTGGGGGGTTTGTTTTTGATCTCTTAGGTCAGAATGGTGCAGAGTGATGATTGTACTGTATTTACTCATAAACCCATATTTTCCCATTCCGTTCTGCAGCCAACGGCCAGTCCATAAATATTGATCAGTCCGGGATGGAGTTAAAGAATCCAAAGATTGGGGCCTTCCACCCCAGGAAGCTCAGTTGTATGGGAGATAAGTGCTGAACACATCATAGGAGATGATTAATAAAATCACTGCATATAGGAAGAGCTGGAGGGGGAAAGCCAGGTGCTCCATGAGAGCGCACAATGGGGGCTCCTCAGGGCTGGGGCAGGGCGGCTTCCTGGAGGAAGGGGCATTTCAGCTGAGACCTGAATGGTCAGTAGGAGCTCGTTAAGCCAAGAGGCCAGCCAGCCGCAGGGTCTTTGCCCAAATTCCAGAGAGCCCCAGGCCCCAGCTCCCCGGCTGTCAGTGGCTTCAGGGGTGAAGGCACTTGGTGCTTCGCATAATCAGATCCCGGCCGGAACAGCAGGAATCTCTGCCTGCCGCCTTCCGCCTTCCTTGTCAACAGGTGGCCCTTAACAAGTGACTGATCTTTAGCATGTTTGATATGCAGTGGGGAGCAAAGATAATCACCTGCCAAGGATTCCATCTTCATGAAAGACACAGCAGTGATCGGGTTTCAGGGTGCGTGGGCGCGTGACCCCTGGGGAACTCGCCCTTCAAACAGGACATTGATCTTCCCCCCAGCCGCCCGGGATGGCCCCCATCGAGTCGCAGCTCATATTTCCTGGACCTTCACGGGGAGATAAATGCAAGGAGGCTGACAATCACGCAAAGATAGGCAGAGCCCTGCCCGCTGTAAGGTGATCAAGAAGCGGCCAAATGGGTAATATTTTTGAGTAGCTTCCAGGTGCCAGGCGCCGCACTCGGCATTCTCTCTGCACCGGCTGATTTACTCCTTCAGATTCGGATGTGGAGATTTCTCACGTTCGAATCTGAACTCTTGAGTCCCCCACCCCAGCCCCACCCAGAACGTCCGCTCTTACTGCATTCCTGCCAGGCCAACACCTCGGTGGTCGCCTCCAGCTCGATCTGCCCCTCCTGGCACCCTCCCAGTCCATTAGCAAATCCACCTTAAACACCCATCCGCTGCCGCCTGGGCTGATGTCCATTGACCCAAAGGCTAGAATGGTTGGCGTTCACTCATTCTGACGGTGGTCTCTGGAGACAGACTGCCCGCCAGGGCCCTAGAGCTGTGCAGCTTCCCAGCCATTCTGAGACCTGGTTCTGGAATTCTCCTGTCAAGCCTTTGCACTATCCCAGAACAACCCATGGATTCCTTTTTTTTCTTAAGCTAGAAATGTTTTCACTGCAATGAAAAAATCCCCAAATAACGGAACTTTGTTTTTATCCTTCCTGGTTAACAGTATTGTTTGAATGCCCCTTAATACAACAAAATGCTTTCCCTCTAAATGTGTCTGGATGAGCAGAAACAGCAATGCTTGGGATTCCCTTAGTGTTATTTGTCATCTCCTTCTATCTTCTCGCCTTCACTCACGGAGACGGGGAGAGAGAGATGGATGGGGATGATTCATTCTCCAGCTTAGCCTGGCTCTAGCCTCAGTGGCAAATACGTGGATTTTGTCCAAAGCTAGATGAACATGATGACCTCATATTTGGGATGAAGCCAGAAACGCCCTTGGAACAGGACTATTCTGTCACTGTCACGGGCTCACAGGGAAATGACCATCGCTTTTATTTTGCCAAGGGATGATCACTAATCATAAAGGGCTGGGGGGTGGGGGAGGCAAGCAGAGTTCATTCCTCGTGCTGTGCTTTGCCTTTGCGGTGCTAAATTAGTAATGGAACAGCCTGGCCTAAGAGCCTTCCTCCCAGAATCTAATAAAAGGCCTAGGTGTAGCTGAGGGGCACTCAGCCACGTGCGGCTCAGGGCAGTAGGAGAGCTGGTTCTAAGAGTTCCTATCTACGAGGAATCAGTCCTGTTCTGATTTAAGACGAGCTCGTTGCCAAGTAGAAAATACAAGGAACGCTTTCCTTTCCCAGTTTGGATGCTTTTTGGGGCCGTGCATGTGTGTTGCTTTTTCATGAAGCTCTAGCTGAACACTTGCTCCAAAACCTTTGGCCAAATCTAAGGAGAAGTGTTGAACTTGAAGAAAGAAAAAGTGGGCATGGTTTTGGCATCCTTTCACTCCAGTTAGGATGGTTGAAGTGTTGTTTCCAAGGATGGAAAAAGATGAAGGAAGGGATCTGGTGTGCCAACAATTTCAGGAATCACTGTCATCGTCACTGACACCACTGTTATCATCATCATCATCGCTCTCACCAAGCTTCTCACCGTCACCATCCTCACCGCCATCGTCGTCACCGTCAGCATCATTATCATCACATCCCTAACTGGACCGCTTATTATGTGCCAGGCACCATCCTAAGCCCTCAACGTGCACTTACACCTCCGTCTGATTTTTCTCCCTGCACTCTCTTCCATTTTTCTTCTTGGCACTTAGCCTTACGGGGCATTACATTGTATCTTTATTTGTTTATTGGTGTGCTGTTGCCTCCCTCACTCTCCTGCTCGGAATGTAAACCGCGCAAGGGCTTTGTTTGCTTTATTGACAGTGAGACTCCCAGAACGTAGCCCAGTGCCTGTGACCTAGTAGATGACGCTAAATAATAGCTGAACGAAAGAGCAATATTGACAAGTTCGCTACTATCACTGCTCTCACCTTAGAGATGGGAGGAGCGAAGCTCAGTAGCTGACTCTCAGTAGCTTGCCCGAGGCTGCTTGGCGCCACGGTCAGAACCGAGAGTCAGGCGGCAGTTAACACAAATCTCAGATTTTAACCTCTAGACAAAGTTGTGCCTTCGTCTTTGCCCCTGAATTAACAAGATATAGATGCTTCAAGACTTGTAAACCTCCCCATCTCTGGTTATCTTTCTGAAGCCAATGGAATGCATCTCTACTCTCTAAAATGAGAACAAAGGAAGTTCTGGAAGAGTGAAAACCACCCGCATCTGCTTCTCTGCTTGACACAAAAACCTGAGCGTGTGTTCTCCGAACTCTTAATTAATGACTTGCCAAACTAAGAACCATTTGCCCAAACCAAGGCAGGGATAAGGGTTGATTGACAAGGCTCTAATTAAACCCCAATTTATAATCTAACAGCTGGAGATCTTTCAGGTCACAAAGGACTTTGATCCTAGAAATTGTGCTAATACGAGTTCCCCCGCCCCTAGCTCCTCCATCTCTGTCCCGCTGCCCTGACTTCAGGATGGGTGCTGTAGCCCTGCTGAAAAGAAATTAGTTCCCTGCCGCGGCTGAATGAGCTGTCTTTAAAAATAACAACAAACCAACATGGGGTCTTGAGATAGCAGCCTGGCCTTGGGCTCCCTCGGTGGGGATGTCGTTTGCATGGTGATGCAGGCCAGATGGTTCGGAGGCAAATTCCAGTATCTGTGATGCTGGGGGAGCCGCGGCTCCTGGGTGGGGGAGGGCTGGGAATGGGCGAACGTTGTGGGGTGCAGGCGCTGCCCTTCTGGGACTCAAGGGACCTGACCCCCTCTGATGATTCACGGGGAAGGGGGTCCAAGTTAAAAATGAATAATAGGCAATAATATTTAGGAAATAATAATGCTGCACAACTGGAGGAATGGGTGGGTCTGAGCGCTGTGTGGGTGTGGGGCAGCCAACAGGCTGAAACCCAGACTTTCCCTAGTCAGCTGGAGAGATCCACATAAGTAGTCCCAGATTTGGGGATTTAAACAATTTGGGAAATGTTTTAAATATTGGGTGGATTGACATAGGCTCACCAACTTTTACTGTGTCAATTAAGTACTTGAAAAATAACAAGCAAACAAACAGATCAACAGAAATAACATATCCCTGTTATCTACCCTTAGAACAAATTCATTTATTTTATTTTATTTTTATTTTTTAATTTATTTTTAATTAATTAATTTATTTGGCTGTGTTGGGTCTTCATTGCTGAACACGGGCTTTCTCTAGTTGCAGCGAATGGGGGCTACTCTTCGTTGTGGTGCGCTGGCTTCTCATTGCAGTGGCTTCTCCTGTTGCGGAGCACAGGCTCTAGGTGTGCGGGCTTCAGTAGTTGTGGCACGCAGGCTCAGTAGTGGCTCACGGGCTCTAGAGCGCAGGCTCAGTGGTTGTGGCGCACGGGCTTAGTTGCTCCGCGGCATGCGGGATCCTCCCGGACCGGGGCACGAACCCATGTCCCCTGCATTGGCAGGCGGATTCTCAACCACTGCGCCACCAGGGAAGTCCCCATTTATTTTAAAAAGAACATTTTAACACACACAAAGTGGGGAGAACAGCATCACAGGTGAAGGACAGACCGTCTCAAGAAGGGGTAGTGGTTTATGGTAGACACATCTCCACATACTTACATTGTCCTTATTTTTCTCACTTATCCTTTGGTAAAAATTAGTTATAGATCAGCTGAGCCCAAGGTCTCATATTTGTAGGACGACATAAGTCCCCATTGGGCCGGGACAGTTAAGTTGAGCTGATTGTTAATTAATTAATGCCCACTAATTGGTTCTAATGTCTCCTTTCATTTTCAAATGGGCCCCAGTTTGGACAGTCAGTTATATGGTCCCCCTGAGAACTGGTGGACCTCTAGTGCGGTCAGCGCTCAAGACTTTGGTTTTACTCCATGACCCGGCGGACATATTTTTAGTGCTCTTTCAAAATGCTTTTGTTCTAGATTTCAGTAGAAGGAAGTGGACACGTGATGCTCTGAGGTTCGCTTCTCCCTCTGCTACCACCCTTCTCTCTTACCCCCCACCAACAGCTTTATTGAGAGATCATTTGACATATCAAAATTGTATATTTTGGACCCCCCCTAGGGCAGGGGTCCCCAACCCCCAGGCTGCACAGAAGGAGGTGAGCGGCGGGCCAGCGAGCAAAGCTTCATCTGCCGCTCCCCATTGATCCCCGTCACTCGCATTACCTCCTGAATCGTCTCCTACCCCACCCCAAGTCTGTGGAAAAATTGTCTTCCATGAAGCTGGTCCCTGGTGCCGAAAAGGTTGGGGACCACTGTTCTAGGGGTACAACTTGACGTTTTGATATATGCACACACAGTGAAAGTTCTTCCTTCTTCCTTTTCTTGTTCTACATGATGGTCTGAAAGGTTTTTGTGTGAAGGAGCAAGAAATGGAGAGAGATCTAAGACATTATGTACATGATTCTGTCAAAGTATATCACATTGGCTTAGAAAACAGAGGGAGAGATCGCGGTCCTCCCCCTTGCCTGCTAGCGTGCAGGAAAGCCACTGGCTCCTCAGACCCTCGCCTCAGCTTGTCTGCTTCCTCGAGTGTACTTTGTTGCTCACCTATGGCATCTCGCTTACAGAATCCCCCCACTCAGTGATCAAATTGACACCTTGCTCTATCCCATTCCCCACACCGTTTGTAAACTGTGTGCGTGCACCCATGTGCTGATGGAGAAGGGACGAGGAATTTGATGCAAAGGGGTGTTGTCAAGATGAAAACCAAAATAGACAACATAAAACACAACTTTTATGTTCCCTGAGTGAGAGACAGCGAGTCGTCTCTAGGACGGCCACAAACTCCCGAACGTTCGTTCCAGCTAAACGTCCCAGAGCCCTAGGTGACGGTGGTGATGACGATGACGGTAACAGTGATGGCAGCAATGGAGACAGACCCGTGAGGGTCCGGTGGACACCCCAGCACCATCAGTGCTGACTTGTGTGCACATCTTCTTCACAAACTGTCCTGGAAAGTGAGGGCAGTAGATGTGGTTTGGTGCCCATTCCTCCAAGTAACCAGCTTGACTCAAAGAGCATTAGATTTAATAGGAGCTTTCAGGACCTTGTGGTCCAATCCACCCCTTTGGAGTTCGGTATTTTCGGAGGAGAAAATACCGAAAGTCCGGGAGGAAAGCTCCAGGTATTTCTCCTCCTGCCCGAGACTACAGGTATTTAGCACTTTTTTTTCCTTACGTGTAGGAAGGGTGGTCCTTGGGTTTGGCCAACCAAGTGACCTGTTCAGTGATGTGGTCTTCATCCTCCTCTGAGCGGCTCTGTCCTGCGCAGGGTTGAGGCTCAGTACCCCTGCGATGAGCTGCCCTTTGCCACAGCATTACGTGGGCCAGCCCCTTTGCCTCCTGGGCCATCAAGGACCCACCTCCAGGGGCACCCCCATGGCGGCTGGGGCAGGTGCTGTGCCTCAAGGGGAACAGGCCCAGGTTCTCATTTCTGAGCGACCAGATCGTTGAACAGAAACAACTACCTGCTTTGTGCATATCTCTTTCCTTTTGGGGGATCTGTGGGGGAAGAATTGGTGTTGGAGACGCAGTCAGAGACGCTGCCAAAACAATCAGGAGCGCTCTGAAGGGAACGAGAGCCAATTGCCGGCGTCCAAAGCAGCAGGCAAGGTTTAGGAAAAGCTTAAATACCTAACCTGCCTTGGTTTAGAGCCCTTCTCGGCTGACATTGAACATGCACCTTGCCTGGTGGGCAGGCTTCTCGCAGTGTTTGGGTGGGGGGGGGGGGCTAAGGGGATTGGAATAGCGCTGACCTCATCGGCGTTGGCACTCTTCGGCTCTGGCACCACCTCTGAGCTCAGGGCAGCTCCATTTGTGTGACTCCACACCCCCACGCGGGACTTGGAAAGCCCGGTGTTTATGCCGGGGAAGGAAAAGGTTGGTTTTGGTGTGGGGGTTCAGGCCCACCCAGGGAGATCTGTGCAGACCACAGAGCAACCATTGGTCTTATTGTGAAAAAGACACATGGTAGAGTTAGGCCAACCAGAGAGCAGATGTCGGACTGTGGGATGCAAGTTCTGGGGAATTAGGTTCCATATGTCGATAGCGCTTGGAATGATGAGAGCTGTCCAAAATGGAACACCCTGATTAAATAATTGGTGTGTCTGTCCACCATGGGAATTGTTCAGAAAGTTTAGAGGAGCACGTGGTTGAGGGTGCTGTTGAAGAGTTTCAAACCCTGGAGAGGGAGGAGGTGGACTGGGTTACATCTTGGGTCCGAGAGTCGATCAGTCAACAAGGATGGCACTGTCACTGGCTTCTGTTTAAGGGTCTCTGGCGTATAGGAACTGGGGTTTCAAATATCAGGCACTCTTAACTAGCTGAAAAAGAACCAAGAATGAGCGAGAAAATACAAAATGACTCTGAGAACTCTGAAGTGGTGCCGTAGAGTTCACGCATTTTACTGGTAGGAGAGCGCCTAGGGTTCTCATGTATGACCTAATGACTCCCACCTCAGACACAGTTTTAGTTCTTACAGACTTGTTTGTCTGGTTCCCTGGCTGTAGCTGCTAGAGAAAAATGCATTAAGGAAATCGGGGGAGAATATTATAATTTTTAATACATTAATAACAAGGAATACACGTGGATAGTGGATCACTAAGGGGGAAACCAGAGTAGAGAAAAGTGCTCATAAGTGTATGGCGATCTGAGGCCACTTAGTGAGAGGGCAAACAGTTGTACAGACTTGAGGGCACTTGGAGAGAGGCAGGTTATGGTGACCAATAAGAAGTTAAGTTATGTGCAGTGGTCTGTGTGAAATAAGGCAGAATGATATACAATACGGTTCACAGAAATTTGTAGTAAAAGATTGAAAGGTAGACCATTACCTGGAAATTTGCAATACATATGGCAGACATATGATTAAGATTCATATTATAAAATAACATCTATGTATCAGTATGAAACATATAAACAACTAAAATAGAAAAATGGGCAAAGGACAGGGCATAAACAGACATTTCCCAAAAGTACCGTATGTTGTTTTTGGCTAATTTACATGTAAAATATGCCCAACGTTATTAGCAGTCAAATACAGGCACACATTTTAAAACGAGACCTTATTTTTGTCTGCCAGATTGTCCAAGATTTTAAAAATGCCAAAATGTTCCAAGTTGGTCAGAATGCCAGGAAGCAAGTCCTCTCAAACGTGGCTGGTATGCGTTTCGGAGAAGCCAGTTAGGCCCTTTGTATCAAATTGTTATTTATCCATTTATCAAATTTATCTAGAAATTCCATTCCCAGCAACTGACCCCTTAAAAAAGAGTATGAAGGTCTGTGTCCAAGGATATACATCAAACTTCGAATTATAAAAAATTAGCAGTAGTCCGAAGTGCATTAATAGGGGGTGAGACAAGAGCATTATGGAATGTTCATGTGGTGAAGTCTTATGGCAACATCTAAAAATGAGATATCTTTGTAAATTGATGTGCTGTGAATAATATGTCGTGAATGAAATGTATAGTTAATGAAAAAACGAAGTTGTAGAACCGTATGTGAAATATGATCCTTTTAAGGCATAAGATGACAGTAGTATTATTTAAACCATGTTCATACCAAACCATGGAGCTACTCTCAGTTCTTGGAAAGCAAGTTTCTCGCCAGAAACAGGGCCAGGGTAGGGACGGTCTTCCAACTTTTTTAAAAAATAAAAAAGCTTGGTTTAACTCGACAGTTGAACAAACACTGCTTGGCATCTTCACCTCCGAATGATTGTACAACATTATTCCTTGCTGTTGTTTTCAGCTCATCTACTTAGTTGTTCCTTTCATGCCAGACACTCTGCTGGGTCTTCACAAAGATTCTCTAATTTAATCTCCACTTCCACCCTCTGAGGCTGTGCTTCCTTATCCGAGGCTCAGAGCTATTAAGTAACTTGCCTTAGGTCACCAGTTAATAAGTGGCTTAAGCAGGATTCAAACCCAGGTCTGTCTGCCCTAAGAATCTGGGCTCTCTGCAGTTCATTCATTCCTTCATTCATTCACTAATCAGATATTCATTGAGGATTTTTTGAGCCTTTTGCTACACCTTTTTGTTTGAAGACATGATTAAGGATGGGGAGTGTGTATACAGGAGCTCATCTAGAGTGCACAGGAAGGCATTGGTCCCTCTGTGAATAATTCACAAGGGTAAAGGATGAAGACGCTGTTTCTCCAACATCAGACATAGAATCCCCCAGCTGGAGCTGTTATGCCTTTGTGCTATCCATTTCAGAATGGAGGAAAAGTCCTAGGATTTAAAATGATTAGGAAATGGAAACCCAAACTGGAGGGACCCAAGGGGATGTTGGGATCAGTAAGACGTAAGACAAGTGGAAATACAATAATGAGACTGATCTTGGAAGAATAGCAAAACATCATTCTCACTCAAGCCTGGAAGCCCAGGTCAGGCTTTGGGGTGGGGAGCTGGGGGAAGAGCGGGTGGAGAGAGTGGAGACAGGATTAGGAGGTCGGGATGGACAGGACTGGGGGTGGAGCAGAGGGACGGGGGTGTGGGGTGACTCAGGGCTCTACTTGCAGACCTGGACAACAAGAGATTCCACGCTCTCCACCAGGGAGGAGGCTGCTGAACATGGTACCCGGACACCATGGTGATGGACTAACTTGGCCTTCACCCAGAGCAGCCCTGTGTTGAAGCTCCCTGAGCCATGGATGGCCTCTTCACCCAGGCTCCCTGGGAGCTCTGAGAGGAACTGGTGCCCAAGTGCCCCCTCTAAGCCATTCTGGCTGGGCCGGTCTGGGAGGGGTCGGAGTCTCTTTCCTTCTTTACTTTCTGTAATGATCTCCAGCTTAATTCTAAGGTGCATCCAGGGTAGAAGTGACTCTGAAATAGAGCTCTTTTTAAATATGAGTATGCGTTCGCCCATTTCCCCTTCTTAAGAGTGAAGACTTCTTTGGTTTCTGTAAGTGGGGTGCCACTGGGGACCCCTGTATGATAGTGCGGGCGGTGGCTGGGCCCTGGAGACGCCGCCCGGCTTTGCTGTGTGGTCTTAGCTGAGTCCCTTGGCTCCTTGGCCCCCAGTTCCTTCTCAGGAGAACCGTGTCTAAATCCCTATCCCTGGCACCCAGCCCGCTGCCGGCACCAGTAGCAACAGATACTTGTGGAATGAACGCATGAGCAAATGCAAATGCAAATAACTGGACTTAATCCTGGAAAGGCACCCTCCCTACCTGCTTTAATCCTTTATGGCTCTAAATCCAGACTTCTTAGAAACTCGAAAACCAAGCCCCTCACATTTCACAGGGTGGTAGGTTAGAAGATGGGATGGTGCTGCTGCCATATTTTCAAAATTTTATTTCATTTGCCAAAGCCTTCACATTTACAACCTTGGAAACCACCTTTTCACTGTTGGCTTGGAACATCACCAACCCGCCCACTCGCACTTAACTCGTATTAAACCAGCACGAAGCGGCAGGCATCTCGGAAAGGTCAGCCTTCAGCCCCACCGACCCTTTTTCTGTTTTGCAATTTTGCAGGAAGGGACCTGGGGCTTGACCAAGTCACAAGCTGTATGATTTGCGCTTTTCCCCACTAATTAAATTCAAACCATTAATCAGATGAGAGACTGCTTTTTGCCTTTGACCTCAAGTCGATTTGCTCTTCGCATCTGTCACCCTGGAAACTTTACCCTGTGGGACAGGGCTCGCTCCAGCTTTTGAAGTTGGCAGGGAAAAGATAAGGCCAAGGAGACCAACCAGATTCACTTTATGCACAGTACCTGTGAGGCGCTCCTCACAGAAAGCCATACACATAGACACATTACTCCCACAGCCAAAGAGACGGCGTGTTATTGTTCCGGGGTCATTTGTTTTCATGTTATGTGCCCAAGGAGGTGTGTGACTTGTCTTTCAAAAGCTTGTTACTCTGCAGTGGACGCCCCACTCTTTGCTGCCGGGACTGGTGTACTGGCTGTTCTGCCTGCAAAACAAAAAAGTCCTGGGCAGATTTCAGTAGCTGTTGGTTACTCACTTAAAGGTCAAGTTCTGCAAGGTAAACCGGGGATGACACCTGAAAAATAAACACTGACCATGTGCAGGGTGCCTCTATTTTGCTGAAAGGTGACCCTGGCCCAAGGGTTTCAGACGAAGTGGAGGTTACACTGTGTCCCACCGAAAAGAGAGAAAAAAAAATCTAGAACTAAAGTCGGCCTCTGGGATTTGAACCCGGGGACTGGGGAGAGTTCAGGGCACAAGCCACTGCTCTGTAATGAGCCACGGTGTCTGGTTTCCAGAATGTCATGGTTATCAGCCGCAGGGGCTTAGGTGGATTAACATCTGAACGCTGAGGCCGAGGCCGGTCCCGTTACCTGGGCTGCTTTGTTTGCTCATGTGAATTGTATCACACCCACTGCACAGCAAGAAGTTGCTGGAGCTGAACCCAGTGGGACGTGTTTCCATCCCAGGGCAGAGGTGACGGCTCTGGTGAGCTCTGCTCCGTATTCCAGGGCGATTGGACCCCACCATAGTTCTGCGTCTTTTTCATTCATGTGGGTTTCAAGTTTGAACCTCTCTAGATGCACGTGCTGTTAGCTTATTAAACCAGGTAACTGATGATTTTCTCCTAACGAGAGCTTCACGCTGATAAACCTGGTCATTTTGAAAGTGGAGACATCCATCGTCACAGCCCTTTCTTGAATAACATGCTATCGGAGGTGCTGAAATGTGGTCCCTGACCTTACGGGGTCATCTCTAATGTACCCTTTTTTTTTTTGTGGTCCCACGTATCAAATGAACAGAAACAAGTTTCGGGCATTTTGAGGGAGAGATGCTCGTTGGATAAGAAGATTTCATAGAAAGCGCTCAGGCTTAAACGAACATCCATCTCAGCGGGAGCTTTATAAATACGCAGGGGCTGAGACCCTGCCAGAGATTCGAATGGATCCACCGTTCGTGCATCAGACCTGTGTCAGCTTCTTCGCCGGGTGAACTGGAGGCTGAGCTTTAGATCAATGCCACCAAAGAGCCCAGTGTTGAGACCATGGAGGCATCTGGTCAATTCTTGTGAGTGAATGAATAAAGCTGCCTTGGAGACGGGACCAAGTACTGGAACTCCAAGGTCTAGGGTGGGTGGACCAGCCAGCTGGGGAACTGGAGACCATCTCCATGGTCAAGTCACGGGCAGACTCCTCGCAAATCATGAAGCAAATCTCACCTCGTGGCTTCATACTCCACTTGCACTTAGAGAGGGGCAAGAAGGGCCTCCTGGCACGAGGCACAGATTGGGCGAAGGTCTGGGGTGGGATGCACCCTGGCCCAGCCAGAAGGCAGTGAGCAGACCTGTATTTTGCCCAGCACCAAAGGCCACCCCTTTATGGGAGAAGAAGGTTTTGGTCGATGCATTCAGAGAAGTCACTGTCATTTCCTGTGACTTTAGCCCAGGAGTCTTCAACTGCTGCAGGAATATTTTGCTGGCCCTCGATGTTTTAAAAAGGAGGACATCTCATGTGTAAATCCACACAGCCTGATGCTCTTGATAAACTCAGGAGATCTGGCCACAGCAGGCCAGTGTTCCCGTCTGGAAACAAGAGCCCGGAGCCCAGCTGTGGCGTCCACTTTGGGCAAGCCCTGCGCTCTCAGTTTGCCAAGTCCCCCCTCTGCCTTATTGCCTGCCCCCATCCGCCTCCCTAGGCCACACTACCTGCCTGGTCCCCGTAGGCCATTGGGTCTGCAGTGCTTCACACAGTTGGGGAAACTTGTCCTCTGTGATGTGTTCACAGCTCATGTGGAGGAAAGTCATCCACAGTTGAAATTCCTTGCAGGGGGACTGGATCAGGTCACCGATGGAGGAAGCCGATAGCCAGTCCCAGGTTAACGAGCCTTGTGCTCTAGAGAGGATACATAAATATACCCCAGAGGGGATCTGAACTTTCCCCCACCTATCTGATCCGGCTCTAATTGTTACCAATTGGTATTCCCTTACGCCTCTGCTTTCTTTGTAATAGAGACGGTCTCAGGTTCTCATTCCAAGTGACCCTTTATTCCAACTGCCCATCCATGGGGTCACTGACTTCCTGGGATGAGAATTTAGGGGGTTTTGGTGTTTGAAACATCCTATTTTCTTTCTTCCCTAACCCAGCTCCGTTTATTTTAAATCACCAGGCATCCCCGTACCCTTGAAAGCTGTTCTTACTGCATCTGTATCACTAAGCATATTCATAATTTCACCCAAATCCTGAGACAGGCTTTTTATTTTATTTGTTTGTGCATTTGTAAGACATGAGCCCTTACAGGAGGACGTGTGTGGTGACTGGGTCCTGTCCTCGCTGGCCTTTTAACATGCCTCATGGATAATTGTCCATAGAATTGCGAGCTGGTGATTGGTTTAAATCCCACACCGTGCCCTCTGACCTGTGACACTGTGAGCATGTTGTGGGCCAGAGTGAGTTCACCACACCCCTCACCCCGGACTGCCCTGAAGTCTGAGCTGGATTAAGCATCTGAAGCATGACTTCTTACAGAGAACACGGCCCTGGGTCCAAGCAGGTGCTGGACCCTTTGGTGTGTACCTGGCCCTAATCTGCCTAATCAGATAAGTTTGGCCACTTACACAGTGAGCCACAGTGGAGAATGACAAGGAAGAGAGACACCTTCGGGGCTTCCCTGGAGGCGGAGTGGTTAAGAATCCGCCTGCCAATGCAGGGACACGGGTTCGAGCCCTGGTCCGGGAAGATCCCACAGGCTGCCGGAGCAACTAAGCCCATGCACCACAACTACTAAAGTCTGCGCACCTAGAGCCCGTGCTCCGCAACGAGAAGCCACCGCAATGAGAAGCCCGCGCACCGCAACGAAGAGTAGCCCCGCTCACCGCAACTAGAGAAAGCCCGCGCACAGCAGCAAGGACCCGGCGCAGCCAAAAATAAATAAATTAATAAATTTAAAAGAAAAGTAAAAGAGGGACACCTTCTCCCTTAGGCCTTCCCCCCCGCCCCGGTCTCTCAGCCTAGGGACGTGTGCCGTGGCACCAGAAGGAGCAGAAGTGTGGGTGTCAGGGCTGGGGGGTGGGCAGTGGCAGCAACGAGCACAGGGTCTTTTCAGGTGATGAAGTTGCTTGGGTACTGGATCAAGGTGGTGGGCACTCACAGTTGTGAATGTATTTAGCGCCACTGAACTGTACGCCTTTAAATGGTCAAAAGGCAAATTTTGTTATGTGCATTTTGCCACAGTAACACAAACAGCAATGGGAAGGAAACAGAAGCTCTTCAGTGAGAAGAAATTTTTAAAAGGAAAAATGACCATTGATAACCTCAGGGAGAGAACGAGAGTGTGGGTCTGTCACCTTCCTCATGGGGCATAATTATACATGCCTGTCTCACAAGCACACACACACATGTACTCACCCCCCCCATGCACACACACACCACATCTGTAACCGCAGACAACCAGCATGCTCGTCACGGCAGTGCGGACATCCCGGTGTGACCTCGGGCCCAGCCATTTCTTCTCCTGAAAACGGAGACCAAGGCTCCCCCCAGGATTCAGTAAAAACACTCGCACACGTCCAGGGGTCCCAACGTCAGGGTCCTAAACTTTGTGCTGCATAAAGGGAAAGTGAGCCGTCATGTTGGAGCCATCCTGGTTTTCCAAAGCCCTTTTAGGGAGCCCAGACAAGATCAAACCCAGGGAACTCTCAGAGCCTCCCTAGCCGCCTTCCTATCGTTAATTAGCCGGCTGTGTTGATTTCCCCCAAATGCTGAGGTTTCACATCGTAACTGTGTCCAGGGCTGGGTCTGACCCAGCCACCCGCAGAGCCGAGCCATGCACAGGATGCCTTTGAATGCCAGGGCAGGAATGCCGCTGGGCAAGACCGGCTTGGGGTTCAGAAGGAGGGGACATGGGATTTGCCTCACGCCTGCCGCCTCTGGTCTGGCACGCTGGAACCCAGCGAGATCCAACCAAACCCTGTGTATGGTTTGCGGGGGCCCCACGACAAAGAACCACAGGCTGGGTGCCTTAAAACAGCAGACTATTGTCTGGTCGGCGGGGGAGTCTGGAATCGAGGTGTCGGCAGGCCGTGCTGCCTCTGCAACCTGAGGGGTCCTTCCTTGACCCTCTGTGCCTTTGTCTCCTCATCAGGACCCCGGCCGTGTTCGGTTAGGGTCCACCCCACTCCATCCTGACTTTATCTCTGATCACATCTGTGATGACGATTGCCAGGGAAGGTCACATTCTGAAGTCCCTGGCATCAGGACTTCAGCATATCTCTTCCGGGGGACACAATTCAGCCCATAGCACCCAGCAGTCCCTCCACACCCCAGCCCCTCTGGGAACCTCTTGGTGCCTCCTGAAACGCACAGTGACTGTTTGCTCCCGAGGATCGGGACGCTCCGCAGGGACCTCTCCAAAGCCCTGGCTTTCACGGTTTAAAGGAAGCCTAACACTGCGGCCATGGTTTTAATTAAAGGTTGATGGGCCATGTCATGACATCATCAATAAAACCAGCAAAATAAAAAGAAATAACTTAATAAGAGGCGTGGGAGGGCAGCCCAGGATTTGTCATGAAATTGCATGATGTAGCAATAAAACGCCATTGTAGAGAACACTGGCAGGGTTCGGGCTGCCCAGCGTGTCCTTCGTTTGCTAAGAAGTTCCACTCCCTCCCATCGACTTTCTGCGGCGCCTCCAGCCCAGACAGTGCCCCCGAATGTGGAATCTGATTTGCTCCCAAGTTGGGTGAACTGGGCAGGTTAATTCCAAACCACTGGGTCTGAGTCAAGTTCTTTTCTGGAAATCGTGCACTGAAATTACCGGCACCCGCACGCCGTGGGGGCCGTGGTGTGATGATATCTCTGTGTGTCACTGTGCCGCCTGCCTGGGCAACCAGCCTGAGACTCCAGAACAGAAGCCAGAGGGGATTCCAGCGTTTAGAATTAGGCTCAGCCTTAAAAATGGGGTTGGGGACGTCCCTGGCTGGATTCATCCGTGGCTGTCATTTCCCTCAAGTTCACGGATAAACAGAAGTTCTGTAATATTTTTCACTTCCACGTCCCTGTCTTCATGGTTTAGAAAATTTGCTTTCTTGGGAACTAGAAAGGTTGGGGGGATTATGTGACCTTCTGCGAGTAGCCATTTAGGAGGAACGCTGATTAGCAGGGACAAGTGTTGATACCACGGGGAGGCAGGTGAACGCGGGGCTGCCCTTTCCCGCAGGCTGTGCCCTGTTGTGTGTTTCACCAAAGCACCAGGCCAAGGGGGCTGGAGCCAGCTTGGGTCCGGCTGGCCATGACATGAACCACTGGGACTGCTTCTAGCAGAGCGGTGACTTTTTGCAATTTTCCCACCCAGAGGGGGTGCCCCTACCTAATTCGCACAAAGATGCCTTATGGGCGAGCATCGCTCTGGTCAAAAGAATTTGACCATCAAGTACAAAAGGAGGGTGGACACACCACTTTCCAGTGAGCTCATGCACTCGTTCATTCCACAGTGTTTCTCTGAGCATCTGTTAATGCACTGGGAAGTCTGCTATCTGAGGGAAGGAGGGCAGGAAGAAGCAGGGCCCTTCTGGATCTCAGAGGACACAATTTGAACCGATGGGTAGACGTTATATGGAGGCTGATCGCAGATGGAAAACACACACACCAGGATGCCTCTTGGAGAGGTAGTTTAGAATCATCTAGAAAGTGGAAGCTGTGTACATTTCATTCCAGGTGTATCCCCTGGAGAAACCCGGGTCCAGGTGCACAAGACAGTCCACGGCAGCGTGATCATCAGGTGCCCCAGCTGGAAACAACACAAATATGTAAGAACAGTCACTCCAGTGGGTGACGGTGGTGCCATCTATAAGAATGACGGTGAATGGCCGCAGATGAACTCGTGAACGCGGTGAAGGGCCGCAGATGAACTCGTGAACGCGGTGAAGGGCCGCAGATGAACTCGTGAACGCGGTGAAGGGCCGCAGATGAACTCGTGAACGCGGTGGCAAGCAAAGGAAGCAAGTCACCAATACACAGCCACTAAGACGGTGCTTCGTAGAATTCAAACGCAGCAGGGCTCCCTTACATGTTCACGGCCGGACACGCATGTGCTACGTGCGAAGTAGGGCAGGGACGGCGCTCGTGGAGGCTGGGGCCGTGGACAGCTCTGGAGCGAGGAGCTGCCCCAAGGAATGAGTGGGGAAATGCAGACTGAGCCCTAACCAGCTGGGAGCCTCTAGCAATTGCGGACGCAGGACAGACACGGGGGCCGGTGATGTGGCAGGAACGTCTGAGGCTACCCTCTTGGCTCTGCACACAAGGGAGGGCCTCTGGCCAGCCTGGTCAGGGGCAGGCAGAGCTGTGACTCAGAGCATCCTTCTCCTCTGCTTGGCCTGGAAAGGGAAAATGTGAGGCCATTTTTAGGGAATCTGCTGCTTCCAGATGTAGGCTGCATCATCCCTGCCTCTAGAAGGAAGGAGGTGAGGCAGGGGGCATGGCAGGTGGGAGGACCTGATGTCCCATTTGGGGCAAAGGGGCTTGGAGAGGTGGCAGGGCTGTGGCGGACACACCCCTTCTCCGGGGTAAACCACGCTGCTCCCTTTGGGTCCTGACATCCCAGGTGAACCTGCTCTCTTGGCCAGCTCATGAGGTCTTGCACTGGATGACCCCTCCTCCCCTGGAAGTCTTTCCTGGTGTGTCAAAGGAGGTGGATTTGCCCCTGTAGGCCGAGGCTGCTGCTCCTAAGATACCCATCTAGTCAGAGTCCCCAGCCAGGCCCCCAACCACGGTGCTCAGACGCAGGTGGTACACTAAACAGACGGCACCCTGAGCCCTTGGAGCCCCCACTGTCGCTAGCTGTCAGTGTTGTGTTAACTCCAGAATACCTTCTCTCACTGACCCTTCATCCCACCTAAATCCACTCTTATTTTGGTCGTTGAGGTCTTGAAGCATCCAATTAGAAATAAACAGCCCCATGGTGGAGTCACAGCCACCATCTCTCCAGCGTAACTCAAAATAATGGCTGATATTTACCCAAAGTCCACGGCATGCCAGGCCCCCTGCAGTGTGCTTAATGTACCCCAGCTGATTTGATCCTTCAAAACCCCTATGATATCGGCACTGCTGTATCCCCCATGTAAAGGATGAGGAGGGGCTTCCCTGGTGGCGCAGTGGTTGAGAATCTGCCTGCCAATGCAGGGGACATGGGTTCGAGCCCTGGTCTGGGAAGATCCCACATGCCACAGAGCAACTGGGCCCATGAGCCACAACTACTGAGCCTGCGCGTCTCGAGCTTGTGCTCCGCAACAAGAGAGGCCGCGATAGTGAGAGGCCCACGCACCACGATGAAGAGCGGCCCCCGCTCGCCGCAACTAGAGAAAGCCCTTGCACAGAAACGAAGACCCAACACAGCCAAAAATAAATAAATTTATAAAAAAAAAAAGAAGGATGAGGAAACCGAGGCACCAGGCAGTCAGGGAATCTGCTCTTGGACACAGCTGGGATTGGAACCCAGGTCTTCTGGCTCCAGAGTCTGAGCTTTGAGCCATTGCACTGTCATCCTGGTTTGGTTTAATGGGTCCAGTGTGGTAGCCATGGTAGCTACTAGCCATGTATGGCCATTTAAATGTAAATACATTAAAATCAAACCAGTGAAAATTCAGTTCCTTGGTTGCACTAGCTAGTTTAGGCCCAGGGGCCGGGGTGCATTCTCTGAGGTGGTGACATTGGAGTGATGGCTGGATGGTGGAAACGAGCTGCTTTTGTGAATCGCCAGGGAAGAGTGAGTGCCTGAGACTGATCAGCATATTCCGAAAACCCCAGCTGGAAAGGTTCTAGTGGTGGAGAAACAGGAGGAAGGGCCCCGAGGCCAGGGCAGGGCTGCTCTAGGGTCAGGCCATGGAGATGGACAGGACCAAACCCCAGAGGGCGTGTGGGCTGCGGTGAGGAATTTCCCATCTACTCCACGTGCAAAGCTTGTTGCATTAATGCCTCCAGTCATGGATTCGTGGGAGACATTGGCAGTGTTAATGCTTTTCCGGGTTCCCAGTCCAAACGGGATCACTTGTACTTGCTTTAGATGAACACGCAATAAAAAATGCTGCAGAAAAGATGCTCCCCGCCCTTCCTGGTGGGTTCTCTCTTGAAGGGAGTGAACTGCATTTGCCGTTTCCACACCCTACCTGAACTTGGCCTTTTCTCCCAGCTGCTTCTCCTCTGGATGCAGGGAGGTCCATCAGGTCTGGGTCTGAGGAGCTGGACTCAGTTTCCAAAGCAAAGAGAGACACAGAGACGACAGCAGAGATGTCTGTCTCAACATGGGCAGGAGCTGCCCGGGGGTCGGGTGAGATGCAGATGGCTGGGTGGACATGAGGTGGGCTGACTGCACCCTGTACATTGAGGGCATTTGCTTTCCCGCGCAGGGACCCCCTCTGGAAGGACCCTCGAGGGAGTGATGGCTTCACGAGTCTCCTCCAGGGGAGGCTGGGTGGCCAGAGACTGTGGTGGCAGGGGAGTTGTTTTGCACTGAAAACCCTTTTGTACCTTGTAAATTTTGTTCCGGGTTCATGTGTTAGCCATTCGGAACGTGTGCAGATACACAGCAATTTCTGTGTGTTAATCTGGTATCCTGCTACCTTGCTAAATTCATTTATCAGTTCTGGTAGTTTTTGTGTGGAGTCTTTAGGGTTTTCTATAAATAGTATCACGTCATCTGCATATAATGACACGTTCACCTTTTCCCTTCCAATTTGGATACCTTCTATTTCTTTTTCTTGTCCGATTGCTGTAGCAAGGACTTCCAATACTCTGTTGAATAGAAGAGGTGAGAGTGGGCGTCCTTGGCTTGTCCCAGATTTTAGCAGGAACGCCTTCAGCTTTTCATCATTGAGTATTATGTTGGCTGTGAGTTTGTCATAAATAGCTTTTATTATGTTGAGGTATGTTTCCTCTATACCCACTTTGGTAAGAGTTTTTATCATGATTGGATGTTGAATTTTGTCAAATGCTTTTTCTGCATCTGTTGAGATGATCATGTGTTTTTTGTCTTTTCTTTTGTTTATGTGGCGCATCACATTGATTTGCATATGTTGAACCATCCTTGTGAACTTGGGATGAATCCCACTTGGTCAGGGTGTATGAGCTTTTTCATGTGTTTGCTAATATTTTGTTGAGAATTTTTGCATCTATGTTCCTCAAAGAAATTGGCCTGTAATTTTCTTTTTTGGTGGTATCTTTGTCTGGTTTTGGTATCGGGGGTAGACAACAAAATGGTTTTAAGTAGAGGCTGATGGCTATCTCTCATGAGGTCCAACTCTATGGGAACATGGCATTTCACAAGGATTCATTGTTTCATGGTGAGATCGTATAATCGTATAGAACCTTGGGTCTAAAGAAGACTGTTAAAGATCTGGCCCAACCCCCATGTCACAGACAGATAGACATATCCAGAGAAGTCGGAGGTGCTCCTGAGGCCACACAGCTGGTTTGGGGCACAGATGGGATTAACATGCAGACCTTTTGTCACCAGCCTCTGTTCCTGGAAGATGCTCTGATAGGCCAGATGCTCTCCCTGGAACTTTCCATTTCTAAGTTTCTAGAAGCCTGTAATGAAAAAAGAAAACGTAGCCCCTGTAATGGCTTCCACGTTTTCAGAAAGAAAAATGGAGATTTATAATCTGACCAGGGTCTGTGGGCGATTTCTACATGCAAGAATCTGGCGGACAATGTTCTCTGGTGGATGAGGCGGTGATGTTTGGGGTCACGTGCGTGGTTTATGGCAAGACTGGGGGATTGGGAGATTTTTCGGCAAATCCCAAACATAGCCATATATGGAGGATTTTATGCAAAGTAACTGACTGGGATCTAATGCTGTAATTAACGGAATGAATACAAAATGCTTTTGTAATTTGTTATTATTGAGCCTTGCTTGTGTAGCAGTTACCTTGTGTCAAGAACCATTCTGAGCACTTCACAAAAATTAACCTGTGCAGTATGAGCACTGTGTCGTGGTGATTCCAGGTGTGAATTTTGGAGTCATGTAGACATGGATTTAAACACTCGTTCTGCCATTCTTATTAATTATGTGACCAAAGTCAAGTGACTTGACCTCTCTGAGCCTCTGCTTCATTCGTCCATAAAATGGGAACGTTACCAACTGTCTCACAGACTTGCAAGAAATGAGGCAAGCTCTTAGTTTGAACTGTATAAAGTACTGACTTTCGACCTGTTTTCATTTACAAAACTAGCACTTTCATATGGTTCAAATACATAAAGAGCTTAGCCGAACGCCAGCACTTGGAAAGCACTGAATAAATAATAGCTTTTTTTTTTTTCAACTTTAGCTTGAGAGGAGCTAAACTACAAGAACGCTTTCTGCATTGCTGTACGCATTTTCCTTAAGTGCTTTGATGGGCCCTTTTGCCCCAAATTATTCTTCAACAGGACTCACTAAAATAACTGAAAGGCGTTCACTGAGATCCAGCCTTTGAAAGAGAGAAAATTTTTGATGGTGATTTTTGAGTTTCCATAAGCTCTCGTTTCCAATGGCTTCAGCTCCGGTTGAATAAGGCTGCTCAGAGCAGGCGGCTCTGAGGTGGGCAGTTTAGGTCATGAATCAGGAACGAAGAGCCCCCAAGGCGGGCTCCTGGTGATGCAAATTCCTCAGCCCCATGTCGCCCTTGCAAGGTGGGGGGTCCCATCACAGCCCTTTGACAAATGCACAGCTCCTGGGCCAGGGAACCACAGGAGGTGAGATTCACATGGGCTAATTATATCAGAAGATAGATACCCTCCCCAGAGAGAGACCCTTTCTAGTCCCTTTCCTGCCAAAAACACCATAGCAACCAACATGGAAATGCCATTCTGTCCCTCAGATGTCAGCGCCTTTCTCTGGGACGGAGAGCAGATGTGTGTGCAGATTGCGACCTCCTACCCGAATGGAGAGGTGGCCCACATGCCCAGGTCACACTGCTCACTTCAAGGGAAAAGTGTCAAAGAGCATTGACATTTGGGGGCTCAGGAGGAACCCAAAATTATGGCTTCAGGAGCTCAGTGACCACTGGTCAGGAGTGAAATCAGAAGCCTTCCATTCCCGCAGAAAAGAGCCATGGCCCTGCCGTGCCGTGAATTCTCAGCACCATTTGCAACACCAGCTATGTTTTTACATGTGTTTAGAGTAGCGTCACGGGTCTAAATCATCATCACTAAATTGTGTAATTATCCACTCAGTGCGTCACCCATGTCGAGGATGGTATGAAGAATGTTTAATGGGTAGAATTCCTAGGGGTTTATATTTGAGAGTCCCGTCTGCCAGCGCAGTCACCCTGGGTGATTGCATTGCTTTCTGATGCAGGAATGGCCAAAGCTGGTGTAGTGACCTGGTCAACATACATCACGCCAATCACGGAGAAGCCTGAAGTGTCTGTGCACTCGGCTGCCGCCGCCCACGTCCCCACCAGCCGCTTGCTGACTCCAGTGTTACAGATCCTCAACCACAGGGTGCCCCCACCGTGTAGCAATCCTTACCTGCTTTATCAATAAGCATTATAATTGTGACAGAAAGTTACCAGGAAAACAGATGCTTGATTACGTCATAAAGATAGAGCATAAAACACACATTCAACCACTGATGACACAAAACATTTCATTTTTACCCTGTGGAAATCAGAATACCCTATACAATACTCTCCACGTGTAAATGAGCAGTATAACTTTAGAGAAGGTTGAAAAGGGACCTGGTTCAAAGCTCCTTGAAGATCTGATTTGAAGGCTGTGCTGGGAAAATACAAGATGAGTCTGGAGCATCTTGTAGTGCCAGAAATTAAAGTGTGTGTTTTTGAAAAAAAGATGGGCAGTGTCAAGAGGGCACAGAAGTCAGTAATCCAAAAGATCTTCCAATGGCCAAAATGGAACCATTTGACAACAAAATAAATAATGAGAGTATTGGGTTATTACCCGAACAACAAAATAAATGTCCATGAGCCCATCCTGATATAAATAGATGATTGAATAAATAAATAAATGGACGAGAAGGGACAAATCCTTCCTACAAAAGAATTCCACATAATAAATGTACAAGGAATGAGGGAAATCAGAAATCATCGTTAGGAAGAGTTGCTGTGGCAAGATCTACTGATGATGCTGAAGTTACTAGGTGGGACTTTAAGAGAAGCAGGATAGCTGCAGAGCCTCAAAGTGTCTCCCCTAAAAGATTTATCGATTGCTGTTACGGTTGTAGCCGTATGTCCACAAATTCTCGGATACTCTGCCCTCCAAGACGTGCAGCTTAAATATGGGCTGGACTTGGTGACTCTCTCCTAACCAAATAGAGTGTGGGAGGGGAGAACAGGGAACTTTCAGTGGAGGAAGCTGGCAGGCATCACCCAAAGTGATCAAGTGATCGTCACCCATGATAAGCCATTCAGACAGCATGCACCTCCTGATAGGTGGGATGAGAAGGACACATCCATTCTGTGACATTCTTCCCCCAAATCCACATCCTCAAGTCTAATCATGAGCAAACAGTACACAAACCCAATATAAGGGACATTCTGCAAAAGATCTGACCAGGACTCTTCAGAGCATTATGGTCACAAAAAAGAAAGGAGGTCTGGGAAACCGTCACAGACGGGGAAGCCTAAGGAGATGTGACAGCTAGATGTGACGTGGTCCCCTGGATGGGATCCTGGAGCATGAAGAGGGCCTTCGTGGGAAACAGAGATCCCAGTGAGGTCGTGTCTTAGTACTGTAGCTGTGTTGGTTTCTCCATCTTGATCAAGGTCCACGGGTCATGTGTGAAGTTACCTTTAGTGGGTGGACTGTATTCAGAAGCTCTCTTTACTAATCTTGCAACTCTGAAAACCTAAAATTATTTCCAAATGGAAGGTTTTAAAAATATACGTGGTTCGCAAGTTTTCTTCCCCTACATTGACTATCACCATGCTGTGATAAGATCACTTACTTTTAATAAAAGAGGAGAAAAATGAGCTGGCACCCTCATATGCTGCCCGGGGTCAGGGGGGTGGGTACCACCTGGAACAACCAGTTTGGAAAACAGTTTGGGAAGAGCTGCTGAACCTAATCTGAGCCACCCTAGGACGCAGCAATCCCGCTCCTAGGTATGTGCTCAGCAAAACTGCGTGTGTATGTGTGGGTGGGGGGATGTGCCGCGCAGAAACGTCCATAGCAACTTCATTCAGAATGGCCCCACACTGAAAGCAGCGCAAATGTCCATCAACACGAGGATGGAAAATACGTTGTGACATATTCGCACACTGGAATAGCGTCCAGCAGAGGGTCTCAGAGTGGGGTGCAGGGACCCTGGGAGTCCCCGAGACTCTTTCAGGGGATCTGAGAGAGCATTTTCATAACATCACCAAGATCCGTTTGCTTTCATACTCCCATCGCAAGAGCATCTGGAGGAGAATTCCAGAAGAACTCCTGCGTGACGTGACATCGCAGCAGACAGGATGAAGGGGCAGATGTGAGAGCCCAGCTCTCCTCTGTTGAGTGAGACACAGAGAGATTTGTAAAAAGGCAAAACAAGGGCACTCCACTCACTGCATGTTTTGAAAATGTAGTCATTTTTATTAAAACATGTTATTTATAATAACACGTAGTGTGTTTATTACTTTTCCAAATAAGCTAATAAATATGTTTCTAAATTTCTCCATTTTGTTAAATTTCAGTATACATTCAAAGACATAAAGAAAGTGAAAGTGTGCTGAGACCAAAGGCTTTGAGAAGTGCTGCCGTTTCACAGTGAGAAAGTCGGGGCTGCACGCTGCGGGCCGGACGGGCGTCACAGCCCTAATGCTAAGTGAGAGGAACGGTCGCAGCCCGGTCAAAGGCTCAGAAACAGCCAGAACCTCTCCTGCGAGAGCGACCAGAACAGGGGGCTCCTCTGTTGGGGGGAACGACCTGGGTGGGGACACAGGACAGCCTTGAGGGCTGGCGGGCGTCTGGCTCTCAAGCCGGGTCATGGTTACGCAGGCGCGTCCGCTTTGCAAAGTTTATAGAGCTTAAGCTTTGCGCCCTTTTACCCTATGTCTGTTATCCTTCACTCAAAAATCCCCCCAAAGAGGGACGCTCTTGTCTTAACACTTGAAATAACTGCACTGCTGGACACTCAGCCCCACGGCCAAGCTTTGGGACCAGGTGGCCCTGAGTTCACTGACTAACCTAAGTCACTGCCCAGGCCCCTGGGCTGGTGATCGGGGTCGGGTGGGGAACCACGGGAGTGAAATCACGCCCCCCACCCCCCTGCCGCCCCGCTCCTTCCTCCCCTGCATGAGCAGCTGGCCCGTGAATGTTTCTTGACCATGAGGTCCCTTAACCTACCGCAGGGAAGGAGTTTGCTGCCCCACACCTCCCGCCACGTCAAGCCCGCCCTCGGCGTCAGTGGCCAGGAATGTTCAGTTACTGCCCCAGAAAACCGTGCCGGCTCCAAGACCCACCTCTAAACTGCATGGGATACATTGGCCTGGGCCCCCGATGGCCCAAGCCCCTCACTTATCATTGTTACTCATGAGTTCAGGAAACGTGCTGCTGGATCTTTCCTCTCCCGACAAAAATGCCCCAAACCTCCGTGGGCCTCCCTGCCCGCCCCCAGGATGAATTACACCGGCTCCTAAGCACACGACTGTCACTCCCCTGCTGCTCACAGCTGGGGCCATATTTCAAATAGCAATTAATTGACGACAAATAGTAATTAATGGGCCACATTCCTCCTTCAGTGAAGTACACAATTCCGTGCTCCTCGCACTGGGGATGGGCCACACTCTTGTTTTCTTTTAATCTGATTTGAAAGAGGAGCGCTCTCTGGGCGGCAGGGACAGAGCCGGGTCCCCTGTGAGTTCATCGGTGTGGCATGCGCGGCCTCACTGCGCTCAGATATGAAAAGTCAACCGTCAGGGCCCTGCAGGGGCCTCGGGGGCGCGGGTGAGGAGCTTAATGAGCCGTGGTCCCAATTTATTAAAAATCATAAATATTCTCCTTGGAGGCCGGGGGCAGCTTCTGGCTGCTGTGTGTATGTGTGTACATGTGTGTGTAAGTGTGTGCGTGTACATGTGTGCACGTGTATGTGGGGGGGGGACTGATTTCCTTTCTTTTTGTTTTTTGAATTTTATTTTATTTATTTTTTTATACAGCAGGTTCTTATTAGTTATCCATTTTATACATATTAGTGCATACATGTCAATCCCAACCTCTGTGGGACTGATTTTCAACGAGTGTGACCGAGCAGGCAAACCTCACTTGGAAGCACGGTTTTGGACGCGGTCCACGTTTAAGTGCATGTCCCAGCATGTCCCTTGAGAAGGCCTCTCACCTTGCTTATGACAAGAGTGTCATAAAGTAACTGTACATCCTCATTATTCACTTGGCCCAATATTTGCTAGGTTCCTACTGGATTCTCAACCGTGTGCTCAACACAGGAAATAAAAATGGGTCAGACACGGCCCTTTTCATCAAGGAGTTCACAGTCTCCCTGAGGAGAATGACAGGGACATTTGACATGTGGGGACGTAATGATTACATAATAATAGTAATAACAACCAGCATATTAGGGTCACAGAAGAGCACTGCAATAACGTAAACATCTGTGATATAGTAATGTATGCATTTCTTGACAAATACATTCAATAACAAGATGTCGACTGTAATTTCGAACGAGGATAGACAAAGTTTCAAGGTATCCACAACAACGGAAATGTGATATGAAAATATCTGATTTCTGCAGGGGAGAAGTTTCCTTGGTGCTGCTGCGCTGCCATCATTTGCTGCCCGCATTCATGTCGGAAGCAACATCTATGATTCAGCGAGAGGTTAGTGCAAATAGCGGTAGAATGTTTTTCCCATCCTAGTCTGTGGACCTCCTGGGTTCCCCGTGGTCCAAGGGTGCAGGTCATGAACCCCTGCTGCAGGAGGTGAGAGCTGCAGTGCGGGAGAGGCCTGGGTCCCTGAGCTGCACTTTGGAGGGGAGAGCCGCCCGCTGGCCTAAGGAGTGACGTTCAGCTGGACCCCTGTCTTTGCTTCTGAGTCCCAAGCAGCAAGCGGAATGGGGGGAGAGCAGCTCTTAAAATCCTAACTGAACATAACCAGTTCCCAGATTCAAATTCAACCCTGTAGCTGGTGTTCTGGTGCTTCACTGCATTCCAAGCGGGTCTGTGTGTCACATACTCCGTCTCAAGGGAGGAATAAAGGCATCGTCTTAAGATTTGCCAAGGCATGCAATTACTTGAAAAAGCCCCAAACAGTCCAGGCCAAAGAGCCTTTTTTCTGTGAGCAGTCTGGAAATCTAACTTTAGACGGTGTAGTTGAAATTGCTTTGAATACAATAGGGATGGAAGGAAGGGAGAGCTAAGAATTTTCAGTGGAGCGCCTTTATGTGTTAAGTGCTGTAGGAGATGCTTTGCACTGTCACTGTCTCACTGTACACTGTCTCATTTAGCTGGAAGGCTCTGGCACTGCCTCACTGCAGAAAAGCATTTCAATGGATTAGGGTGCAAGGAGCACATATCCAGACTAGTTTAAGCATTAATTTGAATTTATGGACCCATGTAAGTGGAGAATCCAGAGGTCGGGCGAGCTTCAGGCTCGGTTTGTTCCAGCAGTTGACAGTGCCACCAGACTGTGCTTCTCTTTCTCTAGGGCAGCTCCACCTACACAGTGACTTCCCTCGAGGTGGTCAGGTGGCTGCCAACTGCACCAGATTCCACGCTTCCTTCTTCACCTACAGGAGAGGAGACGGGGTGTCTTCCCCACCTCACCCAACCCAAGTCCCGAGGTTTGCTCTGATTGGATGGGTTTATGTTGCAGCCCCATTCTTGAATCCATAACAGCGTCAAAGCAGGTTGAAGTATGTGATTTTTCCAAACCACCTGGGGCCTGAACAAATCACATGACTAGGAGGTTCAGGTTCCTCGCAGGAAGGAAGGAAAGAAGGGGTGAATTACAGATTCTGAGAAGCAGTGAATTACAGCCACTGCAAACAAAACAAAACCCCAACAACAACTAACAATAACAGCAAACTTCTGATTATCAAACTGCGTGGGTCCAGTTCCATGCTGCGTAACCATCGCATTCTGTGCGCGCCCTGCAGGCTTTATCTCATTTCAGTCTCAAAACCCCTCAGCTGTAGACACTTCATCTCCCCATTTTGTAGATGAGCAAACTGGGACCCAAGAGGTACGGTGCTCTAAGTGTCTGTGTCTCATCGGCGTCAGGTCTCCTGGGGAACCAGGTCCAGACGCCTCCCTGGAGGCCCCGCCCACTCTCAGCCTTGGTGTCCCCATCTGTAAAATGAGTTGGGGTAACTTTATCACCCCTAAGGGCCTTCACCGTTCTGATGTTCTAGGCTGCTTGAATCTCACCCTTCTTGGGAGTTGAAGCCTCGGCGCTCACCCTCTGTGTTGCCTTTAGCATCCATGACCCCTGGGTCTTGGGCTCCCTGCCGATGACGTAAGGAGCTCAGAGGTCGGAGGAGTGGCTCTGTGAGTGGCTGTGCTCAGGGCACACACAGCATATTTCAGGCATGCCTTCTTGGAGGGTGGGGAGATATCAGCACCCCTTCCCAAGGGTGGGGTGGGGAAAAGACTCCCCATCTCAAGGGAAAAGTTCCTAGTCTGTCGGCCTAGACACGGGGAAGGAAGCCCAGGAGCAAACCTAGCCTCACCTGCAGCCTCTCCACACGTGACAAGGGCTGCATTTTAAATGCGCTTTTTCAGAAGAGCATCAGGTGAAATGGTCACCCAAGCAGGGGGCGACCCGGAATAGCCAACTGCAGGCTGCTCTTTCCTCAAGAGCATCTGGGGCTTTCAGCTTTGCTGAGACACTGTGTCCCACAGTAACCAGGTCCATCCAACCAAACTGACGGATGAAACAGAAAAACTCACTCAAAGCCAGGGAACTTTGCTTTCACAGCGTTATAACCACTGAGGACCAGGACAGACATTGGCTTAAGTGGACATTTTCATGCGTCAGTTACAGAAGAACTAGAACACTGATTATGTCAACTCAATCGTCACCAAAGTAGCTTTTTTCATTATTTAAAATTTTCATTGGTTTATAACATTATATAAGTTTCATGTGTGCAGGATTCCATTTGTACTTCTGTCCACACTCAGCATGCTCACCACCAGAAGTCTAGTTTCCTTCCGTCTCATACTGTTGACCCCCACCACCCGTTTTGCCCTCCCAGCATTATGCACAGTACCTGAGATACAGAAGCAACCTAAGCGTCCATCGACAGGGGAATGGATAAAGAAGATGTGGTACATTTGTACAATGGAATATTACTCAGCAGTAAAAACGATGAAATCTTGCCATTTGCAACAACATGGATGGACCAAAATATCTTTTTAAAAATGGATTCTGGGGACTTCCCTGGTGGCACGGTTGTTAAGAATCCGCCTGCCAATGCAGGGGACACGGGTCGAGGCCTGGTCCGGGAAGATCCCACGTGCCGTGGAGCAGCTAAGCCGGTGCACGACAACTACTGAGCCTGCACTCTAGAGCCCGGGAGCCACAACTGCTGAGCCCACGTGCCACAACTGCTGAAGCCCACGCGCCTAGAGCTCATACTCCACAACATGAGAAGCCACCGCAATGAGAAGCCTGCGCGCCGCAACGAAGAGTAACCCCTGCTCACCGCAACTAGAGAAAGCCTGCGTGCAGCAATGAAGACACAATGCAGCCAAAAACTAAAAACAAAAATAAAATGGATTCTGGAGTCAAATGCTCACTCACTGACTACCTGGCAGTTTGTCCAGACATGTATGTAACGTGGTTGTCGACCATGAGAGCAGAGTCAGTGGTGTGCTGACTAGTGCTAACAGCCAGTTCGCTGGGCGGAAGCAGTGCTTGATCATGGCCGTGGTGTAACTACTCTGTCTGTGGCTGATTTCAAGCTACCTGTGGGACCTCACTGGGAACACATAGTCATCAGGTCTGGAGAGCCCATGCTGGGCGACTCCAGCACACCACTGCCTGGAAGGAGTGTACCATTCATTTTTCATGCAAACTAGGATGGCTTGGAGGGTACAAAGGGAGCGCAGTTGATGACTACACTGGACAACGGGCATAAACCAGGACACTCCCAGGCAAAGTGGGGCGCACCGGTCCCCCTCATTAGAGATCAGAGAGACCTGACATCCTCCCATTTTTCAGATGAGGGAAATGAGACTCGAAAGGCAGGATAACTTGCCCAGGATATGGAATATGTTACCTAATATCCCAACTGTTGTCCCTTCATCAAGAGCACCTCAAATGGCAAAAATGAAGAAAAATAATACCAGCTGGCTGCACTGGGAGAAAAGCCATAGTGTCTGCTGGATGCAAGAGGAGACCAAGGGGGTCTACTCAGGGTCTTCGGGGAGAATGTGCACTGGCTACACCTAGTGATCCACGAAATTGCTCTTACCCTGAATACTCGCCCATCACCTGCCCTCTGAAGGCGGGTGCGCATCAAAAGCCACACATTAGGCACGCGCACCCCCTGCCCTGTGATGTGGGGCAGGGGACAGCGGCCTGCGGGGGAGGAACCTGGGTCCAGCCTCGTCTCTGCCTTGACTGCCTGGGGTCTGCAGGCTCCTTGCTTCTCCTCTCCTCTGCATTTCAGATTCCTTACTTAAAGTAAGGACATTAGCTTAAAAGGTGCATTTTGTTTTGCCCAGAGGATGATTTTGTTGTGTTTTTTTTTTTTTTTTTTAAAGAAATGCACTTAAGACCTGTGTCCACCAATCCTGAAACATCCCCACTCCCCGGCTCTCCCGATCCTCTGATGGCTTGTTGCACTTGATTAAGTTCCACGACCGGCACATTTCCTAAACCTAGGCTGCCAGATTTAGCAGATTTAGTGTAAGTTTGTCCCGTGTCGTATTTAGGACATATTATACTTTAACAAGTACTCTTTTTCAGTCTGAAATTCACATTTCACTGGGCATCTTGCGTCTTATCTGGAAATTTTACAGAGGCGTTTGAGCTTCACACACCTAGACTAGAGTCTCTAAGGCATATTCCAGCTCTAAACGTTCATAAATATCCACTAATTCATTCAACAAGCATTTACTGGTTACCTATGGCATGTGCATTTTTGCCCTCTGGAAAATACAGTGGAGTCCTTATCTAAGCCCAGAATCTACGTAGTTCAGTCTCGAAAATCCATTGCAATCCAAATACACAGTATACCAATCAAAAGTAATTTCAGAATAACTCCAATACTTTACTTACTTTTCTTTAAAACCACAAAGGGACTTGGACCTACCACCCCTAACAGCATGCCTGGAAAGACCCTCCTTGTCCTCCTTTCCCTGTGTGCCCAGATGCTGCATCAGAGCTGTGCACGCTGAAAGTCCTTCCCAAACTCCACTCTGAGCCCTCTCCCCCCAGCCCCTCATTCCATTATTATGCTATAGACCTAGCTGCTCATTCGCCGAAGACTTTCCTTTGGGAAGAGAAAGACAGTGTTGGTGATTTTAGAATATTCTGCAGTGGCCTCGAGGGACAGAGGAAACCCATGAACACATCTGTGTTTGGAATTTGTGTCCTGTTATCTGAGCATTTGGAAACCGTGTTCCCGCCCTCAAGAGAACTTACCAGCTACACAGGGCACAAGATATACTCAGTAAAATAAGTTGAAAATACATAGTTGCAGGGCAGCAGCATTTCAACACTGGGAAATAAATACGAAAGAAATAAAACCAGAGGAAGAAGTCAAGGTAGGCTAGAGGAAGGCAGACGATGTTCTTGAGTCATCTGTAGCTGACACCATCGGGGCACTGCCTAACCTTTTCCAGCTCTCGGCACTCCCATCTCATTGGTGGAGGGCTGTCCGAGGTCCCCAGAGTCTGTTCTGCCTACGCACATGCATGGCGGGACAGAGTTCCAGGGAATTAACCGCCCTCCCCCCACAGGAGTAGCCCGCAGTCAGTGACTAATGAGGGGTGGCGTGTCAATACCCCAGCTCCCTCTCCTTGGGTGCGACAATTCTGAGGTCTGTGCTCTACACCATTTCCCAGATTAACTTGCTTGATAATGACACCTCCAACCCCTCCCCAGTTGACTCTGTCCCTTCTCTGGGTCCCTTCTCCACCTGCCCACTCCCCTGCTGGTGTTCCCTAGGATCACCACCCAAATAAACAACTCACATTAGAATCCTTGTCCTGGGGCAGCTTCTGGGGATCTCAAACACGACAGACACGAATAGCCCAAAGGATTGGCCAGACTCACCTCTGAGGTCAGAAGGAGACACCAACCCAGGAAGGGAAAGGTCCCAGAGGTTTGCCTAAAGAACATATTTCCTGCAGGTAGAGGCCTGCCATTGACCCCTTCCCTCTCGAGAGCTCAGCAACCCAACTAGAGTAGGTGCACCCTCCCCATCCCCCTCACAGGTGGAGCAGAGGAGCTCAGAAAGACGGGGCCTTTCCCCACGAATCTCCCTTCCTGGTTTTGCCTTCTCCCACCTCTGGCTCTTTCTATTCTACAAAACAGAAGCTGGGATCACAGCTGTGCTTACTAATGGGTACTATCTGAATAAGGATGATAACACCAATAATAGCAACATATCCTTAAAGAGGGCTTACTCTGTGCCCCGCACTGGGTGAAGCACTTTACATACATCGCTCTCCCTCCCACCCCCGGCGTTTCATCTTCACAGCCAAGCGATGTGGTACTTTTAATATCCCCGCTTTACATATGAAGAGTGTAAACCTCTGAGGCTCAGAGACATTAACTGACTTTCCAAGGACACACAGCAGGGATGGGAGGAGCAACCTGGCTCCAGAGCTCACGCTCTTGAGATGCCAAGACCACATGGACGATGACCACGGAGGCCGTAACTGACCCAGAACCAAACAGAGGCAACCAGAGAGAGTCCACTCTAACTAGCCTTTCCTGGACATGCCCTTGGGTGCAGTTGACCGAAGAGCAGATGTTAGCCTCCAGACTCTTCATCTGGTGGGTGCGTCGGCCTCAAGCTACTCAGAGGTTCCAGACAGGGAAACAGCACAGCCTCTTTGGTGTGGAAACACGTGCTGAGGGATTTCTTTCAAGTTTCCCATTATTTCCTAGTTTTTCCTGGATGGAAAACCCACGAATGAGGAAGGTGGTATGCTTCAGCCCCCAGTGCCTGACAAAATCTATAGGGCAGAATCAGCAGTGGGAATTAGAGAACGCTAACCCCTCCTGGAATCTTCCATGGAACGGATTCAAGCTGCTTCTCATCTTACCCAGATCTTTCCGCCCACTACTGGAAGAGAACACGACGTGTTACGTTTCTGAACCACTCGATCCTATGGTCCACCGATGATCCCCAGCGCTGGCTGGCCAGCCTTTCACCATTCTTCCCCGTCGGCAGCTGCACCGCCTGGCCTGCTGCTGCCTGCCGGGGAGACCTGTGAGGCCGCCTCAAGGCGAGACGTGAACCCGGGAATCTCATAAGCATTTTGTTCACACAGCTTGGCCTTCTTGTGAACTTGCAGCCCGCTTCTGTTCAACTGACCCCCAAATTGCCCGGGTCACTGAGACAGGCCTGAAGGCCGCGGTTATAGCCCTGAGCTTGGGCTTCCAGCTACAGACCAACACACATGGGCTCGGAATCCTGATCGGGTTACGGAATGAGCGAGAAAAAACTCTGAATGCGGACAGAATCGTGCAGCCAAACTGGCGTCCCCATCCCACTGGAGTGTGTGGGAACCAGAAGAATCAAGCCTCGATTGGCCTGTTTTCCCTAAGAAAATGGCCACAAGGTCATTCTGCTGGAACCTCCTGCCTTGAGATGGTTCACGTCAGCCCCACTCGGAGCTCCGGCTGATGGGAACCTAAACATCTAGAGAGTCATCACGCCTCTAACAGGGAGAACCCTGAAATGTTCTCTTCTCGTCGGGAGCAGAGGAAATGCCTTCTGGGGGAGGGCCTGTAGGGAACCCAGACGAGGGAAGGGACTCAGCATTCAGCACCCCCCACCTCAGCCCGGAGTTGGTCCACACAATAAGGAAGTGACAACTGGGCGCTAGGGGATGTGGAGCTGGGGAGAGCCCCAAAGTGGGGTTCACAGTGGGTGCTGGCCCCCTCGTCACCGTGTGACCCTGGGCCAGTTGCTTTCCCTCTCTGGGCCTGGGTTTGCTTGTCAGTAATAACCATAACAGTAACAACCACAATAATAATAATAATTGCTGACTTTTAACAGTAATCAGTGCCCTTGTCCTGTTGTTTGCCCGGATCATCTTCCTTGAACACCCCAACAGTAATTCTGTGAGGGAGGCGTTAGCATCTGTCTGTTTTTATCGATGGGGAAACTCATTTCATATGCTTAAGAGTAATCTGCAGCATTTGTTTAAACAAATGCAGAGTCCCCTTCCATTCGATGTGCCAGGCGTCTAGTATTCTGCTGCAAAGAGTCTACGAGGTTCTGGGAAACACCGCCAAACCGAATCGGGAGGCCTACGCGTCCTGCCCGCCAGCCCCCTCCCCACGCCCCGTGAAGCGTCCCCCTTGTCAGGGCCGGGAAGCTCCAGGCTTCTGTGAGACAGTGTGGTCGCCATATGCAGGGCACCCAGCGCAGGCACGCTGGGTAAATGTTATTACAACGATAACAATGATTCCACTTAGGATAACAACGATGGAAATCTGCATTAAACGACTTTAAACCGCTGATACCTTCCCCTTTCCCCACTCACAGAGAAGAAAGGGATGCGAATTTGTCACTTGAACCAGCAGCTGTGGTTCATCTGGACTTCATCTTTTCTGCTATCATCTTTATTAGCAGGATTTTTTTTTAATGAGTAAGTTTTGAACTACCAGGTGTTTTGAATTTTTGTCTTGTTCTCTTGCATACAGGAGGAAATTCAAATAGAGAGCGACGTATTAATAAAAACCCAGTGGGAAGAAAGTGCAGCCTCTCCCCCATGGGGGTGCCTCTGCTCTCCCTGCGGGTCCCCCAGTTCTGGCCGAAGTCCCCAGCTCAGCCACTAGGAGTCGATCTGGGGGGCGTAATCTATTCCCCAGGCACCTGGCTGCTTCAGAGCCCGAGTCATCTGTGAGCTCACACAGCTGCAGCGCTGCCCCCTCCCCGTGAATTCCCACTGAGGGTAGACTCAGTGTGATAGCCCCCCTGCCCTGAGCTGATCCCTAGCAAGGAGGGCACAGACTCACAGGCCTGTCCTGGTTATTCCTGTAGAATCTGCTCCCCGTGCTAGCTGGGGAAAGAAAGGAGAGAAAGAAGATGCAGTCTCTAGTGGGACCCCTGAAAAAGTCCTGGACCAACTCTCCACCATGAGGAATAATCGCAACCGAGCACGCTGCCCCATGCGGGACCCGGGAGAGGCTGTAAGCCCCAGCTCGGCCCCACGAAGGGGTCCTGGTCGTCCCCAACCAGCGAGGCTCAGAGAGCAGCTAACCCAGGGGATTGCAAGGTCCAAACGCATGCCCCTGCCCAGCGACAGGCACAGATGGCGCCTCTGCACAGCCTGGAAGAAAGAGGACGTCGGCCTTTCCCCAGGGGAAAGTCTGTCCACTTCTCTGGGGCTCTGGAGTCTGCTGGTGGCTTTTCCAGGCTCATTCTTATCTCCGAAAATCTGGGCAAGGACAGGAGGAGGAAGCAAAGCTGGGCTTTCTTTTTTTTTTCTTTTTTTTTTTTTTTTTTGTCTCTTATTGGTAGCTTCGGAGAAAGGGTCTGTGCAGGAGGTTGAAATTAACTAAAATGAGGTGGGGATTAGTGTGGGACCCCACTGGCCAGGTAATCCTGGGAAATGAGGGCCGACTTCAGCTCGGCACAGGCCAAGCCTCCCTTCTGGGACAGAATTAGACTTAAGAAGCCACTTGCTGATAAGGGTTAATCCATGGCTAAACGGGACGGTACCAGAAGCAATTAACATTCCTCGACTCAGTTTCCCTTTGTCTGCAGAGCACTTGCCCAGGGAGCACAGTCCCCACTTGGCCGCAATGAGTGCATCCACCCGACTTTCCATCCAGCATTGTCTCCCCGGGGTGGGGACACGCTGGGGCCGCATTTAAGCTGCTGTGTCATCTGGGTCACCCCCATCTCCCTGTGTGCTTGCCCTAAAGCAGTGACTCCTGAGACACAGAGAAGCACTGCAGATCAGCAGAAGGCAGTGTCAGGGATTTTCTGTGATGGTCTCCAAAACGGAAATGGAATGAAGAAGCCAGTTATGGACTGAGAGTCTGTGGATGTCGAAGGGAAGACAGGTTTTCCCGTGTTTTGGGTTTTTCTTTTTTACTGACACTCACCCCTCACTACTCCCAAAACAGACCCCAAATGTCTTATCTCATTGGGAAAATTACAGAAAACGAGAAGGCCAAAGAAGGTTCCGGAATGCAAAACCTGCAGAACATTCCAGTAACGATTAATGAGGAACAAGAGCAAGTCAAAGAAGGAAGCCGGTCCACGTGCGAGCCTCGGGTGGAGGCGTGGCCTCAGCGCCGCGAGAGTTTTGTGTCTGATTTGGTCTGGGAAAAGAGAACTGGGGGTGGGGAGGGGAGTGCTCTGGAAAGTGAATTCCCAGTGGCGCGAGGCGTGAAGGAGGCGGGGCGCCTTCCGTTGCCATAGATGACAGCCCGGCTTAGTTGCAATGACCCATAGTGGTTAGCAACAGCCCCCGTACGACACCCGCGTGAGTGTAGCAAGTCACTGCCACCCTGCTGGCTGCGTCCCGCTCCCCTGCTCCCCTCTCTGCCTGGGCATGAGCACGACGTCTCCCGCTGTCCTGCTGTGAAATTACAGATTGCCGGTATTTTCCCAGCCTGGCTCCGCCTGGCTCACCACACGGCCCTGTCACCGTTTCCTCTAATAGCTGTTATGCGCAGAACCTCTCGATATCCAGTTTGAGTTTCCTTTGCCTCATTCATTCCATTCGTCTTAACTATGCTGCCCAGCACCACAGAGTAAGTTCCCACTTTCCTTGGAAGGAAAAGGTTCTTCTTCGTTCGTCCGTCCAGGGCACTCATTACATGTTAATTGTAGATGAGAAATGTCAATAAACAGAGGGCATTTCAGTTTAGCAGCAGCCACTGTGAGTCAGAGCTAAGAGACAAGTGGGGGAGCTTGGCATCCGTTGAAACAGAAAGGTGAGGACCGCAGTCCTAACAGCCAGCATCGAGCCACAGTTAAGGGGCTGGAAGCTCGGACACGCTCGCTCTTGCTGTGTCCTCAGCACAACCTTATGAGGTCTGCATTACAGGGTCCATCTATCACAGACGTGGAAACTCAGAGAGCTAAAGCTAACGTGCGCAGGGTCACACAGCTCAGAGAGAAACGAGCTCCTGACAGCAGATCCTTTCTACTGCCTTCTCTAGATGATCAGAAAAGGATTGGATCATGGGTTGCTCTCCTGGTCCAGCAAATAGCTGAAGTTGTGCGTTTGTGTGAGACGTCAACGAGGGAAAGCAGGTGTGGCACCGGCAGGCTCAGGACGGTGTCCAGGACCTCTTCGGGACGGCAGGTTCCCTCCGTGCCTGGCACTGGGTCCTGGGCCTGCTGTAAATCCAGAGCCAGGCCCATGCCCTGGACTCACCTTCAAGTTCCCTTTGAAACCCGCAACACTTCTGAACAAAGTCAAGCCTGTTTCCTTCCTGGTTCTCATTTTTCATCCACGCTCATACCACAAAGACCCTTTCAGAAAACACCGTCAGGCACAAACCCACCAGCCTCACCAAGAGAATTCGAGATAAGGTTGAAAAACCCCATTCGCTGAGGCCAGGGCTTTTTCCCGTTCTCCACAAACCTGGCCCAGGCTCCCAGGCCTGTTGCTCCGTGGTATGTGAGCACCTCGTTCCTTTGGGCGGGGAGGGTGGGCAGGCTGCAGAGCCTCGGCGGACTACGGAAGGGAGAAAGAGGAGGGGCTGTGTGGAAACTGCATCTGAAGTAGCTGTTATAATGGTTCATGTTCACGGGGGCTGCCCTGAGCCAGACACCGCACTAAGAGCCGCTCACACATTGTCTCCACCCTTGTTATCAAATGACACACTCGGCACTTAATGCTGTGTAACAAGTGACCCTGAGATCGCAGAGGCTTCCAGTAGCAAATATGTGTTTCTTTCTCTCAGATCTGTAAGCCGGGTGGCTCTGCTGTGGGCCAGGTTTAGATCTGCTCCACGTGTTGCCTATTCTAAGACCAGCAGCTACACGGGCATGCTTTTCCAGTGATGGTGGCAGGAATGCAAGAGGGTGAAGAGGAATCCGCTGTGGCTCTCCAGGTCTTGGTTCAGAACTCACACGCTGTCACTCCTGCCCACACGCCACTAACCAAAGCCATCACCAAGGGGGAGAGAAGTACACCCCAGCCACAGTGACGGCCAGCAAGGTACAGAGGAGAGGCTGTCGTGAGCAGGTAACAGAACGGAGGAGGAACTGCAGGCTGACAGAGGTAATCCCTGGTGAGCAGTGGCAGGGCCAGTGGATGGCTCCAGAGCCCAGTGCCAAGGTGGACGCTCTGAACTGGAGGGAAAGATGCTCCAGTATTCCAGGCAGAGGCCCTCACTGCCTCAGGGTGGCCTTCTAGACCAGAGCAGCTCCCTTTGTCACTGGACGCAGCAGAGGACAGATCTTTAGCTGGAGCCGGACTGCAGAGGTCCAAATCCTGGCTTTGGGTGGCCTCAGTTTCCTCACCTGTAAAATGGGAGCAACACTGAACCTACAGCACAGGGTTACCATGAGGATAAAAGGGGTTGGTATTTATGGAATGCCAGAGGAGTGCCTGACCCACAGGAAGCGCTGCATGAATTTGCGCAATCTCACGGAATCAAACAAAAACGCATCCATCACTGCAGGCTGGGCAGCGAGAAGGCTGGACACGTGACAGTCCAGGCTGCAGGCGTCAGACGGAGGGACACTGCGGGCTCACTGAGCACCTTCCAGGAAACGTTCACGGGGTCTTAAGGAGCATGAGACCCAGTCCCTTGTGTCTCGTCCACCCATGGGGGGGATCTAGCCTAGCGGTTGAGAGTGCTGGTTTTAGAGTCAGTCAGCCTGGGCCCTGGTGCTCACGGTGTGACTTTGGACAGAGACCTTGCACCCTCGGAGCTCGGCTTCCTCTTCTGTGAGTTCCACGTTGGGCCAGCGTCGCTGGGGATGAAACAAGATGAAGAGCGGCAGGTCAGGTGCAGGGAGGGGCAGCGGGGAGGCCCGAACCATGTCCTAGTCACGCAGATGCTCGAGGCACAGACAGGCAACAGTGCCACTGTCCTCACTCGATTCTGTTTGTTTTGTGAGATAGTTACTTTTCATAAAACATGTTTTCATTTTAACATAAAATGAAATGAATCAATTAATGAATTTTTTGTATTACTTAGTTTTATTTTCTAATGTGATAAATAGGATAGGAAAAGCTCTTCAAGATCCTGAATCAAAGGACCTGCTGTAGAGCACGAGGAACTCTCCTCAATACTCTGCAATGGCCTATATGGGGAAAGAATCTAAAACAAGAGTGGAGATATGTGTATGTGTAACTGATTCACTTTGCTGCACACCTGAAACTCACACAACATGGTAAATCAACTAGTCTCCAATAAAACTTAAAAAATCCTGCATCATGTCTAAGCGTGTCAAGTGTTCCTGGGATTACAGGTTGGAGAACTGTTTGTTGTAAGCAGGGATTCTGAAGCCTGGCCGCACACACTGGAATCATCTGGGTCCAGCGCCAGGGTGTGTGATTTAATCTGTCTGCTCTTGGGCTCAGGTGCCAGGATCTTCAAAGCTTCAGGTGATTCTAATGTGCTTCCGAGCTGCGAAACCAGATCCAAGGCCCTTGAGACTCCAGGTTGGAAATGCAGAGTCCTGGGCCCCACACCAGACCTTCAGATAAGCGTCAGCATTTGAACAAGAGCCCCAGGAAAATTGCTCACAGAGCGAAGTTCAGGAGGTGCTGCTTTAGATGATCTCTGAGCCTCAGACTCCGATCGCACGCTGTCTGTTGTCAGCTCTCTGTCTTCCACGACAAGGTTGCCATGGTTAGTTTTCCTTTCTGCAGTCTACACAGGGGTTGTTTTAAAAGAATACCAGGTTAGACCCTTCAAAATAAGTAAACAGAAATGATTTTGTAGTTACAGATTGTATAGATTACCCACAACTAGTAAACTTCTCTCTCTTTACGTTCTCGTAACTTAAACAAAGCCAAAATATATTTACTCTTCAGCTGAGGGAGAGGGAGAAAGGGCTGACGGCTTCTTTTCAGCATTCTCTCTGAAGGAGAGTGAGTTCCTAGCCCTTAACTCAAGAGAAATGCTTCTTTCAACAGGGACGTATGCCATTGTTTAAAAGACATATCATCTCTTGGACTTCCCTGATGGAGCAGTGGTTAAGAATCCACCTGCCAGTGCAGGGGACATGGATTCGAAGAAAAATGGATAGGAAACAGAACTGTAACTGTGACGGAGCTGATTCCATCGGTATTCATTCAGGTCTTGTGATTTGATTCTAGTCGTTTATGTGTTCCTCAGTTTCCCTATTTGTGAATTTTGGTCACATTTCCATTATGACCATCTGTTAATAAAATGCCACATCTTTCCAAAAAAAAAGGTCCAGGAAGATCCCACATGCCGCAGAGCAGCTAAGCCTGTGCGCCACAACTACTGAGGCTGCATGCTACAACTACTGAAGCCTGTGTGCCTAGAGCCCGTGCTCCGCGACAAGAGAAGCCACCGCGGTGAGAAGCCCGCGCACTGCAACGAAGAGTAGCCCCCACTCGCCGCAACTAGAGAAAGCCCACGCGCAGCAACGAAGACCCAACGCAGCCAAAAATAAATTAATTAATTATTTTTTAAAAAGGCATATCATCTCAGCAGTAAGATTTTCCCAAGAACTTTTCACCATCCAAGGAGGTGGCTCTGGTTCAGTGATAAGAGCAGTCTTACATGAAAAAACACCAACTGACTCTCCACCTCACCCTGTTAGGAGCTGTGTGACCCTGGGCAACTCACGTCGCCTCTCTGAGCCTGTATCCGCAACAATCAAATAGTACTAATCCCAAGTATCTCACACGGGTGTGGCGGAAAGGAAACAAGCTATCAGGTGTAAACATTTCAAGAGCAGAGTTCAAGATGCATTATTGTTTTGCATTATTATTTTAACCGTAAAGTATGATTGCAGAGGGAATGCATGTTCCATATACAGACTTCAAGGGGAAAAAAACACAGAGAAGTGCAAAGGATGGAACAAAAATTGCCAGAAATCCCATCCCAGTGTTTTAAAAGCTTGTCAAGCCCATGAGGGGGTAGAGGAGTGTTTACCACATCACTCTGTAAGGAGTCCTGGCTTTGGTGGCTCCACATTCACGGGCACGCGTGCCCGTGGGTTTATGCGTGAGTTGGGTTAACACGGCAGTGTGCAAAGCAAGGGCTGGTTGAGCTCTTCTGTATGTTTGAATTAGTTCATTATTATAAATGGAATTTTGAAAATTAATCTTACGGTATGTTAATTTTAGAATAAAAATTTTGTAAACGGCAAAAAAAAGAGCAGGGATTCTGTATTCTTATCCTCTTAGACATGTGTAGCACATTTAATGCAAGTGTTCTGTTCATATAGTGACTGTTTCTCGGGACTTAAAGCTTCAGCAATGGGGCTGCCGGCACCTTCAAAGGCTTGTCGGGCTCCTAAGAGCCTCCTCGTTTGCCCGATGTTTCTTTCGGGGAGTGTGTCTTAGATTTGTTGAGCACAGGGAGGCAGGGACAGAATGTGTGGGGTGCCCTCGAGTGTCGGGGTGTCCCTTTCCTGCTGGAAGTGGGGTGACGGCAGCCAGAGGTTAGGGAGTCCCCAGCAGATGTCGGGCAGCAGGCTTGGGCGCAAAGCATGGGCTCCATCACTCATACATAAGTTTGTAATAATGGATGTTGCTGCCTGGTTTACAGATGACTTTTTTTAAATTTCATTTTCTATTGGAGTATAGTTGATTAACAGTGTTGTGTTAGTTACAGGTGATTTTTCAGCTTGTCCAGTTAAACAACTGGCCCACGTTTACAGTGAATTAAGTGGTAAAGTGGGCAAACTGGTCGTGAAGACAGGTCTGCAGGCTCCAGAGACCTGAGCGTTACGTGACTCAGCCTCTCTGCTGAAGACTAACCTCGGGATTGTCACTTTCTAACAGGGAGGCTCCACCTCCTGCTACACTGCACTCTACCTCCTGGACAGTGACGCCCCGAGGGAAGGGTCCATTTCTCTCCATCTCTGCGCCTACACAGCCCTGCACGCACGTGGGCCCGGATGATTCCTGGAGGAAGCTACCTCTTTGGTGAGTAAGATTCCGGTCGGTTAGCATCATGGGTGGCGTTCTTTCCCTCTGTCTTCACACATTGCTTTAGTGTCATGGCTTCTACTGGTCTAGAGGAAAGGTTTAGCAGTAAAACACGGAACCTTGGACAGCCCCGGACCCACCATTTTTAAAGGAAAACTGGTGTGAGAACTTGTTTTTCAAGCTGGCAAATGTCGTACAAACGAAGAGAGGTGAACGTAGAACTGCTAGCTGTTATGTTGCTTCTCAGGACATCCCGACACCAGAAGGGTGTGGTCAGTGTTTGGACATTGGCTCTGGTGTGTCTCGACTAGCTGGGAAAACTGTTCTTGAAGGACCATAAACAGATCTGAGCGCTAACATCATGGGAGTCCTTGCCATAAACTTTTGGGTCTGATGTCAGTGTCCCAAGGGACAGCTCTGAATCAGGCAGAACGGCCAAGTCACCAGACCCAGACTTGTAAAACCACAGGGCCCAAGAGGCCGAGGATGATGTATCAGTCAGGAAGGGCCAAGACACGCTGAAGTAACAAACAACCCCCAAATTCTGAGGTTTATTTTTTTTTTAAATAAAGGCTTATTTCTCATTCATGGGGCAGGTCCATTGTAGGTCAGCGGGGCCCTCTGCTCAATGACTTGATAATTCCAGTTGCCCTGTGAGGCATGGGGGATGTGGAGGGTCTCATGGCAGCACTGAGGCACCCCAGCCCAGAAGTGACCCATTTCTCACTGGCTCATGACTCATTGGCCTGAACTAGTCACCCAAAAAGGCAGGCAGTGCAATCCTACCAAAATCCTGGACAGGAAACTACTGGAAATAGTTGGCAAACACAGCACATGTGGATATGACAACCACATGTAGCTGTTAGATTTCTGACCGATTGCTAATGGCTCACAGAGAGCGGGGTTGAGAAGGGTTCAGAGGTCTGCCAGAGAACATGAGCTGACCTATAAGCCGCGCCTGGGGTGGGTGCTGGCCTGGGGTTCTATGTTCCAGGGAAGTGCCGCTCTGGCCAACACCAACTTCCTCATCTCGCTGATGAGAAACCTGGGGTCCCAGAGGGAAAATGGCAGCACAGGTGACCAGGCTAGTTAGTGGCAGAGTGAGCTGGAGTCCAGGCTTTGTTTCTCCTTTCAGCTTATTTATCACGCTACTACTTCTAGGACTCGGCCGAAAAATCAGACCATTCAGAGTTTTCATCTCCTCCCTCTGTTACATACCAAGGTTCCTTTTCACTTATTAAAAAATAAAAAAAGCAGGGCTACTCTGGTGGCGCAGTGGTTGAGAGTCCGCCTGCCGATGCAGGGGACACGGGTTCGTGCCCCGGTCCGGGAAGATCCCACATGCCGCGGAGCGGCTGGGCCCGTGAGCCGTGGCCGCTGAGCCTGCGCGTCCGGAGCCTGTGCTCCGCAGCGGGAGAGGCCACAACAGTGAGAGGCCCGCGTACCGCAAAAAAATAAAAAATAAAAAAAATTTTAAAAAGCAGCGTGGTCACTTTGTGACCCATTCCTCTCTCTTCTCAAATCTGGAGGCACTGACCCAGGGGGGTCACATTGAATGCTGGGTGTAGAGCTGTTGATGTGAATGAAAAAAACAAACAGAAGAAGAAGATCTGGCTGCATCTCCGTTGTTTGTTTGCAAGACTGAAACGATCCTGTCCTTATTTTTCAGTGGAGGGTCATGTGGCTCAGCCACACGCTGGCATTTGGGGCTGTAATTCCCACCAAATGAGTCAGCAGAGAGAAGAGCACAGTTTTTCAGCAGACGTCTTTGAGTTGGTGCCCACTACCATTAAAAAGAAGTCCTGTTTATAACGCGACTCCGTAATAAGCGCAAAGCCCCGTACACCTCATACCCAGGGTCATCAGCGTCCCGGGGACCTGACCTCCCCGCCCCCCCCCCCCGCCCCCGCCGCCACCGTCAAGGGTAGACACAGCTGGCTCGTTCCAGCATGGGAACACTCACTTGCTTCCTTTTCGGAGGACAACATTGGCAGCACTTCTCAGTGCTGGAACACCCATGATGACCTTTGGAAACTGTGACTTATATTCCACCCTGGGATCCTGGAAGAGTGTGCGTGTGCACCTATACGCACGCACGCACACGCACGTGTGCCCATGTGCCCGTGATGAGTATGTGCTGCAAACGTGTTTTTGTCCACCTCAGGCAGGAGCAGCTTCAGCTATAGATACAGACAGCCGCAGCCTGCCTGCTGGTTCAAGCGCTGAACAACTGGGGCTTAAATGCCACTTCCAGCCCAGATAAGCAGCCCATCCATGGCTTATTTATACTAATGTGTAAATGACTGACACTGGTTTTTTGGAACAAGTCTCAGTAGGGCGGCGCTGCTGAGAGTGCACAAGGTCACAGACGGTTAAAGGTGTGTTAAAGGGGAGAGGGAGTTGCATTAAAATAAAGGAGAAAAAGCACAAACAGAAAGTGGTATAGGACGGAAGGCAGACTTTCTCCTATCGGATACTTGCCAAGAACAGACGTGGATCTCATCATGACTGTGGTCTGAGCTGAGACCCATCCAGTCTCTCCTCACCGTGCTTGCTTGGCTGGAAAGCTTCCGGTTTGGGGCTGCACTAGCCCACGGGCTTGGTGTTGTCCCCGGGCTTCTCTGTCTCTCAGACCACCCCCAAAGCACACCTGCGTCTCTCCATTTAGACAGTCTTTTGCAAGCAACAAACCTGGGCTCCCAAAACCAAACCTCGTTCTTTGACGTGTTGTGTTGAGATAAAAGGCAACCTGCAGAGGGGTGTTGGGGGCGAGAGCGGAACGGGGTGGGATGAAGGACGCCGGGGATGGGAGCTGGGTCTCTCGGAGTCCCAGGAAGGTGGAGAGAAATCCACGGAAGGGGCCTGGCCACAACCGCATTCAGGGTTACTTGAGTCTTTGTGCCTTTTCCCTGAAGTGCAGCATCTCACAAGACTAAAAATGTATCATTATTCTCAGGCATGGAAAAATAAATTGGGGCTGGTTTGGCTAATGCAACTCAGATGCGGTGCCTCTCCTCCCTTCTGCTGGAGCTGCGAGGCCTCGGCCCATATCTGATCTGGAAGAAAACCCACATCTCAGGGGCTGTGATACGCATCTCCGCCCAAGCATGTGTGTGTGAGCGCGCCTGGCCGCCCGCCGATGTCAGGACATGTGCTTGGCAGAGCTCTGCGGGGGCAGCCCCAGGGGGTGATGGACCCATTAAGATGGCCCAGGTAGGATACAGGTGAGCTGGGCCACACCCCTGGCCGTCTGCTGGCCCAAGGGATGCCCGTGAAGCTTGTCTCTCATCGCTGCACGCGGTGGAGAAGGCCCTGAGTGGTGCTGTGCGCCTCTGGGAAGCAGTCCCAGCAGACATTTCACCTCAGCCCTTGGTGGTGAGGTCTGCAAAGGCCGTGTTTCCAAGTAAGGTCGTATTCACAGGTTCCAGGGATTAGGGCTTGAACATATCTTTTTGAGGCACACAAGTAACCCAATATGGAGCTCTCAGACATATTCACTCATTTAATACTCACAACAGCCCTGTGAGGCGGTCGCTACTGTTATTTCCATTAGACAGATGTGGAAGAGAGGCTCAAAGAGGCTAAGTTTCTAAGCCAACATCACTCAGCATTTTAACATGCAGAGGCGGGGCTTGAACCCAGGCAGAGCGCTCCAGATAGCTTGGGGCTACTATGAATAGCGCTGCTGTGCTCATCCATGCACGGGACTTTGTGTGGACGTGCGTTCTCTTGGGGTAACATCTAGAAGCGGGTATTACTGGGTCCTATGGTGAGTCTGTATTTAACCTTATAAGATAGGCCGTCCTGTTTTCTTCACAACGTGTGAGACTTCTTGTTGCTCATATGTTCGTCAGCACTTGGAATTATCAGCCTTTTTAACCTTAGCTGTCCTTGTGGCCGCGTGGGGATATTTCATTGTGGGTGTGATTTGCATAAAATGAGTGCACAAAATAAGATGCAAAGTAAACAGAGAGAGAAAAAGAAATGCATCTAAAGCATTCAGATCAGGCTTCATAGCCAGGAGGAGTGCTGTACGAATACTGAGTTGTGACAAAGTTTCATCTGTGATGAAATGAGAGCCATGAGAAAAAACTGCCAAGGGGGCAGGAGAACCAACAGAAACCTCAGCTCTCGCCATCCAGATGCTCTGTGAATTCTCTTCCCTGCTCCGTTCCCTGCTTCCTGCTCCCATGTTTGCAGGCTTACGTGTCAATTGGAGCCCCAGCTTGGCCACAAAGAGGGTCCTTCACCTTCCGAAGAACCCGCGGCCTCGGAGAGCTGGAGAAATGGGCCACCTGGCCCCGCAGTGCCTTCTGAGGAATCTCCGACTCACCGACATCCTTGACTGTCTCCCATCCCTGCCTCGCTTGCCCACGCCCCAAGGGGTGCTGACGGGGACCATCTCCCACAGAAGCAACGTGCACGTGAACCCCTGTGCCAGGATTTGCTTCCCAGGAAACCCAAACTAACACGTGACCCATTGACTGGAGGGGAACAGAATATGTGAAACTGAGCCATTCTGAACAAAAATCCACAACGTACCGTCATACTCAGAGAAGGTACATGGTAAATGCAAATGAGCGTGTACACATCTTGGTGTTTCATGGACGCCAGCCATGCAGCCTCATAGGGGGAGGCCACCAGCCCTCCAAACACAGTGACACACTTTACGGCCAAGCGTCCTAGCGTCTGTTGGCCTCGACACACCCTCTTACCCTTCAGGAGGAAGTGGTGGCCTTCTCCACTATGCGTCACTTGAAAGGAACTCTTAAAATACCATCTGAATGAAGAGCCCACCCAGTCTGCCCAGGCCACCCGCAAGTCCCCACATCGCATCTATGGCCGACTGGACCTTCATGGCAATGGTCACTTTCTAAAAATAGAAGCCCCTGCCCCGCAGAGTCGGGGGAACCACAGGAAGCAGTTGAAAACCACTTCCAGTGGCCGTTCTGCCTCCAGTAAGTTAGGAATAGAAGTGGGGCTGCTGTTGGATTAATAGGTCGTTTGCCTGGGCCATCAATCAACGTGGAGCAGCCCCGCATTTAGACGAGCTGCAGGGGGAGCGTGCCTTGTGTGCCTGGGCGGCCGGATCCATTCCCAGTCCTTCGAACCCCGCGCCAGCACAGGCGTCAGCAAAGTTCCTTAAATCGCAGGAAATGAACTTCTGCCTCTTTAAATCCCTGCAGCAGTTCCACGGGGCAGCCCTGCACCCCCAATGGCAGCTCCAAACAGATTTCTTTCAGTCCTGGATTTGACCTAACTTCTCCGCACCGCACAGCTGCTTGTACTGTATTGTATTGTGTTGTGTTGTGTTGTGTTGTATTGTATTTTTCAAACAGCTGTACACGAGGAGAACCTCAACAGCTGACCTCAGCAGTGCGGTTTTTTCTGTTGTGTGTTTTTGTTTTGCTGCAGCGCTGCCGACCTGAGGCTTGCCTCACACTTTGTAAAACTCACAGCAGCCGTATAAGAAAATACCAAGTTTGTCAGCTAACCCTGGTCTTTATTACAGTAACCGCCGTAATGTCAGCCAGCTGGGACGGTCCCAGCAGCCTGACACCCATCTGGGGGCTGGATAGGCCGGGCCTGCCTGACAGGGCTGGTGCCTTCCAGATGAGATGCCAGCTTCCACGGTGATGGAAACAACGAGGTCTTCACCGCTCGCTACTGCTTCTCTTAGGACAAAATGCAGAGGGAGGGAATGTTTCATTGGTAAAAGCCACAGTCAAAGTTAAAGCCCGAGCGCTCGCCGTGGCTGCACCCCCCAATCTCGTGGGCAACCCCCTCCTCTGGTCAGCCGCCGCTCACTAGATTCCAGGCGCCAAGACACTTCCGTGCAAATGACAGCTCAGGTCCCTTGTCTCTAGGACCTGACGTCTGGGGCGGGGCCAGGAGACCAGGAAGAAACAAATTAAACCACTCCTTAAATAAGCCTCAAAAGCAATCGTGCAATTAAACAGATCAACACAAACAAAACAAAGGTGGCTCAGTGGGCTTTCGCAGGCCTGGCAGTGGGGGTGGGGGTGGGGGGCTGGATGTCATAGTTTGTGAGGGCAAAAGGTAGGGGACGACTGTCCCAGAGCATATTCTGGACCCGGAGCTGTTAGTGACCCTTCAGCCTGGACAGAGAAAGGGGGAAATGAAACGAAGTAAAAGCATTGACTGAAGACGGCGGCCGGGTCCCCGTCCCCATGGCCGCATCACTGCTCGTGTTCTGTGGGCTCCTTACATCCTGGCCCTTTTCAGGTGGGAGATTTGGGGCCCTTTCCATCCATTTATCAAGGAGGCACTCATCTGGGGGAGGACCCTCCTCTTTGGTGCATTTAGACCCGAGCTTATGGAATTGAGGAGTGGCCTCCGGCTCTGAAGCACAGGAAGTGCAGACTCGGGGCGCTGGGAGTAGAGAGAAGAGGAGGACAGACCCTCGGAGGCCTGTCCTGGGAAGCTGGACCCAAAGCAGGTCCTGAAACAGAGGAGAAGCTCTGGTCTCCTCCCCTCCATGGGCACCGTGTGCGGCAGGCACACAGTGACACGTCTGTTACTCACATGAATGCCTGCCTGTGTTTTGACCAAGACTTAGGTCATATTTGAAGTCTTAGCCCAGGTTTTCCACAGGGCAGTGGGTGCTCGGGGACAAATTTAGCCTCCAGTGAAGGAGCAGAGTCTTCCAAGGCTGGACGCAAAGCCAGCGTTGACCCACGGAGCGGGTGCAGCTGGACGTGCAGCCGTGTCGTCTCCAAGCTTGGCCTCTTCTGTCTTTGCCGTGAGGTTTCCCAGTTTCAGCTGCCTCTGATGACCTCCTTCCCGATGCGAGACTAAGCCCATTTTATTGGTACCATATGCCACAGCTGCTGGTATGTGGCGTGGTTTGAGAAGGCTAAATCTGCCCGTTGGCTTGGGCTTTTTAGGGACCCTCATTGGGCTGGGACGGCTGACCGCTCTCCACCCGTCATCTGCGCATCCACAGGGGCCTGCGGCGGAGTCACAGGGCCAGGCTGTCTGTCGCCGCCCAGATGTTTACAGTCTCGGAGGGGCTGGAGCCAGAAGCAGCGCGGTGCTCGGAAGACAGCGGAATGAGGAGAGTCTTTCCTGTTTCTTCCCTAAGATGCTCAAGGCTCGAGTTCCCAGGCTTCTGGATCAAGGCTGGTTGACTGGACTCCAGCCCCTTACAGGCTGGACAGCCCAGAGCTTAGAGTGCAGCTCCCTCCCGGCATCTCGGCAGGAAGTGGCCTGGGAGGCTCTCACGCGGCATCCAGCGGGATGATGACAGTGGGGGCGCTGCTGGGCCTGGCTTGGGGCCCACAGACTGTGAGGGCCATTGCAGTGCTGGAGGGACCACCCAGTGGAAGGCAGCCCTAGACCGGGCAACAGGCTGGGCAGCAGGGGGCTGGGAGTGGGGCTGCAGGGTCCCTGCAAGAGGGGACTGAGCTGTAATTAGTCTCCAGGAGGCCAAGGTCACAACGAAGGTCTAGTCCCCGAGAAGGAGGGGAAGAGGTCGTGTCTGGCCTGACACCAGCCTGGGGTTTCCCTTTTCAATACACCTTTCGTTGTGTATTCAGTAAGTCAAACCAACAGCACTTCTGCGTCACCTGACCTTCTAAAAGCTGGCAGACTCTCTTACCATTGTGCTCCTGGCTCCTCTTCCGGAAACTTTTGAGAGATTTTGAGTCTTAGAAGAAGAGTGAGGTGCGCTCCTGGGGGCATGAACATTTACAGCCATTACGGTCATGGCTCCTTCCCAAGAGGATGCTTTCTCAAAGCTGCCTTTTGGTATACAGTGACTCAGTGAACCCTCTGATGATTTGGGATCTCACTTTTATTTCGTCTAAATGTAATCTTGTCGTTCGTCCGTAGGAGCCTAGGGGACTGTCATCAAATAAAAGAGACATGCCCAGCACATGGTAGGCACTCGGCACTTTGGTGAATACATGAATAAATTATAAAGTAAAAAAAAAAGGAAGCATTTGACATCTGCATCTCAGAGTTAGGCCAGATACCCTTTTATTTAAATGGAATTCCGTTTAGTGATTCAGTGTTTTTTGCCTGCTTATAGGTTTATTTCCCACAATTAAATAACTTAGATTTATCTTTCAGGGAGGTACAATATATTGATATATTCCATTGTGGTTTTCTTTTTCTCCAAGAAAGGCCTATAGTGGCGTATTTTTAAGTATTGGTGTAATTGCTTCTTATAAATATCATTCATGCTTGCTTTTTAAAAAAATTTAAGCAGAAATTCCTAAGAAAGCAACCAACCGCCCAAAATGTATTAACTCCTCCAAAATGGGATTAATGTTAATGTGGCTGTCTTTTTGAATGTCCTCCTACATACATACACAAATGTCGATAGAAAGCTGAAGAGAGGCAGTTAATACACGTGAGTAACACTATCCACACTATTTAAAAATGAAAATGTATTTCTTTTACTTGAATTTAATTGACAAAATGTAAAGTAACACCAAGGGAATTGCCAAAATAATTCTTTACCACAAAAGATGGTGACACGGGGAGGAGGAAGGGTAAGCCGGGACGAAGTGAGAGAGTGGCATGGACTTATATATACACTACCAAATGTAAAACAGATAGCTAGTGGGAAGCAGCCGCACAGCACAGGGAGATCAGCTCAGTGCTTTGTGACCACCTAGAGGGGTGGGGTAGGGAGGGTGGGAGGGAGGGAGACGCAAGAGGGAGGGGATATGGGGATATATGTATATGTATAGCTGGTTCACTTTGTTATACAGCAGCAACTAACACACCATTGTAAAGCAATTATACTCCAGTAAAGATGTTTAAAAAAAAAAAGATGGTGATTCCTAAAAATCACTCCAAAGCTAAGAAAAGTGGATGCCAAAACTGTGGGGAGGGGTGACCCGAAGGTTGTGCCCTTAAGGCAGCGCTGTTTGACTCCCCCCAGGCTCCAGCTTCCACGCGGCCCCACTAACCTCCTGTATCACGTGTCCTTTGACGGGACCCATACGATATAAACTGTGTTCTGAATACTAATCCCCCCAGGTGTAAAGTTCCATATTTAGGGTTTATACTGTTTAGGGTAAATTCTATTCTGTAACGATAATCGCCCCAAGTGTGCAGAATCCCAGTCTATGTGGATGTCGTGGTATCACCCATCACTTCCCCACAGTGTCTTCTTTGGGACGCTTCGTAAGTCTCGTTCAGCCCCGCGTCATCGAGGAACTCTCCAGTGCCCTGGCGGGAGGAATGAGTGCAGCGTTCAGTCTTTTCTTCTTTTGTTCTCAAAAATACCGATTTGTTGTCCTCACACTTGAAAGACAACGTACCTGGGCTTCATATTCTTCATCCTGTTTTCTTTGGCTCAGAACTTTGGGGAAACTGCTCCATCATCTCCTGCCGTGAAATGTGGAGGTGTGGAGTCCCTTCCACTAGCACTTCTAATTCCTTGTTAAGGGGAATGTTCCCACCTGTCCCTAAACAGGTCACGGTTGGTGCTGTCTCCAAATATGGGCTTGTCTTTGTCTGCCCTCAGGGTCCACCCTCTTCTCTCTGCTTGTGGGGACCTCCTCTCTTTGTCTGTTTCCTTTCCATTCACTGTAATCATCTCAAGACTTTCCTCTGTCTCATTTGTCATCCACGGCTACTCTGTTCCCTGCTATCTTGAAGCAACACTGGGAACTGTGAAATCCTGGTTTCCCCGTTTTTCAGCTCAAGTGACTTCCAAGGCCACGTGGCCAGAGCTGAGTTTCCACTCCTGGTTTGTCCGATTCCAGTGCCTGGGTTCAAAGGATTCACCACATACTGCTCAGCTTTTTAAACTTGGATTCTGAAAGACTCTGTGTATCTCTGTGTATTTTTTTCTTGAGGTACAATCTTTATTGAGATATAATTGACATATCCACTATGTAGGTTGAAGGTGATAATGATTTTAAGCATAATGATTTGACTTACATACAGATATGTAACTTGTATATTGAGGAATCAATGTTTCATTCCAAAATGCCACCTATATCTGAGCTTGCAGCTTTCACTGCCCACCTCCCCATTCCCCACCCTCATCACTGTTCATTTTTTATTCTGTGTCCATAACCAGAGATCCTCTCTACCCAAGTCTTCCCTGGGGCTGATCCCGTCGAGCTGGATATGACCGAAGTCTTGTTCTATCAGATGTTGAAGGTTTAACGTCAGTGAAGGCTGTGGTAGAAAACATCTCACAGGTTTGGGGAAGTTTTATTTTCATTATAGAAATATGCCATTACATTTTAGGTTTCTGGATAATATGTGTATTCTTTTGCCCATACAAAGAGCCTATATTATTAGAGCCTCTAATAATAGGTGGGTAAATCCCTAGGTAGTATAGTGGATGTCTCTGGGGTTTTCTACCGAATCTCTGCTCTACGGACTGACATTCCTCTCATCTGCTGACTCAGAAATGCAGGATTCGCCAGTCAGTATGGACAGTTTGGCTCCCTGGCCATGCCATGCCTCCCTGAGGACTTCTGACAGGGTGACAGAGCCAGTGTCAGAAAGGCTGAAGCTGTGAGATGTAAACTCAGTCCCGGCCACACGGGCTCTGTTCTGAGCCTCCACACACCAGCCCCAATCCTGTCCCAGGACCTTTGCACTTGCTGCTGCCACCACCTTGCACTCTTCCCCTCAGTCATCAGGACTCTCTCCCTCACTTCTTTCACATGGTGTCTTCCAGAACATTATCTCATCAGAGGGAGCTTCTCTGACCACTGCATTTGATATAGCGCACACACACACACACACAATCACATGCCCACGCATTTACACTCACAGGTGCACACCACCACATACACGTGTGCACGTGTGTGCAAGCACTCCTTCCCTCTTTCTCCTCCACCTTTCGCACTCTGCTTTAGATTTCTCGATTGTCAGTCCCTGTCACATCCACTGAGTGTTTTGGTTTCTGTTCCCTTTCTAACTGCCCAAGGGGCTCAGAACTCCAACAATCCCTTCTTTTCACTGCCTTCTTTTGGGGGGGTAGATGGAAGGGACTGAAATTGTGGGGGGAAGGTAGGAGACACATTAATAAAGAGGAAACCACCAAAAAAAAAAAAAAAGAAACTCACCCGCACATATGCACACACTCCTACACTCACCCATAGAGGCCTTCTCGCACGCACACGCTCATGCACACACAGACGAACACACTCACACGTGCTCATTACCCTTTTACCTGCACCCTCTTCATTCTCCATCATGCAGTCATCACCCCCTGCACACCCAGCGGAAGCTCCAGAAGCCTCCTGCAGGGACCCCGAGCCTCGAGTGGCCCCAAGCACTTGGTAAAACACACGAACCACCTGTGCAGTGGATAAACGCATGTGTGACCACGTGGGGGACAAGCTTGGTGCCTGGGCTGGCGAGTGTGTGTGAGTCGGAGTCAGGCACAGGGGAGGGGGTTCAAATCCCACTCCCTCTGTCACTGACTGCCTGACCCCCCAGAGCCCCCCCGGGTGCAAACAGGGACACTCAGGGAACTACTGGTGGTCGTGAGAATAGGAGACGGTGCCCAGGGCTGGGCGCACTGACTGCACCCCGCGGCTGCAGGCGGCCGCTCACACAACCTGGTGTGGGGCTGCCCAAATGGCATGAATGCACCACGCTCACGGCTGAGATGTTTGTGTCCCCTCACTGCCCCCCGCCCCCCGCCCCGTGCTTAACAAACTTTGCTAGGCAGCCCCGGTTCTCACTCTTCCCCTGCATTTTATCTGCGCGCGATTGTGCGGAGCTTCAGGCCACCACTCCTCACAGTTGAGAGGCTCAGCTCTTGCCCTAAGGGACAGAGAGAAAAGAGGTAACATTGACCTTGTTTGTTTCTACTTTGCAACCTCAGTGAAGCACTTCCTTTCCCCACCCCCATCCAGGAAGGGGAGACCATTACTCAGTTTCCAAAGTCTGAGCTCTCCTATACCTGCAGGGTGGGACCAGGGCCCAGGGGGTGTTGACACTGCCTCGGGGTGGGAAGGGCTGTGCTGTCTCCCGGGAATACACTGGCCTGCACTTCAGATGGGACAGGACACAGATGCGTGGGTCTCAGGAGTTGGGTGGCCAGATGAAATATGAATAATTTTTAATATAATAATGTCCCATGCAATATTTGAATGTCAGGTAAAAATTAATAATTTTTAGTATAAATATGTCCTTTGAAATATTTGAATGTCAGAAAAAAATGAATAATTTTAGTATAAAATATGTCCCATGCTACTAAAAAACTATTTTCATTCTTGTCATGGGTTGAATAAGTGTCCTCCAAAAAATTCACGTCCACCCGGCGTATCAGAACGTGTCAAGTTGGAAATAGGGTCTTTACGGATATAATTAGTTACGATGAGGTCACACTGGATGAGGGTGGCCCTAAATCCAATGTCTGCTGCCCTTATAAGAACAATATGTAAAGACACGGAGACACACCAAGGGAAGGCCACATGAAGACACAGGCAGGGACTGAAGTGACGCTTCCACAAGCCAAGGAGCCCCCAGGATTCCAGCAGCCACCAGAAGCCTGAAGAGACCGGGAAGGTCCCTCCCTCCCTCAGGGCCTCCAGAGGGAGCACAGCTTTGCCCACACCTTGATTTCAGACCTCTGGCCTCCAGAACAGCGAGGGAATACATTTCTATTGCTTTAAGCCCCCCAGTTTGTGATCATTTGTTGTGGCAACCCTAGGAAACTCACACAGTTGTTTATCTGAAATTACCATTTAACTGGGCATCCTGCATTTTTATTTGCTGAATCTGGCAACTCTAGATTACTCCCGGCATCCCTCCAGGGCAGTGGTTACAATGGCCTGCTTAGCGTCCCAGACCTGCCCCTGTGCTCGCTTCCCTGGTGACTCAGGCAGGGCATCTGCAAAGTGCTCAGAGGGGTGGCTGCCCGCAGCAGGCTCTCCTCACCTCCGCCTGCACCTCCACCAGCTCCTGGCCTACGCTTGTTTAGACTATGGTGGAGTTGTCTGCCCTGCACTAGACGAGCCACGTGGGCTGCTGTGCTTGGGCTCCAAGTAGCCATGGTGGAGATCACACCAGATCCCTCCCTCAACTGTTCTGAATTGCTTAAGACCACCTAAGACAGGTAACTGTCTCTAGGGAGTTGACTTTTCCCTGCTACCTACCCGCCTCAAAAAAGGCAAAATGACACAGGTTAAATTTCTCACAAACCGCAACACGTGGTAGGGGGAGAGGGAAGGGACAGTTGCAATTGGATTTGTCTGATTGAGAAAAATCAGATAAATCAATAGAATTCTCCTGACGCCCATGTCACGGAGTGAATCCACGCCCACTCCGGCTATTAAAGCGTCCCTGGAGAGACTCTGCCTTCTGGGAACCGTTTCCACTGTCTCCCTCAGGAAGTAAAGCGCAGACTTCCTCTCCCCAGTGCTGAGTGGTGGCCGCTGCTGCTCCCTGTGGCATTCCCAGGGCCCCACGTGGATCCGGGGATGCCGCTTCCCCAAGCTTCCCGCAGCTGTCAGGAGGGATAGGCGTGCAGGGTGCTGAGCTCACCCGGCAGCTGAATAAATGCAGGCTGTCCTCTGTGGGGGGAGTGCTTCCTCAGATCTAATTGCCTGATGACGGTAGGACCACCCACTGTCCTAATTACCCTCCGTTTGCTAAACCCGGAGTCGGGCTCTCCTGTGATGGACTCTGCGCTCCAAAGGAGGAATGCATTAGCCGGGTCTCTCGTCTGTCCTAGACTCACGCCAGGGCCCTGGCTGGCTGCACAGCTCAAAGCCGACCCACCCGCCCCGCTGGGCCCCAGGAATCTCACTCAGCTTTCCCGTGGCAAAGCAGACATCAGCGCCCAAAAGAAAGGTGCCAAGGGGTCCCCTGTAGCCTCACGTGCGACGGCTCCAAACCGGCAGACGTCTAAATCAACGCTCTTCACCTGGAAATGGTACACCCAGCGGCCGCGAGCTCCGCAGGCCTCACAGGGTAGGGGGGCTCTGCACGGCCATTGGGGAAGCTGTGGGTTGCCATGCAGATGTGATGGTCAATTTCACGTGTCCCCTTGACTGCTCTCGGATGCCCAGGTAGCTGATGAAACACGTTTTCTGTCTGGGAGGGTGTTTCTGCATGAGATGAGCACTGAGATGGTGAACCTCTGAAAGCAGATGGCTCTCCAACATGTGGGCGTCACCCAATCCATTGAGGGTCCGGGTACAACAGAAGGTCGGAGGAAGGGCAAATCTGTTCTCTCTGCTGAGCTGGGACATCCGCCCTCTCCTGCTTTCGGACGTCAGTGTTCCTGGTTCTTGGGCTTTTAGATTCAGGTGAGGGCTTACAGCATAGCTCCCCTGATTCACTGAGCATGTGTCCGGCCACTGATCAAGGCCAGAAGGGTGTCTTTTGTATTCCTAAATCGTTGCTTTCTGGATGTGTCATCTTATTTCTAATTCATGGTCAACGGATGATGCCGGAGACATGAATAGAAGCAGCTCCCAAGGACTGCATTCCTCACAGGTGCTCTCACATTCACACCTTCACAGAGGGCGGCCTGAAGCGCAGGGAGGTTCAACACGGCCGAGGGCGCATCCGTAGTTAATGGGCAGGGGACTTGGTCCCCACCTGCCTGGCTGCAAGGGCCCCGTCTGAACTTCTGACCATCTCACCTACTGCCACAGTGCCCGCCCCATGTCGGGTCTGCAGCGTCCTCGCCCTGTCGTGAACAGTGGACAGGAAGATGTTCTAAAGATGGGCGTGCACAGCATCACTCAGCTCCCAAACAGCAGAGGAACTGGGTTGGAAGCTGGGTCCTGAAACCCTCTCCACCAGAAGCAGTGAGTCATCTAACAGGCGTGGGCTGAGGGCGCCGTGCTGGTGCCAAGAGCCCGCAGAGATGTAGCCTGAACTTGAATCTGAGCCCACTTTGGAAAAAGCCCAGATTCATCCATTTTATTTTAATTAATCATTCTCCCCATTTGCCGATCTAATCTCCAGAGGAAGTTGGACCACCGATTTGGACCCGCTGAGAGGGCGAGACCTTCTCAAGAATCTCAGTGCAGGAGCCCCACGCACACCCCAGCCTTCCAGGGCCCTCCTCCAACTGCAGGAGGGGCTTTCAAGGCTAAGGCTCCCTAAATTGCCCCGTTATCATTTCTTAAGGGAGATGTCTGCAGAAAGTAAAAAGCCGCTTGGAAGCAGCAGGTTTTTGGAACAAGAGGCGGCAATCTATGCTGTGAAGCAGTCCTGGGTGGTTCTCCTTGAAGGGCTCTGCCTTTCGGCGTTTACGTGGTCAAAGTCCTCCACCCTTGCCCTTCCACCTAAGCCGGGCTCCGCGATGCCAGGACTCAGCCGGGAGGGGCGTGTACCTCCAACCCACTGGGAGACAGAGTCGGCTCCACGGGCACGCCGGGCCCCTCAGACGCCCGTGGACGCTGCACACTCCCGTCTTCCCTCATCACTTGTCAAGTCCCCTGCACTGATTATCTTCAGCCTTCCCGGGCTGTCTTCCGCCCGGGCCCAGCAGGTGCCTCCTGCCCCAGGACAGCTGTGCAGGCCCGGAGACGGGCTGCACTCCCGGGCCCCGCTCTGCCCGTCCTCTGGGCGGCCGGCCTTCCTTTTCGCCGGGGCTGATGGAGACCTGCAGGAAGCTTGCAGGAGGCGGTGCCTGGAGAAACAAGAGGGCTTTGAAGCACAAGGTGAACCGGCCTGGCTGTGGTTTACATTCTTTACCTTAATTTTAACAAGTATTTCAGCCCCTTGAAAATTGCTTCTCTAGAATAATAAACAGAGCCCATGTTGAGTCGTGGCTGGACCTCGGTGCGAGGCGGGAGGGGAGCTAAGTTTGGGGGCCCATAACAGTAGCTGGTGAATGCGTGCGTGCCCTTGCGGGGGGGGGGGGCGGGCAGGGGGCCACTGCAGCTCAATTGGCCCTCATTTTTGAAGATTTGGTGGGATTGGTGTGACAACATGAGGTTTTGGGTTACACATAGCAAGTGAAACAGTATACAAATAATAGACGTAGAGAATCATGGAAGAAAGGGAGCGGTGTCTGCCTGTCGGGTCTGTTACTTGTCACTCCAGCTGGTGCCTTTCGGGCTCCTTCCCTCCACCAGAACTCCAGAGGGCCTGTCAGCGAGAGAAAGATGCCAGGTCCTGGTGCTGAGAAACAGGGGAGGGACCAAGGGGAATCCATTCATTCACTGGGTATTTATTAAGCACCTACTATGTGCCAACCTCTGTTCCAGGCCATGGGGATCAGCACGGAGCAGAAATTCCACCCATGCCCTCCCACGCGTGGTCCACACCAGCAGCCATGCTGTCCCCGGGTGCAGGAACGGCTAGAAATGCAGACTCTCGGGCCCCGCCGGCCTCCGGCAAGGCCCCAGGCCACTGAGTGTGCCGTCAAGTTGAGGATTCCGCTCTGGAAACGAAAGGAGACGCTGGCAGGAGGCGGCCCGTGGCCGCGTCCGTGGCTGCGTGTGTGGCAGCCAGAGGGAGCCCAGCCGCTGACCGAGTCGTTAGCCCCGCCTCCATGCAGGAGCGCAGCGGGTCAGCACCCACAGCCTTGACAGGGCGGCCTGGAGACGCAGCTCTGCCCCCCCATGAGGCAGGCAGAGTAATGCCCCCATCCTGATCCCCAGAACCTGTGCACGTGACCTGCCGTGGGGATGAGAACTCTATCAGCCTTGCTCACCACGGTGTCTTCAGCACTCAGCATGGTGCCTAGAGCCTACTAGGTCCTTCACAGACACTTGCTGGCTGAAAGCATTGACCCAGGTCCCCAAAATAGACAGCTTCTCAGAGGGCAGATACCCCCAGAAGTCTCCAATAGCCGGGCCAGATCTGATCCTGTGACCTTGCGGAATATTCCACTACCCACATCTGCCCACCTCCCTTGCCAGTAAAAACCAGCAGCCAGGCAGACCAGCGCAGGGGTTGTTGGCTGCCCCTGTGAGCCAGCACAGCGTGAGATACCTGATTCTCAAGGGTCCGGGGAGGGCAGCCTCCTCAGCAGCTGGTCTTCCTTGCACCCTGGACGTTTCTAAACAGCCCACTGGCCCAAGGCCGGGAAGGAGTTTTGTGGAGATTATTGGCGTCTTTTCCCAGATGTGTGCTGTCCTCCAGGTGTGAGGCTCCCTGCTCCCTAACCTTCAGAAAAGGATCTTTGCAAGAGTCCTTACCCTTAGCAATAGGAAGGCGCCGAAGATGTTTGGGGTTTACGGTCTTCGCACGGGCAGGCACCGTCCCACTCACCCTCCCAAGCAGCCTGAAGGGGTGACAGTACTGGGTTAGGGGCTGCACGAGGACTTAGGGAGACCTTGGCTGTGAAATGCTGAGCGTGGGGCCGGCACACGCACCGTTTGGGTGAGCCCGTGCTCAGCTTCCTCAGCTCCACCACCACTTAGTTCCCACAACGCACACTCCTGTCAGGCGGGAACCACCGAATCCCCGTTTCCAGATGAGGCTCAGAGAAGGAAATGAACTTGCCCAGGGTGACACAGCTTTCCCACTGATGGAACAGAACCCTAACCTCCTGGGCACTCTGACACTGTATGCCCAAGCCCTAAATCTCTGGCACGTAGTTTAGTAGTGGGGATTTGCTGAAAGCATGGGGGATGAGCGCCATCTGCCCCTTCCTCAGGCGTCAACTGATATTAGTGTTTACAATATCGCTCCTAGAATCGCTTCAGAGGCTCTCTAACCTTTGAATCTCAGGACTCTTTACATGCTTAAAACTGGTTGAAAATCCTAAAAAGCTTTGCTTTTGTGGCTTATATCTGTCAAATTTTACAGAATTTTACAGTAAAATTGATAAAATTTAAAAATATCTTATCCATTAAGTCATATAAATAAGAACGAGGGTAAACCCACTGCATGCTAACACAAATAACGTATTTTTGAAAGAAATAATCAGGTTTTGCAAAATAGAAAAGTAGTGAGAAAATTCAGTGTTTTACATTTTTGCAAACGTGTTTAATGTCTGGCTTAGGAAACAGCTGGGTTCTCCTATCTGCTTCTTCATTCAATCTGGTGCATATGAAAAAAGCCTGGCCACACACAGATATGGATTTGGAAATTAAGAGGTAAGTTAATAGTCTTTTTGGATAATTATGGGTATTATTCATTAATACTACACCAAAACTCGACAAGAGGTAGTTCCTTAAAGACTGGTAGCAGTGTGGAATCTGAAACCAAATGAATGAACGTCTTGTACTTACTACATTCCGTTCTGTTGGTCTGTCCTGCACTGTGCATGGATCTCTTCCCCACGCGAGATTTTGTAACATTCCAACATATTATGAAGAGGCCCGAAACACCTCAGAGTCCAAGGACCACTGTTGATAACTGCTGAACTGGGTTAAAAGCTCCAGAATGGGGTTTACACGTGTTTTCTTTGACTCTGTGCTTCCTGAAGAAAGGAAGTGGGTTGTGGAGGGTGTTGGCGGGGGAGGGAGGAGGGGGGAGGGGAGGAAGGAGGGAGGGTGCTAGTTAGTAATACAATAGACTGGACTCCAATTTGACTCCCAGACCAGCCCCAGAGACCTCAGACACCCTTCCATCTGGGTGGGAGGGGAGTCACTGTGGCCTCCGCATAAGCTCTGGTCTCTGCAGACTTTTCCACGACTGCAGAAGTAGCCCAGGCCTCTGGGCATTTTCCCTAACACTTCATCCCTTTGATGTGGGATCTCGAGGGGATTTCCACACCGTACAGAATATGCATTGTCCTTGCCTTGAATCTAGATGTCAGCATTCCTGTGGTCTGCCGATCACCTCCTGTATCCATCATGGTCCCACCAGGAAAGCAGCCTCCGCCAGAGGTAACTGAAGCCAGTGTCAGGGCGGGAGGGCAGGGCTCTGGGGACCAACCAGGATGGGGAGGTATCCAGAGGCTAACAGGAGTGGGGGGCCATTACCATCTGGGCTGGAAGTGGCAGGGGAGAGAGCTGGGGAGGCTCCAGCCAGGCAAGAGGGGTGCAAAGGAGAAGCCCCCGGCCTCTCTCCGCTCCCGCCCTCCAGTCTGCTTCTGGCATGTCCCATTGGCTGATCCCGACCGGAAGTGTGGGAGCCCCGTCACACAGTCCCTGCAGGGCAGCCTCCCAAGGCACAGAGCGGCATGCAGGACGGATCTGGAGGGGTGAGCGCAGGACAGCCAGCGCGGCTTCCGGGTACCATCGTCAAAGTGGAGCACGTGGCCGTGCAGCTTCAAAAGGGCTCGTGTGGACAAGTCTCCCGTCTCTCAGCCCTGTCTCAGCCCACAGGACACCCAGCCTGAATGTGGCAATGGGGTCTGCAGGCCCCCCTCTGCTGGCAATCTCCCCCGCCATTCCCAGCCCAGCCAGTCCCCAGCCCTCCCTCTGACCCGCCATGTACACCCAGGCCGTGTCCCGTTGGCCCCTTCTGTACCATGACTCACCATTATCAGTCCCCTATGGACCAAGCACTGTGTCAGCTAAGCCTCCCATCTGCGCACAGGGAACCGGGAGTCAGAGTGGCACAGCCCCAGACTTAGCCACAGCAGTGAACGGCAGCACCTAGACAAGCAGACCCACAGTGTCAGGGGCTACTTGCCAATGTCATGTCCAGCGTGGTGAGGAAGAGGACCCCACACTGAGTCCACAGAGCCCCAAGTTCAGGTTCCAACCTTGGGCAGCCTTGGGCAACTCACTTTGCCCCCCTCCCCATACCTCTGTTTCCTCATCTGTGAAACTGAGCCCTTCTGGGTGATGTTAAGACTTCTCCTGCTCTCACCACGCCCAGGCCCAGCGGGGGCTGAAGACACGGCGCCTTTGTCTTCTAGATTTGAACAAGCCCCCAGAACCACATCCGTGCTCTCAGATTTTGTGGACAGACAACCTGCTTCTTCTCCTTGGCGCCGTGCACTTGTTGGGATCAGCAGATGTAAAATTCTGACGTTGCACTTAGAAAACTTCCTCCATCTGGATTTCTGCAGCCCACAGGGAATCATTTGCCAAACACATGTTTTACAAAACATGGGCCCACTTCACTGTGGCTTGCGGAGCTGATAAAATCCACCTTTCGCCTGGTCCCAAGCATTCTGCCCACGCGTGCTTTCTGGCTGGGAAGAGATGCAAGACCATGCTGGGTGGAGGAGGCCCTTGGCCTCCGTGCACCACGTGGGCTGTGCCGATGCCAGGGCAGATGGCAGAGGACTCACAGGGCCAGGCTTTACTAAAAACGTAGACATGTAACATATGGTGCTAATAGAACCCACAACAGAGTCACTGGTACAGTGGGAAATCATTCATTTCTAACGTCAGGCCAACAACTGCTGTTGGGAGGAACGTTTACGAGTGTGTCCCTGTGCTGCTCACTTTTCTGGGTGACATTCAAGAGAACCGGGGACAGTGACAGTGGGGTGGCTGATGAATTTAGGAAGGCTTTGGAGGGACCGGAACAATGACAGCTGTAAGCGCTGCTGCAGAGCTTCTCCGTGCAAGGGATTAAAATGCTGGCTTCCTCTGAAATGCAAGTTTTTAAAAAATCATCTAGTTTTCTAAAATCGTGGTAAAATCTACCTGACATAGCGTTTCCATTTTAGCCATTGTAAGTGCACAGTTCTGTGGTATTGAATGCATTCGAACTGTTGTTTAACTGTCACCACCTAGACCTTCTCTAGAACTTTTTCGTCTTCTGTAACTGAACACCGAACCCATCCTACCCCTCCCCTAGTCCCTGGAAACTACCATTCTACTTCTTTTTTTTTAACATTTTTTTTATTGGCGTATAGTTGCTTTACACTCTTGTGTTAGTTTCTGCTGTACAGCAAAGTGAATCAGTTATACATATACATGTATCCCCTGTTTTTGGATGTCCTTCCCATTTAGGTCACCACAGAGCACTGAGTAGAGTTCCCTGTGCTCTACAGTAGGTTCTCATTAGTTATCTATTTTATACGTAGTAGTGTATGTAATGTCAATCCCAATCTCCCAACTCATCCCACCCCCGCTTCCCCCCTTGGTTCTCTACATCTGTGACTCCATTTCTGCTTTGTAAATAAGTTCCTCTGTACCATTTCCGTCCTACTTTCTGTCTCTATGAATTTGACTCCCCTGCTACTTTGTAGAAGTGGAATGCTACGGTATTTGTCTTTCCGTAACTGGCATATTTAACTTGGCTTGATGTCTTCAAGATTTATCCATGTCGTATCATCTGTCAGTACTTCGTTCCTTTCTAAGGCTGAATAATATTCCACTGATAGATTCTCAGCATATCTATGGACTTAGAATCTTGAAACAAAACAGATCCCTTTAAATAACAATGGTCTTGCCTGAAAGTCGACAGGTGATGGGTAAAGCTCCGGGGGACTGAATTTACTTCCCCAGAGTCAACCAGGAGGGCTGTATAAATTCAAGACCACCCCTCAGATAGCCTGACTCAGCTGCCCCAGTATTATTCTGTGCTCACATACGTGGGCACACATGCTTCCTACAAAACACACACACACAACTAGTTTCATAAGTTATCTCAAAATCAAAGCAGACCTCCGTGATCATTCCTAGCTCTGAAACACGTGGCCTACTGGCAAGTGCTTGGAGTGTTGCTTGAAACAGAGATTTATTACAGAAAGAGAAGCCCATACAGAACCATTCCTGTCATCAGCATGACTACTGATTCTGAAGTAGGGCATCATTAGAAATGACCAAAAATGAAAACGATGCAGGAGTGGAACAGAGAGGCCGAGCAGGGCAGGAGCCGGCTGAAGACGAGACACATCTTCTTCAGCCTGTCGGTCCATCCACTTTCAGCCAATCAAGAGCTTTCTTAGGACGATCGGACAATCTGAATAAGAGCTGTAGGTTAGCTCAGAGTTGAGTCAGTTTTCGTTTCCTGATTTTGATTATTGTACTGTGGTTACAGAAGAGAATCCCTCATTTTTAGGAAACGTACATGGTAGTGTTTAGTGGAGAGGCAGATCTGATATGCAACTTCCTCCGTGTGTTGGGGAGGGGATACAGCAAAGAAGGTAAACATTCATATTTGGAGAACCTCGGAGAAGGGCATCTTGAGAATTTTTGTGCTCCTCTTCCATTTGTCTGAAATCATGTCAAAAAAAAAAGAGGCTGTGTAGTCTCCAAGGGACACCTGCAGAGAATACAGACAACTAATTGAAGAGCAGGGACGGAGAGTGAGAGGGTTGGTGGAGCGGGTCATGGAACGGACTGGCCGCCGGGAGACTGAAAGTGCTGAAGAGGCTGCACCCGTGATGCCGTCCCCCCATCACTGGGTTCTCCCAGCCCCGCTGTAAGTGTCATGGTTTGAATCATTGAAGCCACCCCTCCCTCTACTGCGATATTGGCAACAGCCCGGGAACAGCCCACACGCCCCACACGTGTTGACAGCTTGGAGAACGTGTAAGTGTGGAGTGTTTTCCGTGTCGATGACATGGCACACGCAGAGTTGGAGTGTGTACACTTAAGAGCACATGGGTCCTGTCGTTTCATGGATCCTACACAGCACTCATGGGTGAAATACTTCTAAGAACGGCCGCCCCACCCCATGTTTTTTAATATAAAACACGTTATATAATACAATTTTGGCAAATTCCCTGTGCAGTAACACTAGCAGCATCTTGAAGATAGCATGAGGATAACAACCCTCTCCCATCACCACTTGGACGGAGCGTCCCCTCAGCACTGGGACTGCGCTAACCACTGCTGTTTCTCCACTGCAGGGAGGGGCTCGGAGCTATGGGTACTTCTGCATCTCCCAGGTTACTCACTGGTGCACAGCACAGCCAGCGTATGTCTCCTTTGATGCCAGAGGTTATCTCTATGTGACACGATGTCACCACCCCAGCAAGTCACGCTGCCCCACACCCACCATCAGTTCGTGTCTACACTGCATTAGGCACCGGGTGGAATCCAATCAGATGCAACTTAAGGTCCCTTTGTTCCATTTCTCAAGGGTCACTGCCAGGCCCACGGCGTCTGGACAGCCCAGCTCTCCCACAGGTAGAGCCGTCTCCGTCCACATGGTGTGAGGCCACCATGAGCTGGAGCAGCCCCCTCTTGCCGTCGTGTCCAGTTTGCAAGACGTCAGAACTGGACCTTTGCCTTTCTCAACATCTGCTCAAGATGCACAGGTGACCGACGCATCAATCCCAGGCAGAGCGCTTTTAGGTAAGGGGAGGGGGCATCTTAAATCTCCGCATTGACAGACTTCCAAGATGGTCGTCAAATACGCATGGTTATCCATGTTGTCGTTTCTATGTTTAACTTCACTTTCAGAAGTTTAAGAAATAACAATATCAGTTCAGGTATGCTTGGGAGCCAAAGAAAGACACACCTGCTGCTTCTCCAGCTCAGACCCACACCTTTCGACAGGTGAGCACCGCTGTCGGGCCTTGGACTCAACTCTGCTCTGTAGCAGGTGGCTTCCTTCTCGGTGGGAATGACTTTCTGTCTCCCTGTCTGTGTCCTCTGGCCACACAGGCCCATCCTCCCAGGCCTGGGTCAAGGGCATTTCCTCCCTCCTCCTCCCTCCCGTGGGGACAGAGCTGGCCTCGGAGACCGCAGCAGCGGCACTTCTGTCAGGGCTGGTACTTCGGACGTACAACGTCAATGTCATCTCTCCGCCTCCTGACCGGACTCTGAGCTTCTTGCTTGCTGGCCACGGACGGTGTGGGTCTACAGGGATAATGAATGTACAGAACAGGCATGGTGTTTGTCTTCTGGGAATCAGCGGATTTTATATTTCTGCCAAAAGTTACACATGGGCGATATTACGTATATACATTAGGCAACTACATTTCATCTCACTTGTCCGCTCTGATGGACAAGAAGTGGATGCAGGTATATTGTGTGGAGAGAATCGTGGGGTTGCTCCTGGCGTCTGCAGGGAAGAGCGAGGCGGGTGGAGCAGCAGTGTCCACCCTGCTGGACGGACAGGCCAGCGGCCATGACTTCCTGTGCCTGAGGCCCAATCCCTGCAGCAGGTGGACACGCCCACCTTTGAACTCTAACTGGCTTGTTCCTAACCACGCCCACCCACCCGCATCCCTGGGGTGATTGAAAGCAGAGCTTCTCCGAGAGCAGCCTGCGCCTGAATCGCCTGGCACGTCTGGTCGAGATGCAGCTTCTAGGGCAGCGTGTGCAGGCGGGGCTGAGATTCTGCATTTCTAACCAGCTCCCAGGTGATGGCTGAGGACCACCTCACCTGCGGGGTAGCGAGGCTCTAAAGTAAATGAATAACGAGACCTTAACAAGAGCCCCGCACACTCTAACAATCAAAGTGACACTCTCGCCCCTCTGCTATTGAAAGTCGGGGGCAGCTCAGGGCCCCCATCTCTGTCCTCCGTCAGTCTGCCTGAGAAAACCCCCTCTCCTCTGGGACACGGATGGGTCACACTCTAACCCCCTGCAGCCCCAGCTAGAGGTGCTGGACGCCTCCACGCAGCCCTCCCGATCACTCTTCCGTCCTTTCCTCCATCCTCTCTCCCTGGGGACTGGCCACATGGTCTGTGTCAGTGGCCCCTGCTCTCTGGCTTCCAGCTGGGGTCCGCCAGTGGGAGTGCCAGCCAGAGACTGGAGAGGGGGAAGCGGGACCCTCTCCTCCCTGAATGATACGCTTGTCTTCTGGGGAACGTCCGCGATGCGCAGGACGCAGACGGTAGGCCCGAGGAGGGAGAGCTGAGGCTGTTATCCTAACTCTGTGTTACTTTTAGTTTACTTATTTGTATTATATTTTACTTGTCCTTTCTATTAAACCTATTAAGTTCTAGCTCAGGTCCCTCCTTCATGAAGCCTTCCTGGATTATTTGAACCTTCAATAATATGCTTCTTTTAACTCACTCAACAAATAATGTAGCCCCTTATTCTGAGCCATGTTGTCTCTTTTCATCCCGTTGCTTCTAAGGATCAGTCTGGGCTCCACAACTGGACAAGAGACTTCAATTCACCATCCAGGTTTGCACATCTCCCGTCTCCACGGCACCTGGCACACGCTGGGATGTACTGCTGACCTCAGGGAAACTTCTCTGGTGGGGCAAACTACAAATGCATGTGGAACTCAAAGAATGCAAATAAATACTTCGAGAAAAATCTATTTTTATGGGTGTTTTCTATTTTTATAATAAACAAGTATTGGGGGAATATGTAAAAACAATAAAACATTTTGAAAAGTCAACTTCTAAAAATAGTTTTTTGGGGATATAATTTACATCCCATACAATTCATCCACTTAAAGTATAAAATTCAGTGATTTTTAGTATCTTCACAGAATTAAGCAACCATCAGCACGGTTAATTTTAGAACATTTCTTTTTCAGCTCAAAAGGAAGCCCCCTCCGTATGAGCGGCCCCTTCTCTTCTCTTGCTCTGTGGTTTTGAGCATAGATTTAGAAAACAAATCACGAAAAGAATACTGCAAATGTAAATTCCTCAGGGTGCATTTCTGTTTGCGTTGCCTTGTAATCTTGATTACCTTTTTTACTGTCTGTGTTTCAGGAGGACTGAATTCAGATGGCGTGAAAATTCGCCTGGTTTTGCCACGTTCCCGTTCACCTGCCTCCTTGCACACCTGAGTTCAGGAGCCTCATCCTTCCACTAGAGGGCGTGGCGTCATAGATGCCAGCTGTGCCACCTGGGCTGTCCCAGTGTTCTGACCTCAGCCCTTGAGAAGGTAAGAGCTTGTTCCTGCTGGTCTGGAATGAACTTAAGAGCTCTGCCCCCTGTGTTGTAATGGAACTGGGAAGGGAGCTTTCATTTATGCGCCAACTACAGACTAGATTGTTTCACAAGGTGAGAGGTGGACACAAAGAAAATACTGTGCATTGGTGATGCGGCTGACAGTAATGACCCAGTCGTTTATTGAAGATTCACAACGTGCTTGGCATGGCGCTAAGAGCATTAACCTGCGTATCTCATTTAATCCTCCCAACATCCTTCTGAGATGGACCTTATTGTTTTGCCCAGTTTGCTGATAAGGAAGCTTAGAGAAAGAGCTTTAGAAACTTGCCCAGAGGATCCTTCCTGGTCTTCAGGTCAGTATAAGGATGTGTTTGGATAGAGGGAGAGGTCTGAGCTGGATGACGTTCTGAAGTCTCTGAAGCTGCAGAAATTAAGAATTCGGACTTCTACGAAACCTGAATCATAGGATAGCCCTCGAATAAAAAGATTGGATCCTTTTAAACCAAACACACAGGGGAGAGGTGCATTTGTGGGGAGTAGAAAGAGCCTATTTTCGATCTAAGTCATAAATCTATGACAATGTGTGTTGAAATGAGGGCTCTACACCTCGGGGAACCCGTCCCCAATCAGCCTGGATGGATCTGATCCCAGTAACAGCCAAGTCCTTAAGGTCTTACGTTCCGGCAGGACAGTGCCCACCTGGAGGTCCCACCTGTCCTCAGGTTTCCTGTCCTCCACCTGCCGCATGGGGCCCAGGAGCAGCCAGCAGCCTTCCATCTCCGGCCCAGGCCCCTTCGCTATGGAATTCATGTTATTAATTTTAAAGATGTTGATGTGGTTAGTGGCAACTTCCCATGTGGCCCAGAGCAGCCTCCGTTCCAGGCTCCCAGGGTCAGGAGGTAGGACTCCAGGTGTAGAAAGGAAAGGGGGGCAGGAGCCCCTTCTCACTTTTAAGTTGGGGGCAGCTCACTTCCACCGCAGTGATGCCAGCTGGAATATAAAACCTCTGCTGGAGTTGAGGTCTTGTGATCCACACAAACACCTGCGAGCCCTTCAAGAAACCCCCTGTTTCTCCATAGAACCTGTGTCCTTTACAATATCCCCCCGCCCCCGTGAGATGTCCCGATCGCCTCAGAGTATGTGGCCACTGCTGGAGTCCAAGAGCATCCCGGACGGTATGGCCGGATATGACTCGTCTTCCATGCCACCTTCTATTGTTAGGTAACGTTATTTTCAGGAAAAAAACAAAAACAAAAAAAAAACCTGTAAGAGGCAGATAAGCACTGCCAACAATTTATAAGATACAAGTAAGCAGAAGAGGAAAAAAATCATTACCAAAGAGAACCACCTGGGAATGTGACATGGGACCACCACTTTGGAAGAGAGCCTGGCAGTTCCTCGAACTGTGAAACCTGGAGCAACCACGGGATACATCGGCTCTAGCCCTCTGGGCTCCGCACTCCCTGGTCTGGACCCCAGGCGCTGGCACGTTCAGTCCCTGCTCAGCGACCACTCTGTCGGCACCATTTTAACCAGCACCGAATTATCCCACTGGACACGGAACACAAGAGTGGGTCCTCACGGCTTCAGGACCCGTCGCTGTCCACTGGAAAGTCATTCATGCCCCAAATCAAGGAGATTGTGACCAGGACCTCAGCCCAGCTTCCTTGGGGCTAGAAGGTGCCAGTGTCCTCAGCCCTGGAGTCTTTCTTCAGGTCCGTGGCTGTTGGTCCAGCTGCCGCGAGCAAATGACCAAGAGCCACGAGCTAATGACCTCAGTGGATGCAGCAAGGTTCCCCTGCCTTAATGACCTGGTGTGTGTGTGTGAGACATGGGCAGGTGTGTGGCTACAAGGATAAAATCTGACCTACATATGCTCTACAGCAGGTCCTGTCCAGCGTTCCCTCACCAACGGACACCAGGGCCGTGCAACACAACCACCCACTGCAGGCCGTCAGCAAACGGGCTGAATGAAGGGCGGTCATTATCACAGCGAGAGGCCAACTGCCAGGCGTCCCACCCATCCCTGAGACCCGTCTCCGCAATG